>NC_057933.1:46676118-46999868 GCF_018555375.3 Anguilla rostrata | reverse complement strand
CATGCTTGTGTGATTGCTATTTACAGGGTATGTCATAAATGTATGCCTCTAGTTTGAGTAATAGAGTAGTGTACACCTGCAGGCCATTTAGAAGATGGAGGAAATGCAACAACAACAAAAAAAAGATTGTGAAAGAGAAAGGGAGTTCAGCAGGTTGCAAGAGATGGCAAAAACACACAAGAGAGCAGATGCACTCATAAAAGAACAATTAACTATACTGTCAGTGATGTCATAGATACAAGGCTGTTAAATATTGATGTGGATACAACTAACATTTTAACATTGACTACTACACGATAGCAAAGCTGTTAGGAGTTCTCTGTGTTAGATGGGGTCATTAACCTGGCATATATATATATATATATATATATATATATATATATATATATATATATATATAATACATGTGAGTTAAAGTTTATATAATAAGACCCAGTTTAAGTAACAACAAAGGCAACATATTTATACATTTTGTTATACTGTACATACATGTTGCCTTTGTTGTTGGTTTTGTACTGTAATTAGTAACTGATGTGTCTAGGCAATCTAACTCTGGATGATAATGTCTGATATTTTTATGTTTTTATTGTTTCTGGCCACCTGGGCTATTGTTTCTGGCCACCTAGGCTAAGCTTGCATAATACTATGGTGACCTGGGATAACCAGGTTTCTGCTGTAAGTGTTGGTGGAGCAGAGGAGGGCAGTCTATCCAACTAATGCTTCTATATCTGCTTCACCTCTTGTGCAAATATAATACACAATGCACCTCCAGCACAAAGAGTGTTTTTTCTTATGATAGTGTTATTGAATTATAGATGGCACGGGTGTCTGTCATCATGAAAAAAGACAATGAATTCCGCATAACAGCTGGACAAACTTTTTTCCACATTTAAATACTAGCTGAAGAACAGAGGTTTCATTATTTCAGCATTTATTTGAATTTATTTATTTATTTTGTGGCAGATATGATATTTCCAGCCTGGATTGAAAAATGAAAAATTTATGACATATAAATACAAATTGAATGGGAATTTCCACTGTTATCCCTGAATATGCAGTGTGATGGGTAGATTACAAATAATAATTAATGTAATTTACAAGAGCATTTTATGTTGCTGGTGCAAGCAAGCATTGCTATCTAGTCAGTAGACATGCTTGGTAGAAATAAAGTACCTAGCAGATAAAGAACTGCGTTCATAGCTAATGTCAGCTGGACACACCATTCAGGCTAAGGGTTTTGTATGGTTAGCCTGACAGAAGGCTCTCATAGTAGTCCTAATGGGGGAAACACTGTGGACCTGGTTAGACCTACAGAAGCAGTTCTCTTCTGGCCACAGGGATAGAGCACAGTTTTATTGTTTTCCCCAATAGACAAATAAAGGTCTGGTTTCATTTTTTCTGTTGTGTGACCCATAATATTGACACTGGAGTCTGTTGTACTGCAACACTCCTGAAAGTACCCCTCTGGTACATTCATCCACAGGCCTGTAATAGTTTTCCTGCTACCTGTCACACGGTACTACAGAAAAACTAGAATTAATCAGAACAAAGGATTTTCTCTACCAAACTATAGCTCTGGTAGCCTTTGAGCACCTGGGGCATTGTTGGGAGGGAGTGCAACAGCGAACCAAGGAAGCCAAGTAAACTTAACACTACTCTACCAATGATGCAAGAAACCAAACCCTGAATGACTCCCTGTCATATTCAGCTAATGACATTTCCAAGGCTCCAACTTGCAATAACTTGGGTACAGCTTGCATGTAAGATGAGCACCTTTACTAACTGATTCACATGAGAGCCTTTCCACAATTGACTTCCAATAAAAACTCGGTGAGATGTTTAATCAGATTAAGAATTTTATTAAGCTTTTCTCAAAACTTTCAAAAAAGGGCATTATATGCATGGATTAGAGCTCCAAAAGAAATATTTACAATATTCTTCATTGACTTACTGATGATAGAATCCATGCAAATAATGCCCCCTTTTTAAAAAGTTTTCTAAAAATCTTAATAAAATTAGTCTGATGCTTTTAGTCTGATGCTGTTTCCATTTATGTCTTAATGCTTTCCAGAAATCCAAAAAATTATGCTCCAGCATCCTGGCAGCATATTCTGGTCAAGCTTTTTAGCAACCATGTCTCTGGCTAAATTTAATAAATGTATTTACATGCCACTGAAAAAATATTTTTTGACAATGACTGTAACCTGGGGTGACTGTACAGCTTCATTTATTGAAACACTGAATGTATTTTATTATATTACATTACATTTCAGTCAAATGAATGTGAATTCTCAAAATAGGTCTGCAGGATGATATTTTAGCTGGAAGAGAGGGTAGGGGTGTCTTATCACCTGATAGCCAGCAGTTGGTTGTTCATTTAGCTTGTCAAAGTCCTCCAGTAATTGCTTGAGACCCTCAGCTGTGGAAGGCCACAGTGTGTCTCCTCTGTTGAACTTTGAGACCCTGTCAAAGCCCTCTCTCATTCGTCAGAACTCAAATATGATTATTCTCTGTCAGGTTTCTCAGTTCTCCGACAGTTCTTATTATACTGCAGGCAAATACCAATAAATTTACTGGCTTTATTTGGAGAACCAACTGCTACCAAGACCACAATAACAAAGCACAGTGCATACCCAATGGCAATGGGCCATAATGTTAATGCCTGGCTGTAATTCATCTTACAAAGTACTTCATGCAGTGCCCATCGAGTAAAGCAAGTATAAAACCAGCAATTGGAAATTCATTTCAGTTCAACAACAACCAAAATATACTGGGATGGTCAACTTTCCTAAAAGCACACAGAAGCCTGGTTAAAAAAAGCATGACTCATTGGCACATCAAGCAACAGAAGAGGCCACGCGTGTAAAACAGTTATTTAGATTCCCCAGATTACCCAGAGGTGGAAATGTGATGTACAGCACAACAAACGACAAAATAATGATCTTATATATCATTATTAAATATTAAATAGCTTCAACTCATATCAGAAAATGAGAACCATTGATGTGAACCATATGTAATCTTTTGTAGAGACACACTCACGCTTCAGCCAGATTCTTCAGAATCCTGGTGCTCTCAGTAATAGACATACAGATCAGCAAAGACACCCTGGGTAACTTCACTTAGAAGGACTAACCCGAAGATTGTTTCCACCTCAGCATATGTTTCAGCATAACCTATTTAACAAATGTAGTTATTATATATAAAAACATCAGGAGGGCTGCTGATTCTGAGATGGTGGATCCACCAAGTCTGGCACCAACAATCGTACCACAGCCAAAGTTGCTTAGATCATGCATCTTGCCCATTCCAATGTTTGGCTGAGCAAAAAAATGAACCCTTCACCTTGCCTGCATCCTTTATATGTTGAGTTGTAGCCACATGATTCACTTTGGCGGAAAAGGCTATTTGTGTTAATGAGCAGGTGTACCTAATAAAGTGGCCGGTGAGTGTATATCTCCAGGATGGCAAATACTGTAATATGCTGTTCTTAGGCCTGAGAAATGGCAATTCAGTGAAAAAAGTTTTATGAAGAATATTGTACAATAACAACAGAAAACAACATTGCTGTCTCTCTGCACAGCTTGTCATATCTGAATTCAACCATCTGTCAGTAGACCTGCGTGTTTCTGCCAGCGCATTCATCATCCTCAGTATGAGTGCATGTTTGCATGCATGCGGGCGAGAAGGGGAAGTCATGACATCTTATATGACCGTTGCTTTACTGTTGAAAGATGCATAAAGGAATCAGTCAACACAGCACAGCCATCTGTCTACATCATATTAAAAGTTATTGTCTTACACAGAGGATGCTGGGAAGGGCTGTGCTTTATTGGAACACAACCTCTCCTGTAAAGGCGTTGCTTTCTCCATGACTAAATATTCCCAGAAGCCATTTAGCCATTTCCTCCATTAGAAGCAGGGTTCTGAAGTATAAAAGTCTCAGAATAAACACAGTGAGCAAGTTAATCTGCCACAAGGAATGAAGTGTGCAGGGGTATATAACCCATTTCTGCCACCTGTACTGAACGGTGGAATTGAGATCACAGCATGTATGACCAATTTCATCTCATACTTGCAAAATGTAATTTACAAGTACACCAATTGTGCTAGTAGTGTCTGAGTCTGATAGTAAAACTACTTAAGAGTCAAATAATAGTATAATATATATGTGCTGAGGATTGGTTTCTCAGAAAAAGATAAAAATATGAAAAACAAATTCTAAAAATGTTCTCAAAATATATCCAAAAAACATCTTTTCAACCCGTATTCCTGTCACTTTAAGGTAGTGCTCTCCAACCCTGGTCCTGGAGATGTTGTTTGTGATTAAAACTAACAAGAATATGGATACATGACATCATGTGAACCCCTGTTTTCACCACAGACTAGGACTTTAGTTGAACACCTTATTTATGTTAATGGGGTGTTACTGTCAGTATCACAATAAACAGACTTTGGAACAAAGGCCTCAGAAATGAATATTCTATTAAATAATTTGTGCTGATGGAAACTGTATTTTAACATTGGAGAGGTACAGCCTTTCACTTTCTTGTTTATTATTTTATGATAGTCACATTGTTTAAGCCGTTGAAATGGTCACTTGAATGGAAAAACTTGAAAGGTGCTTTCAGATAACAATGAAACCTTTATGTTCTTCTTGGGGCATCAATAGTATTGGGAATTTTTCAAGCGGACTTGAGAAACGCATATAATCAAACTTCTATTTTCTCACATATCATTCTGCAGTGCACCTGTCCACTTTTATCAGTCTGGGTATTTCTGATTTAATTCAGGTTATGTGCTGGCAGTGTGCACATGGGTACCTATTGATATTAAGTCATCATTTGTGTCCTGTAGTTTTCTATTGATATGTATGATACATCAGCAGCCCCCAAGCTGTTACATATCAGATGCAAACAAATCACTGTATTTTCATACAGGTGCACCAAGTACAAATCGCTGTGTCTATTTATCGACCCATTGTATTCCAAAGGAAACCCATTATGTTTTCTGAATATAAAATCTCATATCTCAAATTGAATGAGGTGATGGACTGATCATGCATACACACAGACAAAAAGGAAATGGTCGGAGAGAAACCTCATTGAAAGGAACATAGCATGAAGCAGTGGGATCTGTACAAGTGTCCTTCATACCATTCAGTTCCTTTTTCACCAGAATGAGTTAATACAGCTTAGTCTACATGATCCTTAAAAAGCCTTTCCCTTTTTTTTTTTTCCCCCCTCCCATATTTGGACACAAATCGTACCTATAGGACACTGCTAGGCCATGAACACCATATGCAAGAAACACTGCTGCTGAAACTTGTAGTGTGTTATTAGCCATGAGCCCATTCATATTTTACACCATACAGGCCATCCCCAAGGACAGCTAGCATCCATCCAGGGCACCAGGAATTAGGTTAAGATTAATTCAGTAGTAACCCATGCTACCTCTGGTGGGATGATAGAAATTCAATACAGTCTTTGGCCACAGCTTGTTCCATTTTACCGCTGCATTTGGCATTGGCCAAAAAAAAATATAACATTTGTATAACATGTCTGTTTTATGTACTTAACCCATTAAGACCCGATGCAACATTTGCGTGTATATCCCTTTGCCGGGTGCAACGTTTGCCTGCTTCTCCCTTTAGAGCCAGATGCGACGTGAGCATGTTTTAGATGCGGTCATCTTTTTCAAGACACGTGACCGATGAAATGCACCGTGATTCACTGAAATACACGTTGGGAAGGCGAAATGCATTATTCATTATTCGCCTTAGGTCTAAATGGTTTCATCATGAATAACTTCCATGGTTAAATAGAAAAATTTAATATTTAAATGTTTTTCCAATTTCCTGGATTTAAATATATAAATTTGTGAGAAATACATTTGTGTTTTTCAATGTTTGTAAATGATTATGTCATGACAGGGATGTTTTTTAATGCAGCAAATTTTAAATTTTAGGGACTGTTCTGCAGTGGAAAAAAAAAATTAATTGTAAGTCGCTATGGTTAAGAGTGATGGTTTAAAGAATGTAGTGCAGTCTAATGTAAATAAAATGACATGTTTAGATCTACCACTCAAAAGTTTAGAGCATTGTGTTCTTGGCTAAAGTTCAATTAACTTTAATAATGTAGAAACGAATGCTATCATTCATCAACATGACCCATGCCAATTGGTAGAGTCTAGAATTGATTACAGTAATTTGAATTGATTAATTAATTTCATTTGATTGGCTCTCAGTTAAGTCATAGTTTATCTTAGGAACTTTTGAGTTTGAGAAGTAACTCCCTAATGTTCTTTGAGAAAGGTATAAAATCTGTGATGCAAAAATGCATCTTAATCAGTTCATGAAGAAATGTTTTTAAAAAAAATGAAGAATGGTGGAAAATCTAATAAAGTGCATTTTATGGGTCCTTGGGGATAATTTCCTGCTTATGACCAAGTTTTGTGACTATATCGAGTTAAGCGTTCCATGCTTTCAAAGCTGGCATTTTGAATTATTTGCAATAGCAGCACTATTTGGACAATGGAAGCCATATGTTAAAGGGATGTGTTTGACATGGTCAGTTTTAGAGCATCCCCGAATTTGATACCCATTTTACAAAAAATGACCAACATAATGGCAATTAATAAAAATGATAAAAACACTGAATTGAGTGCAACAACAATAGTGTTCCAGCATCTGCCTGAACTCCTAATAACATGGAAGATAAACAAAATAACCACGCCACTTGGAAGGCAATATTATACCATAATTAATCTGGACAGTTAAGGGAGTGAGCAGATTTGTAATGGTTTGTCTTCAGAAAAAAGCAACATTAATCCTCCTGGAGAACTCAGAAGGATTTAAAGCAAGTTGAAAAGTTGGTTCCACCAAATACAATATGAACATCAGCTGGACTTTCAGGTGCAAAAGGGATTATCCTTTTCTTCAGTCCTCACAGTGGTATGTACACAAAATCAGTGAGTCCATACCTATTAATTAAATTATGTAAGTGATTTCAATGGCAAAAGTGTTACAATAGTTACAATAACTGGGTTTCCTTTAGTGGGATTTAGTCTTACAAAATGACTTTTTAATGGCTTGCCTCTGTTACTGCGTGTGTGCAGGTGCTCTATCCTCATTTGGCAATGAAAAGGACAGCTAAATCCACTTAAGACAGTCATGAGCCGTAGACCCATAGAACGCCATGGGCAACAGCCTTTTAAGTGCATGCTGACATGTTTACCTACAGTGTGAATTGCATTTGGTATTGGCTATGTTTGTTTTCTGCCTCTCTGCAGACGTGCAGATGTTTCTTGTAATTATTTTCCCTCCCGTCTGCAACTCCTGCCATTACAGGCTGCGTTTCCAGGCATTACTGCTATTAAACCGTTCATAAAATGCATTATGCTGCCTTCTAAACCTTGCCTGGCCCCACGGTCTTCTTATGTGTTCATACTTCTGAGTGTAGTCTCTTTTTATTGGTGCAAATTTAGGTATGAATGAAACAAGCAAGCATGTTCACGGTGTTTCAACACTGAGCTACCGAGGAAACCACACGTCTGGAAAGCATGCCTTTCAGAATGGAACACCACATTTAAAAAGGCTAATTAATCCACTTACAGAACGAACACGACTCGCAGACAATGATGGCAGTCATGTTCCCGTAACAGCCCAATTCAGAAATATACAAGCCTTGAACAAGAGGAGTTAAAGGTCAGTTAAATGTCAAGGCACTTGCATGCATCTCCATAAAGCTGTTGCCAGACAGCTAACTGTTGGGCACTTTCTCTGTTGATACGGCAATCATTTCAGGCTCATGCCTGCCCACACCAAATTTTTTGTGTTTAAACTATCTATCTACCTTTATATTGGACCTTGGAAGAAAATGTGGTTCCTGATCGAACCTGTGTTTTGTAGTTGTTCCAATGACCGTGATATGCACTTTTGTACATCACTTTGGAAGGCTAAATAAATGTAATGTACAGTAATGACTGTATTTCACTTTAAATATACGCTTAATTTCCTGCTGGTATTGAGTTCTAGCATGGTCACATCCTCACGTAACCAGTTGAGAGTGGGATTCTTTTTATCCCTTTATATATTTTTAATCAAATAATTTTAATTTTCTCCCTATTTGTAATGACTAATCATATTTTAAAGTCTCTCATGACTGCATCGATCTCTAACTCTAAAAAGGCTCTGCAAGCCATTGCTAATGTTCACTCCACAGTCCTCCAGCAGAGCTGTGCCAGACTGCAGACACCCAAGAGACCAGGAGGCTTGCTGGTACCCCATGAGGTGTACCAACCCTGCTGTCAAATGGCCTCTCTCCCTGGGCAAAACTACAGCAATTTATGTGCTGTTCTGTCCAGAAACTGTTGCCCCTGGCATAGTCAAGAATCGATACTGAACACAGAGCTCATTTCGATCACAGAACCTTGAGTATTAGCAGGAAGACACTCCCAGCAGGCCTCACGTAAAGGTCATTCTTGTGGTAGATCTACTTACTTAACATTTCAAAAACATTTTCAACATTATCTCTGTCCTATTTATTTTATCACCATTGAACATATCAAAACAATCAGTCACGCATGCAAAATCGGTATAAACCATTAGTATGCTAAAAATCGCCAGATTATGCAACCAGTTTTTGCTCAAACAAGAATGCCATTGCCCTAAAGTATTATTATTACTATTCGATTGACTATTTTTCTAAATTCAACAACAACAGTGCACAAGCTGTCATCCAGCTGTCTTTGAAACAAACACATGCCTACAGAGTCAGCAGCGAATACAATCTTGTAGTTCTTTTTGCAAGTAGTCACACTTCTCCAAGAGATGTGGCTTGTGCACAGTTCCGCAGTGATCTAAAAGCTACACCTTCGCATGCACATCACATAGAATAGCTTTGGTGGCCCCACAGAATAACAGACTTTGAATTAGCAGAGGGCTTCCTCAAGTCCATCTGAGGGTTACTGGTTGAATTTTAGCCCCAGACACAAAGCCAGCTCATTTCTCTGGATCTTCCCATCATTGTTCACGTCACAGTGGCGCAGCAGAACGACACGCAACTTATCCAGTTCTGGTCCAGATATGCTGGGCTGGGGAGAAGAAAGCAATGAAGTGAATATACATATACACATATACACATACCCCATCCAGACCCCCCACCCCCACCCTCACCTCCACCTCGACACACACACACACACACAAGCCACTTAATAATGGTGTCCTTAAATGGGGGGACTGTATAAAATGTGCTGTAATGTAAGGCATGGTGAGGATTTTGCACTAAGTTGCATCATTAGATTGAAAACCAGTCATTTAGCAGGATGAACCACACATTAGCCACATGATGCATTTTAAAAATGAGACATTTATGAGCATACTGGCATTCATTTAAACAATAAGAACGCTCATGTAAAAGATACCTTCATTTGAAGAACTCAAATGCACCTTAAGGTTTGCCTTCAACCTACCTTGACTAGTTCCATCATATCTTTCACAAAGCCATCAACTTCTGGGCCCTCTAGGGCTCCTGTCTTACTCTGGAACAAGAGGAAATGCACCAATAAAGTGATGAATATTTGAAAATTTCTATACACATTCTAATGTATTTACATCAATATACACCTAAACTACACCTGACATTTTGCCATTTCACTTTTTGTATTGTCCAGCAGATTAATGTTCTCTCTTTATGTAACTTAAATGGTGAGTGAATACCTCAGTGAATGAATAAATACAGTAAACAAATTGCTTTCAAATGTCTTGTCAACACTAGTAAAGTAGGGTTTTACTTCACTGGTATGAAAATGAAGCTTTGGATTTCTTTTTAAAGCATCTATAGTCATCCAAAAATATTCACAGATGGAAAAAGAGTGGTAGAGACTTCGGCAGCTTTAGTTGCCCACGGGCTTAAATGGGTTAAGTACATTCACCTGATTCATGTGTGCAGTCTGCTTAAGTTAACATCATCCTCAGACCAGCACATATAGATGTGATATCACTAAAATACTAAGCTAAGTATACTAGCCAAGAACTATAACACCATAATCACCCATAACAAGCCCTAACAATGAAAATAAAACCATGAAATAGAATCTAAAACCATTAAAATACCATGACTTCAATTAGTACAGAAGATGGGAGTGCTAGTGGGTGGGGATTTGAAGGGAACGGTGGTGCAATCTGAAAACGGGGGTTTTCAATCAGTTAGGCATTTATTAAAGGGGGTAGGCCACTGTGGTTTCAAATGGGAGACAACAGTAAAATAATAAAGAATACAGTCTCCAGCTGAGGTAATCAAAGTCTTATTCAGACTCTAAGGAGTGAAATCACAAAAGGCCAACAAATGTGCTCCTGCCTGTGATTCCAAAATCATTTATCCATTTAAGATAAATACCAATAACCATTTAATGTGTAAACATCTATTTTCTTTGTAATGCACATTAGACCCACTTTCTGATATAAACTCATTTTATGCACCCTGATATGAGTGGGCTAACTACTAAATTAACCATATACATCACTAATACAAGCTGGACTTCCCAATATCCACTGCAGTTATCAACTACAGAGCACTGGCATGTCAAGTTATGCTTGTCAAAAATGTTTAAAAGTAATAAGAGTAAATATTTCAGCTTATAATAATTAAGATCAAATGTTGGTTCGTCAACCAGAAAACAGCAAATCCCCTGGTATGGTCCCCTGTATGGTTGATCACCCACAACTCTTCAGGGCTAGTTCTCTCACACAGAATGTGCTGCTTACAAGTCATAAACTACGCGTACTGTATGCGGAGACTACCTTGATGTGGAGATGTCCATTGTACTTACAACATCATAGTATGAAAATATTTTTTCGAAGTCTCGCTTTCTCTCCTCTTGACTGCATGCCTGCAATAATAAATGAAGGAGGTTATAGGATTAGCTTGAATGAACAATGATTATGTTACTCCTATTTACTTTTTTTTGGGGGGGGGGGGGGACTTACATCCATTTGAAACTGCAGCAGGAAGTTCTCTTGAAGCGCCAGAATTCTGATAAGTAACAAAATATGCCATCAGTGGGAACATATTGTAAAGGTCATCTGTTAACTACCAGCTTGATTCACTATGTCTTCTAAATAAACTAAATTGAATGTCAAAATAAATCTTTAATTTTCAGATAATGGCTAACTGGAGAAGGTTTTTCCTTTAGCCCACAATTTTCTCCTCATTTCTAAATATCTTGGACATGCCAGTCATGTCATTGTTCTTCCCAATTTGCAATGCCTGATCATAATTGTAGGCCTGTCCCATCACTGCATTGTCTTCTGTAAGTCAGTGAAGGCGCACAAAAGCACACGTGTCCTCTACAATACATGCAGTCTGCTGCTATTCATATTCTCCTAGCAACCAGAGCAGCTGGTGAAGGCAGAATGACCAGAGGTCTTACTGACTGAGGATGAGATGGGGAGCACCCTGCTGACCATGACCCTCCCACCTGGGACAACACTGCAGATAATTATACATTGAGTTGGAGGACTCCCACTGGTATGGCCTGGAATCAAGCTAGACCACAGAGTGCAACACTGCTCTATTTATTACCATTTACACAACACAAGTGGCCATAGAAGATAATCACTTACTCTGTCAATTATTAATGCATTGTTTAGGCCAACTTATTTCTTCCATACCTTGCTAAATCATTCAGATCCAACCGTCCATCCTTATTTTTGTCAAAAATATTCATCTGTAAAAAGTACAAAACATTATAATGGTTCAATGTTTTTTTTTGTTGACAAATGCACCACAACCATCACAGCACCATATCTCTTTTTAGAAACCATTCGGATTTGAAAGCCACTTTTGAGCAAAACTACCACTGCCAAAAACCCAATGCCACTAGGGTGCTTCTGCACTGGCTGTGCTTGGCCCCTAATAACAATGTGGTTCAATAATACTGGAAGTACAAAGATTACTAGACCATAAAATGCTTACAACAAATGGGATTGAACACATGAGGTATGAGGAAGTAAATAAAATGAAATACATGGTTCAAGTGGTCATAAACTGTGATCGATTGCACAAGGTTACCATGGTGTCTCAGCTATCATTGGAGCCTTTTGATTATTAGGGCAAAGCTACTTTCCAGAAAATCAAGACCCAGTACTTTTCATTCCTAAACTGGAGAAAACATCACTCTGGAGCCATCACCAAATTTCACAGTTACATTTCACATTTTTTGACTTTGAAAATGATGCCCTTGAAAATGATGTTGAAATATAGCTGTAGGCAGTGATTACAGGGCAAGAAAAAAATTACCAAAAATAAACCACTGATCAGATCATGTAAAGAAATGAAAGTTGTACAGTTTATAGCAAATATTATAGACAAATTATGAAGAGGGTAACACCATGTGTGTACACAATTTTTATAACATACAAGATGAATACAAAATGCAAGCACTGGAAACAGGAAGAGTACATGTTTTTAGAAATTGGTTCAGAAATTCTGTATCCCAAATTACCTTTAAATTAAATCAGTTAAACTGTCTAGGAGATGTGGAGAACTGGTGGCAAGTACTCCATCAGTGGGTTAAATACAAAAATGAAGTTAGCCCTGGACAAAGGTGGTAGAAGAAATACAGTAGGATTCCTACAACCTCATCCTTACTAAAATCCACAATGCAATGTTTACTTACAAATGTGAAATTGGACCGGGGCGAGAGAGGCTGGATTGTATTAAGGCTTGACAGTTCCCCCTGCCTGGGTAATAGAAAATCCCGGCCAGTTGAGTCTCTAAAATTACATGATTAATTCAGAGCCACTCCCTGTCAGAGAAACACCTGCCCCAGTGCCTCTAATATGTGACTGAAATGGAGTCAGTTATCAGGAATGTGAAGCATCATGAAATAGCCTTTCAATTGAATTTACCCCCCGCTCACAGAAATAAACCATGAGCAGGACCCTTCAGTGGTGAAGACTTGACAGTACTGATGCCGCTTCCAGCAGGTGAGTTGTGTCAGTAGTGATGCCATTCCCATTGGGTAGTGTGGGTCAGTAGTGAAGGGGAAATGCTACATGAATCTCTTCCATGCAGCGTCAATCACAAACCAATAAAATTATATTTTTCCTGACAGCACAAGCTCTTTTCAGCCCTCTATTCAAAACCAGCTGACCAGTATAACAGAATAATAATTGGAATTATTGATACACTCAGAAACACAGCATCATCCTCAGACATGCATTGCATTTCTCCCTGAGAGCCAGACCAGAACATTTTCTTCTTTAAGAGGTAGATGGAGTGAATAACTACATCTCAGACTGCTCCCAATTTTCACATTGGAAGGTGAGCTGATAGCTCTGTATGATGTGTATCCCATTTATTAAATAGAATCACAAAGCAATTCAACTTTAAACACTATCTGAGCGTATAAATTCTCTGATAAACAACATGTTCTTTGGATATGAGACAAAACATTTCGGACTGCATTTTGCTGATTGCTCCAGGCACTTGATTGATAGGAATATGCAATATTTAAAGCATCCCAGTATTTTTATTCATAAAATAAATCAGTTAGGTCAGCAGAGCATTTTTACCATGGCATCTGTGTATTCATCCAGTTTGCTGGAAGATACAACCTTTTTGTGCTTCGCAAACAGGTCCTTTAGGAAGCCCTGTGTAAAAGAAAGAAATACAAAATATGAGCATATAAAACAATGAACAAGCGCGAATCCGCAATAGTTGCGACCGCACACGCGCATGCATCCCTGTGTGCATACATCCACGCACACACCCTCACACACACACACGTGACCTCCTTGGCTCATGACCAACCTTTCCACAAAATCTTGTGCAAATCTGTGAATCCATTTGGGAGTTATGCGCCTTTTTGTGTTAGGCCACGCCCCCTCTTGGTCAATCAGCCTTGAAAGTTACTCAGCTCGACACTTTTTGTGGACCAACTGACCGACTGACAGAAAGAGCTATAGGGCTGCGGTCGCAGTTAAAAATATATATTCTACTGTAGCACTTAAACGGCTTGGGTGCCCATAAACCATATTTCAGTAGAATGCTGCCGTTGTATGCGGTACTTGTATCGGTCTTATTTTCCATCATAAGCTTTGGTTTGGCATCAATTATGAATATATTGCAGGTATACTGAACAAAGCCATAGTCATGTCATTATTTTACATCATGTTTTTTTATATCATCATGTCATTTTATTTGTCCACCTTATTCACATGATTTTACACAATTTTCACAAGACATCATGATTTCACATGATTTTCAAAACCACGGATTCTCAAACTGTGGATAGTGATTAACTGACAAAGAGTTACGTCAGTCACAAAATAAATATGAAAAAAAACTTACTGTATACCATGTATTTAATTGACATTTGCACTTATTAAACTTGCAGTGTATGTGAAGATTTTAAAACCATTTTATTTTGACATTTGAACACAGTAAGTTTGTTATATTTAAAAGGACCATGGTCTCAAGACACTTCTAATGTATAAATATGTGAATGTGAAAAAACAAATATAAAGCTAATTCTTGTGTGTAATGTCAATGCCATTTCGCAAACCAACACATATTTTAGGTGTCTGAATGTTTAGATGCAACTGATAATAAAACACAGCTCCTTTAACCTACATTTCCTGTTTCATATCTGGCTCTATAGCCTCATTTCAAATCTCCAGTAAAAAAGGAAATTATTTTACCAATAACCGTTTGCAATATAACCAAGCATAAATGTTGCAACAAGTGAACATCCAGTACTACAGAACACACAATGCAGGACTTGGCTTAGTTAGCACTTGGATGAAAAACCTCCTTGGATGGGAAAAATAAGTTGCTGCCGGAAGAGAGTCGATGGGCCAATTGGGGGCACTCTTAAGTCTAGACCCAATAGAATCCAATGCCCCAGCAAAGTGATGTACGCATGGTGCTTTATAAGGTTTTGCCCATCAGACAGGATGTTAAACCAAGGTTCTGACTAAGTGCATCATTGAAGAGGCCACGGCACTTTTATAAACAGTAGAGGAGTGTTGACCATGGTGTTCTGGTCAAATTCCCACAAATATTGGCTCTCTGCTGTACAAAGTGCGGTCTAAACATCCCAATATATCTAACTGGCCACACAAACCCTTGCATTGCTTGCCCACCACTGTCATGACATGACTGTCATGACAGAAGAGAATACAGTTTTTCATTCTGACAGATCTTTCAAGAACCCAACAAAACAAAAACAAACTTCCACCTTCCATTCAGGGAAGTGATAGAGACTCGAGTGATGGAGCACTCTGGCACTGTCATCATTAACAACCTGTCATGGAATGCCAAAACTCAGGCACAATACCCAAAAGGCCACAGGGGTTATTATTTATGTGTAAACATTGGGTTTTGAAAAAGGATGGCATTATGCTGATTCAGTTCTACATAACGCAGTCCTGACATTTAGCATTCTGTGTTGAGGAGGTGGTCTTTCTGTTCAAAACTGCAACTAATTAAATAATTAAATAATTAATTAAATAATAATTAATATTGGAAGAAAAATCTCTAGTACATCCTTCACAAATTTTACATAACTGCCCAATCAGTACACTCTCAGCCATGCTCCCTGAATCATTGATGATCTTTCCCACCCCCTCAGAGACTGTATGCTTGTTAACCTGCTGCTAGGCATACAACTTTTTAACAGCATGAAACTCAATTCATAGAAAGCAATTTAGGAACTAAATTTAGATTTTTTTTGTGTTATTTGTGCATGAATGTGTCCTGTTTGTAATGCCTAGCCATTGTGTGCAAGGCAAATTAAATCCACCTATGGTTTAATAAAAGTAAATGAATGATGGCCACAGGTGTTAATTGGGATTTGGAGAAAACAGTAGCGCACAATAACTGAGGGAGCTCAGGGAGGATGTCTTAATGCAGTGTGCACTGGAGGGAGGGGCTAAAGGAGACACAAGGACACTGTAGGCGATGTTTTGAGTGAGAGTAACATAACAGAGCTGTTCCACTAACTTTGATCTTACAAGACCACAATTCCAAATTGTCCTCCTAGCACTTTAACAGAAAATATTCTCACAAGGACACATCAGCCTACATCATTAATGATGCTGTGTGAATGCGGCAAGGCCAAGGGCTCTTGTTCTGACCACTGAGAAACCTGAATGGGAGGGTAGGCCACGCAAATGTCTTATTCCCAGCTCAATCTGGTAAATGTGGGAGGGCAGCACTTTGATTCGTTTGTCATGGAACGGTCACGGTGGCTTTTAGAGGACAGGCGCCGTTTTACTTCACCTTGAGCTCCACGGCAGATATGTAACCACTGCTGTCTGTGTCATATTTCCTCCAGATCTGTGGGAAGAATGAATTATTCTCAGCTTTCATGAAATACTCGCTGCGGTTCTAAATCTCATTAAAAACAGACAGATCAGACAGATGCTATTTGGCTGAATTAGTAGGTAATGTAGGATGTGATGTGCGTCAGAGTAAAAATTGTTGGTCAGATGTGAGCATGTTACATTTATAAAAAATATGACTGGTTGGATGTCAGTATGTGTATATGTTTGGTATCACTGGCAGAATACATTATTGATGAGGCTGATGTGAAAATGTGATATTGATGGGGTACAGTGAACAGGATCCCACCTTCATGAACTCCACACTACTGTCTAAGGGGGCCTCCCTACGAAAGAGCAGCAGGAAGTTCTCGTCCTCCGGGAGCATCATGTTGGCCAGCTGGAACACGACAGAACTCAGGTAAACCAGAAATCACACAGTAAAACTGCAAACTCAGCTCCTGTACTTCATGGTCGACCGAAATGTCATTAATCACGCGCCCTCCAATATTTCAAGGCGGAGAAACTTGTGACATGGCTGCCATTTTGAGAAGCCTTAGCACTGGTTGGGCAGCTCTCCAGATCGGTGTACTTTCCTTAATTACATTTCCCGCTCTGCATTAAGGGAATTAGTTGGACTCAGATCAACACTCACATCAATGACCAAGTAAGGGTGCCAGAGTTAAGTTATAACAGTGGACAGAGATAGACAGCAGTGCGCAGAAGCATGAAGAGCATGGTTTAAAATAATAGGATTATCTGCAGATGGTAGTTCTGAGATAAAACTCAATAACTTTCACATTTCAAATCATGGTACCATTTTTCATTACAGCTTTGTTCACCAAAAACAAATGTTTTTTTAAAGCAAATTTAATGTTTAATCTATTGAACAGCTGACAGGCACAAAGACCATTCCCATGTTCATAACTACTTCATGAAAATGAATGTCAGGTCTCTATAATTCTAAAATCTCCAGAAATTAACTGCAACCACAAGGCCTGTCATTCCAAGCTTGATTTCGTTGCTGTAATTTTGAGCATCAAGAGTGAGGTGGTGCCATATGCAAAGATTTATCCAAACAGGCTTATGCTTCCTCCACCCAGCAAAATATTTAGGGGTCCAAGCAGCGAAGCTGGTGGAACCCTATTAGGGGTCCAAGCAGCGAAGCTGGTGGAACCCTATTGTATCTGTTAGGATTATTAGGGGTCCAAGCAGCGAAGCTGGTGGAACCCTATTGTATCTGTTAGGATTATTCTTATTATTTTTCTCCGCTAAAAGTGTCTGAGGCTCAGCACCCATAAGTCCTGGAGCAACCAAATTTGGCAGGTGGGTTCCTATGGCCCCCCACTACTCAGGCACTAAAAAGCACGTAAGTCAGCCAGATGGTGGCGCTATAACAAAGGGTAACGCGTAAAAGCCCATAACGCCCACACCATAAGTTAGATGACCACAAAACTTCATCGACCTATGCATCTGAACGTGCTCTACAACTTTGCCATTGGCCCCACCTATGTCCGCCATATTGTTTGCCTGCCATTTAGACTTTTTAGTTGGGGCGTGGCAGTTTTCTCCGCAAAAATGTCTGAGGCTCAGCAACCATACGTTGTAGACCAACCAAATTTGGTAGGTGGGTTCCTATGGCACCCCACTACCCAGGCACTAAAAATCACCTATGTCGGCCAGATGGTGGCGCTGTAACAAAGGATCATAGTTTAAAAGGTCATAACTCCCACACCGTAAGTCAGATCAACACAAAACTTCATCGACTGATGCATCTGAATGTGCTCTACAACTTTCCTATTGGGAGCACCTATGTCCGCCATATGGTTTGCACACCATTTGGACTTTTTCATTAGGTGGGGTGCGGAAAAGCTGGAGCTCCAAATCCAAACGATTACGACATCGAGTAAACTTCTTTACGGCAAGCGACAACCATGGCGACGCTAGTTTTTATCAGTGAAAGCACGGTCTGACACTGCCACCTAGCGTGCATGCTAGGATAGGCGACCAAAAGTTTTTCAGTAAAAGCTTTCTGAGAGGATGAAAAATTACTTTTCTTTGGCATGGATCCATTTGAAGACAGTATCGGGTGAGTTCGTTTAGTCTTTGAATCTGTCGTTATGCTGAGAAATAGTTAAACCATTTTATTGATAGGTTCTGAGTTTCTGTGCACACGCGCGAAAACACGCTGGTATAATAAAACAATGACGGTAATACATACATAGTCCGCTTCGTTCCGTTGCTACCATAACATAACAGACTATCTTATGTCTACAGCTGCAGTTCTCGCTGCAATTTCAAACATTGAATATTCACAAAAGACGCAATTTATGCTGTACTTTGCCAATGTCTAAATAAATAATACGCTACGGTAAAGCTTTGAGAGGATGAATCATTACTTTTCTTTGGCATGGATCCATTTGAAGACAATATCGGATGAGTTCGTTCAGTCTTTAAATCTGTCATTATGGTGAGAAACAGCTAAACCATTGTATTGATAGGTTCTGAGTTTCTGTGCAAACGCGCGAAAACACGCTGGTATAATGAAATAATGACGGTAAATATAGCCTATATATGTAGTCCGCCTCATTCCGTTGTTACCATAATATAACAAACTTTCTTGTGTCTACAGCTGCAGTTTCTCGCTGCAATTACTATTGAATATAAACAAAAGACGCAAATGCTGTAGTCTGTCAATGTCTAAATAAATAATAAGGGATTCTTCGCGCAGCACGCATGCTAGCAGGAATGTCCAGTTGATTTTTCGTTTCGTTTTTTTTAATGTCGTATTTATTAGGCTATATGAAATATGTATTATTATCCTATCTGTCTCTGAGGCGCTCTGAAATGTGCATTCTCTGCTAAGCTGAGCAATGGATTGGTATATGTGTCTGACATAGTGTTGCACAGTACACCGACACTTCAGCACTTTTTCGGTACTTAAAAAAAAAAAAAAAAAAGAAACGGTTCGGTATTAGAATTTTCCGACGTTCGGTAGTTTTGCGTCAAATGTAAAAGCCAGGGACATGTGTCTCCCGCATTACCGATTGAGAGGATGAAAAGTTATGATTTGTCAGAATCTTCGCTAGATGGCAGTAGCAACTAAGGGTGGCAAGTGAGGTGACCTGTGCTTGTGCATTTTTCGTGGTTGATTCAGCGCAAGCTTAGACTCAGTTCACTTCAGTAGCAATACCTGTTCTTATTTGTAAATATTTTATTATAGGAAGATGCTGTATTGTTATTGAAATGTGCTGTTTTTAGATATATTTTAAAGTGAAAGACCTGTTTACAGATAATTCACTTTACAATTGTTTGATTTTTGAAATATATTTAATATAGTTTTCTATGGTTTAGTGCTGTAACACTATAGTCCTATGCTTATTGATATGTTGAACAGGCTTCAACTTAAAGGTTGTTAATAAACAGGGTTTTTAATAAACCGTGAATTCGAAAATGAGGTCATCCCTTGTGGACATTATGTTTCTGATCTATTAAGGTATTTTCAGTATCGTTAGGTACCGAGTATTGAATCAGTATCGTTTCAGTATCAATTATCGTGATACTACACCTGGTATCGGTATCAAAGTCAAAATTTTGGTATCGTGACAACACTAGTGACGCCTTTTTTAGTTGCGGCGCAGAAACACTGCAGCTGTGCATACACGCCGGACCATCTAAGTGTTACGACATCCCATCTAAGCGTTACGACATAGTAAAAGCCTTTACAGGAAGCGGCCAGGACACATCCATGGGGACGTAACTAAGTCATCCGACAGCGTCTCTTAGCACACAATTGGCCATAAGTCATCAATATTTCATACGATCATCATGATATTCAGTAGATATGTTGGGTGAAGGCATATGATCATGAGGACAAAGCCATTTTAAAATCGCTCCATAGGGGGCGCGATGCTGCCAATGCTTGGACCCCTTCCAACGCCGCTTGCGGCTTTAATTTTATTTATTATCCACCACAGCACGGGCCAAGACTTCCCAGGAGCAGCCAGAACAGTGAGGAGGCCGAGGTCAGCTAAGTGCATTACTTCTTTTTAATACTCATTTAAAGTGTATTGAATTTTGTGCTCACAAACAGGTGGAAAATATCCAAAGAGGCTTTTAGTGTGTGTGTGTGTGTGTGTGCGTGCAGGTCCGTGCGCGGCCTGGTTTTCAATATTGAGGACCCAGACAGGTGCTGGTTCTTTAACACAGAGCACTGACTGGAACCCCTGTATCCCACAGTGACAAGCTCTTTCTGGACATATTGAGCTCAGGCCCCTTTCAAAGTTATAACAATGAGCATATCCTTTAGAGGGTACTGTAATCTGCAGAACTCTTTCATCAGTTTTAGTCTGTAAATAAATTTAAAAGCACATAGTACACTGAAATTGTGCAAATACTTTTCATTTCTGGCCATATCAAGGCGTATAGAGCCCTGATCTGATCTTATTATTTTAACCTGTTCAAATCTGTTCTGACTACTAGGTCACAAAGATAGAAGAACAGTCACTAGGATGGTGGCAATTGCCTTGAGCACGGACAGGTGACAAGTCTGTCAGAATTAATTTAAAAACTTGGTTCGGTTGCTTATCTGACAAGAAATAATTCTTTTTTCCTGGTCTTTAGTTAATACAAAGCCAAACCAAGTGCCCCGAAATAAATTGTTCTGAAAGGCATGCCATGGTGAATGAGATACAGTACCTCCTGGATCTGCAGGCGACCATCTGCAGTGGCATCATACGCAGACATGAACCTCCGTTTCAGCTGCTCCACCTTCTTCTCAGTGACCTCATCCTTTAAAAAACAGGACCATGACAAAAACCACATTCACCTTTGTCTGCACTATTCAAGATAAAGCCATATTCTTGCAGACCTGTGGTTTCCCTGACATGTGAATGCTACCTCTTTCATGCATTACAAATCTGTATTTACATTTTGTATATGGCAGTCAACAGTGGTACAGTGTATTGGATAGCCACTGATTTCTGTCCTGTACAAGAAGCAAATATTACCCCCATCATTTTTATGAACCACATTATTTTGGGAAGCATTGAGCTAATATTTATCATATGCAGCAAGCAGCAACACTTGTTAAATCAAGCTGATGCAGAACTCCAGCTGATCAATTTTCTCCTTAAAAAAAAAAAAATCAAGGGTGTTTTTTTCTAGGTTTGAATGAGGGACTTGGCAAAATAATATGCTCCAGGGATGCCAAGCATCTTGCGGACATGGTAGGTCTCCCAGATCGCTTCTATGTCGTATAAGTTTCCCAGTACTGCTAGGGAGAAAAATGAAAACGTGATTGAAAAGGTGGGGTCACTGTGCAGTGAGATGCAGTGATAGGTGTCATTAAAGACCCTCTGACACTTATGAGGAGTAGGATGGTGTTCTGCAGTTGATGGACCCAATTTCAGTTGATGGCCCTTGCAATCAGGCAAACACATCATTTACTTGTATATTAAGAGAAATACATCCCTGCAACCTGTACTAAACCTGTATAAATCCAAATGATATCACCACTGTTATTCTTGAGTCTATTGGTGATTACGCCATCAGCCTTACAGGACTGTATCCTTTAAGTGGCTCAATTATGTAGGCAATCAATTTTACAGATAAATAATAACCTTACCATAAATTATCAAGCATTATTATTAGCCTGCACTAAGTACATTTCACCTGGCTCAAGGCAAAAAAAATGGTTTATACTCTTTTACCATGAGTGTATTTAAACTGATGTAATTATGGGTTGCATGGTTTTCTTCTTTAAATAATAGATGCTGTTGTTAGCCAATAACGATTTGTTTAAATACCCTCACGGGCCACTTTATTCAGTACACCTGTTTGTTAACGCAAATAGCCTTCTTCTCCAAATAGTGAACCATGTGGCAGCAAGTCAATATATAAACCATGCAGGCATGAAAAGGTTTAGTTTTTGCCTGTAACGTTAGAAATGAGCAAGAGACAAGATCTAAGCGACTTTGACCCTGGTATGTACTGTTGGTGTCAGACATGGTGTTTCCAACATCTCAGAATAAGTTTCCCTCCTAGGATTTTGACATACTACAGTCTCTGCAGTTTATAGATAGAGAATGGTGTGAAACAAAAAACATCCAGTGAGCGGCAGTAATGTGGGCAAAAACACCTTGTTAATTGAGAGGTCAGAGGAGAATGGGCAGACCCATTCAAGCCAACAAAAAAGGCTACAAATGCTCAAATAACAGCTTTGTGGATCCACCCTGCCTCGTGTCAATGGAGTGGGGAATGTTTTCTTGGCAGACATTAGGCCCATTAATACCAACTGAGCACCATTTGAATGATACTTCATATCTGAACATTGTTGCTGACCATGTGCATCCCTTTATGATCACATACTACCCTTTTCCAAATGGAGACTTTCAGCAGGATAATGCACCATGTCACAAAGCACACATCATCTCAAGCTGGTTCCATGACCATGACAGTTTATTCCAATGGCCTGCACAGTCCCAAGATCTCAATCCAATTTATTCCACTGACCTACAAAGTCCACAAATCTTAATCGAAGAGGCCAGCTTTTAGAATGATGTGGAATGGGAGGTTGGCAGCATCAATGTGTGGCCAAAAAATCTTCAGGAACTGCATTATGGTACTGAGTCAGCAATGACCCAGAGAAATGTTTCCAGCACCTTGTTGAATCCATGCCACGAAGAATTCTGGCTGTTCTGGAGACAAAAATGGGGCCCTGCTAGATGGGGCCCTGCTAGGTGTACCAAATAAAATGGTTGGTGAGGGTATATCAATGAAACCAACACTACAGCTGCTTGGATTCTGGCTCAAATCTTAAGGCTTTTTTTTAAAGGCAGAAAATACCATGGG
This sequence comes from Anguilla rostrata, assembly GCF_018555375.3. Classification (NCBI taxonomy): domain Eukaryota; kingdom Metazoa; phylum Chordata; class Actinopteri; order Anguilliformes; family Anguillidae; genus Anguilla; species Anguilla rostrata. The sequence continues at coordinate 46,976,689 of NC_057933.1, read as the reverse complement.
GAAATGCTGCTGTTGGACTACTGTGGACTCCATTTTAACCACTTCCAGTACCCTCCAAAAAGTATGGGAACAGTCAAATGAAATTCATTTTTGCTGTATACTTAAGGCATTAAGATTTGCGATCAACAGATGAATGAGAGAAAAGTACAGACAATAAGCTTTTATTTCATGGTATTTACATGCACACGTTTAACCATTTTACAGAAAGCTGTTTTTATATTGAGTCTCCCCATTTTCATCTTTGCAGAATTAAGTGAAAAGTTAAGCGAAGCAATCAAGTAATTTGTTTGCATAGCCCTTAAATGCAGTAACTACATCACATCTACAACCCAGTGACATCACCAAACGTTTGGTATTTTCTATAGAAATGCTTTTCCGGGCCTTCACTGCAGCTGCATTCAGTTGATTTTTGTTTCAGGGGGTTTCTGTCTTCAGTCTCCTCTTCAGCAAGATAAATGAATGCTGAACTGGTTTTAAATCAGGTGACTAGGCCAGTCCATTTGCTTTTTTCCCCCATTGATGAATACTTTGGTTAGGCAGGCAGGGTGTTTGGGGCCACTATCTTGTGGCAGGATGAAGTGCTGACCAATGAGGTTGTAGGAATTTCTTTGTAAATAGCCAGACACAATCTGTCTGTACACTTGCGAATTCATCCTACTGCCATTCTCAGTTACATCCTCAATAAGCAAAAGTGAACCTACTCCAGAAGCAGCCGTACGTGCCCAAGCCATGACACTACCGCCTCCATATTTTACAGATGGATTGGGGGGGGGGGGGGGGTGCTTTGGATCATGGGCTGTTTGTTCTTTTCTCCACACTTCCAGCTTTTAATTGCTTTGGTAAAGGTTTATTTTGGTTCCATCTGTCCATAAAACTTTGTTCCAGAATTCTACTGTCTTGTCTCTGTATCTGTAATGTTGGCTTCTCAATTCTTGCTGGTGAAGAAAAGTTTGTATCTTGCTGTGTAGCCTCTGATTCTGCTCTTCCATGTATAGGGGCTCATATTTTCAACCTTGCCCTCTGGAGACTGGTGATGTCACTGGCTATTGTTGAAGGGTTTTACTTCACAGCTCTTAGGATTCATCTGTGATCAGCCACTGTTGTCTTCCTTGGCTGACCTGTACGGTGTTTATTTCATTTGAGGCCACCAGTGCTTTTTTTCTTTTTACAAGACATCACAAAAGGTGCTGTGCTTGATATACTCAGTTTCTGTGCTATCCTTCCGAATAAATTATTACGTCCTCTCAGCTTACTGATTAGATGATATTTAACCATGGTTTGTCCTCTGGTCTTTGTGATGGTGCATGACTTCTGACCCCAAATGCAAATTTCCACAGATGGAAAACATAGGCTAAAACCATAATGTGTATTTTAATATTGTCTATTTTACTGTGGATGTTCAGTGTCACACAGCGAGCCTTACATATAGAACATACATGGACTGTAAAGCTGTGCTGAGCCATGGCTGTGGCAGGTCCACAGCAGGTTACAATGGGTCTGTGCTACATTTGCTTCTGGTGAAGATAACAGTCTCGGCAGCCATTACCTCAGGGACACTTCACCGGTGGACACAGTGTGCACACAGCTGCAGCTGCTACACAGGAGGTGTAGATGAGCCTTCAGTAGGAGCACGAGTACAGTGGAGCTTGAAATTGAAGTTGTGCAAGGCGATTCAGATCTTTCAAGCAGTTTTTTGAACATCGACTCAAAAAACACCTTGTAAAAGTGTGAAGTGCCTGTAAGGTTACATGTATGCACATAATAGGCTATAAGATAAACAATTTAACAATTTTGGGGAAATGTTTTTTTCAAAAACACATATTAGCCTACTTTCCATAGCTGACATAATATGCATTTATTCTGTTACCAGCTATAAAAGTTTAGTTGCTCTTTATCCATTTTAGTAAGGAGAGGAATAACTGGAAATACCTGCAACTTCTCTGTAAATTCCAATTCAGAGAGAGGGCCTGCCTTAAAGACTTTGTGTGTCTTGGAGGATGTTCAGATCCTTTTCGTGACTCGAGTTAGAACTGGATACTGATATTGAATCATTTCAGAACCGGATACACACGATTTGTTCACCGAATATCATTTGTTTGTGTGCGCATATGTTCAGTGGGTCCTCACTGATGAGATAATGAACATAGCCCATGCCCAAAGCTATATTTCTTTGGGCCACATTAGAAATTTTCCAGGAAAGCCCACTTACTAGCAGTCACAGAAACAGACTATGAGAACAACCAAATGAACTAATCGTTAGACAGAGGTGATGCAGTTAATTTCATTCACTCAAATGACCAATTCAAATTAAAAAGAGGGAAGAACTCTGGCCTTGTTTGTACAGGGTCCAACTGCCATAACGAAGGGGATTTGTGTGTTATATGCTGTGGATTACGTCATCACTCCAAGGGTTTTATCTCTAAGCCAATCACTGTGGGTTGCCGTGGGCAGTGTTGAAGCAAACACATTGTCTGGAGGACAGTGAATTGTCTCCCCAGTTCTTGCCATTTGAAATAATATCATACCAACTCCTATTATTCAGTTTCAGTTTGACACAATGTACCATACTGCAGAACCCATTAAATAATGTATGACTTTAAATGTAAATTATAAGACTATCCAATCAACTAGAAAGCAGTACTGATTTAATTATCTAATAGCTGCAATAGAAGGAAATAGTGTATCCAGGACTTAAAATGGTTTCTAGTGATTCAGATCTCTTTAATCTTTGGTTATTGTTTTTGCACACGAAAAATGTTTTTACAGAATGGCATTTGTTTTGACTTTTTAGCCTGTTCTGTTTAAAGTGAGCAGGTCCAGCCAGAATCTGTTTTTTGTGGATTGTGCACAGTAGCCAAGCACAGACGTTAGCCAGAACAAAATAATTGTGTTGTCCATCACATTAAAATGTCATTTCAGCCATCTGGACAACATTCTCCTGACTGACAGATGTGATAATAGTTGGGGCTCCTGGTTGTCTGACAAGCTTGCATCAACAGAATGCAATGTGTCTAACCACAGACAACATGAATTCCCTAATCAATGGTCACCGTTATATCTCACCATTTTTTCACGCTCTAGGTGTTTATATCATTACATTATATTTCATGATGTATTACAACCTCCAGGAGGTTGTACATGTGTACATTGCCAATTATTTTTAAACATGAACATTTAAGCTTATTTTTAGTTGGAACCATTTCCTACGGCACATGCAACTGGAGACCGCTATGCCCAAAGAAGTGGTGGCTGGCTACCTAGATCCACATTACCACACAGGTCCTTGGGCGTGAACAGAGAAGGAAAGTAGTGCCAGCACAATATAAACTTATGTTTATAATTGTAAATAAACATGAAAACAAATATCTGGTCATATGTGCAACGTCTGTAAAAATAACATCGCTGTACAAGCTGGTTTTAGAGTTACTTGAAACATTTAAACATATTTAACACTCAAAGAACATAGGGTGAGAATTTACAGTTATCCCCTTTAAAAGAAATTATAGGCCTTTCGATAGCCAGTTTAGGTGTCAACATGGATGTAGCCACAAAACATTGTGGTGTTTAAAGCTGTTCTTAATTGAGTGGAACAGAGTCAGATCACCTTCAGGGCCATAGGTCCTACATTTGCTTCTCATCCCTACTTTAGTGCACTGCTATAGTAAGTGCCCTGCTAAGGCTACAAAATGTTGTGCTGCCCTTTGCATACTGTGCTCAAGTACCTCATCTTCCTCCATTCTGATCATTTATTATCTCCATATTCCCCTCCTCCCACTATCGTTCACTCTCCCATCACCTAAGCAACAAGTGAATCTGAATCCCATCCCCTTGGCTCCATGAGGTTACCATGGACACTGTACGCCCAGCATTACTGGACCACCCTGAATCATTATAGGTGGATACGATGCCTGTGCTGTCACTACGTATATGAAGATGCTGACGTCCCTCCCCTGGTCACTACTAGTGAAAAGATTCCACCCACAGTCCTACTGCATGCATCTCTTCATTAAGGCCATTTTCCATGAGTCACACTTGCTCTCTCCTTGTTCCACAGGTCAGGGAATAATATTCCTGCCACCACCCAGCATGTCAGCCTGGTTACAACTGTGGAAATGGGTTTTCCAATGAGCCAACATTTACACTGTATGTAGAAATGGGTTGGTTATTCACGGCAACCCTTCTGCTCTGATCTGATCTACTTCCCATCAAAGTAACATAGGTGCTGATTATACATAGGTTTTTAAGGGCGATTTTGATTGTAGTTTTGAAAAAATCTCTAAACTTAAGGCTGGGTTGTTCACCATGCAACAAGCTGACCAATAAATAATAATTAACCGAAAACATACCGACAGCTCCAACTTTAATTTGCGCTTCCCCAGGTCTCCCGGAAAGATGGGAAACCTTAACATACAATTTTTCCGCGTCTTGATGTACAGTAGGTCAAGACGCAAGTGTATAGCCTAATACCGACGAGAGAACGCAATTTCTAATTAAGGCTCAGCTGCAATGATAAAATGAAATGAGATATGTGCGGAACTTAATTAAAATTGTTATTTCCTACAGCCGTACGCTGAGGCAGTTTACTCTGCATAAAACAAGCGCGTCTTCCGCTGGATGTAAAAATTTAAAAGGCGTGCAAATCCACGAGATAATACTTGGTGTGGTGATACATCGTGTGCAGTTTAATTAAGAAAACGAGATGGATGATTTAAAACGCAGCCAGTCTATACAGAATAAGACTTTCGTTTTTTTATACCAGTGAATGAAAAACGATGTTTGAAAGGAAGAAAAGTCCTTAAGAGTTTTAAAAAAAAATGTTAATTTACTTACGCCTGGGCTCAATTTCTTCAACATGTGACGAAAAAAGTCATCCAGCTCTTTTCCCTCAATATAGCCATTATCTGCAAAAACCAGTGACTTTGTCATATAGTCTACCTAACATTCTCTTATATGTAAAATGTGTTTTAAACGACATTTTATAAACGTAGACACACACACGTCAAACTTGAATAACATTCACTTTACAGATACTAGTACAGCTATACAGAAGCATGCACTTCACTGTCGACATATTTCCAGTAGCAATCCAATCTTACCGTCAGCATCAAAGTACTGCCAGATTTGCAGAAAACCGGCGGCATCCAAGTTATTAAAAGCGCTGTCCATGGTGACAACAACACTACGAATACGGATAACAGCAGGGAAAAAAGTTCTGAGGCTAGGAGTTCTGAGGACAGGAAACAGATGTAAGGGCTGTCGAGGTTTCTGTTCTTACTGGTGTTTTCCTCTTCTTGCTTGTTTAGTAGCCCACCAGAAACCCCACCTCCGAAATATAGAGGAGTCATGTTTAACCCCTGACGCCTGCGTACAGTGGACTGCCAATTTAGAATCGGCAAACACAAGGCATGAAACAGCTGTTGGTGGTCATTACTTGATTCCTGCGAAAGTACAAAGTACGTTCAGGTGTACGCCATCGTGTAGGTAATATAAGTGCTAATGTGAAAACTAAGATATTTCCATTGTTATTTCACAGTAAGGGTAATTAGCACTAGGGAAACCACTCAAAACCAAAATAAAATAAAATAGGCAACACATATAAAACAGGCTATTCAAAATGAAATCTAAAAAGAATAGTGAAATCTAATAAAGAATATTTCAATATATAGTTGAAATGACTGGCCAGTGCATATCGCAAAAGTGACAAACGTTATTATTCCAACGCAGAAATGTAGGATACGTTGATCTACAGAAGGCCTAAGCTGCGCGGGTAGTTGAGTTTATTAATGATTTTCACCTATGTATGCCACTTTAATATTTCATACTGAAAATATAGCCCAACCAGTTTGAGATTGGTGTATGGCCTTGTAGGCTATGCGTACACTGCTACCTGGTGGCTGAAATGTAGACTATCCCATAGTAATTCGTTTTCAGATCAGTAGCTAATTGCATTTACAATAGAATGTCTCAGCGAAATTGTTCAAATGAATAGCAGGCAAAATAAGTTGGTACGTTTGTGTCCAATACCACTGTTTGCATTTGCTTTAATGCGCATTAGACTAAGTTCGCATTTTCCACATTGTTCACAAAGCAAAAATAATAGATTTTAATGGTTATGTCCAAATTACTCCTGGCAACCAGACATATTGGATAACGTTCGAAATTTTAAAAATAAAAAGCTAAGGGAAACATGCAGTTTCACCCTGTTATAATTCCAATAGGCTAACATAATAATTGTGTAAGATAAATGGGATAAATAGGCTATATGAAACATATAGTCAATCGGTACAGTCAGAATAAACGGCCACAACTTACAGAAGACTTTGAAATACGGAGTATGGAGTAAGAACTGAGTACTACAAATATGATAAGCAAAATACCACCAAGTTCTCCAATAAAAGAATACAGACTTCTAGTACGTCAGACATGATACACCCACGTTTAATTTAATATTGCAGTTCCCTTTGTCGGTATTCAAAATAACACATTTTTATTGTGCTTAGTGCGCAACAAGAAACGTAATTCTCAATTTCTTGCGTGTTAACAACACAATATACATCAGCAGGAATGATGACGTCCAAGCACCAGCTTCTCTATTTTAATAAATTACATATAAAAGACCCTTGTAATTAGTGTGCTTAGTACCATTGCAATATTATTCGTGTATTTCACGTGTTCACATATAAAAATGTATGTGTGCGCACAGACACGAGCACATAGGCGTACACACGTGTGCGTCGTTTTTTTTTTGTGTACGACGCAATTATACACACTTGCACATATCCGTGTGTGACGCACATACACATGCACACAAACAAGCCAGAAGCCTAATTTGACAGCCAAATTCCTTCTTGTTTAGCCACCCCTCCCCACATTAAGAGATGGCAAGATGTATGATTTAAAACGCCGAAAACGTTTTATTAAACGGACTCTAGAAAAGAATTAAGACAACAGGTACATGTGTAAAACTGTGCCTGTAAAAGACCATTTTAGACAGGAGTTCTTATTTTAGCGGATATCAGACACTCGGAGATGATACCAACTACAATTACAGTGTCTTGGATGCCCTGGCATTCCCTCCACATCACAATAACGAGTTTCATAGTCAGTACAGAGAAAAATAAACAGAAATCTTAAATTATGGTTTTTAATAACCCAAAATGGTGAAATGTGAACAATACTTATGTCTGGTTCATACAGTAGCAACCCGCCACAGTGACCAACTGGACTAGAACCATCAATGTTATGCATTTATTTATTACAGTATATGAATTTAGTTAATTCATAGAATAAGCCATAGAATAGAACCCATTTAAATTCTGAATAAATAGGAAGGGCTCGTTTAGAAGAGTTGATGTATTGACCAATTATAAATAAATTATAACAGTACTCTAGCCTTTTTTTTTGCTTTTAAGTTACAGGGGTAATGGGGTGTAGCACAGTGTTCTCAATGCATAACACATCATACGGTTACTTCACCTGGCCTTCTAAGAAATAATAGTAAACAAACATACGTTATTTGCTCTGTTTGGTCCAGCAGAACCTACAGAAGACAGAAGTGGAAGGTGCAGATTTTATTATTCCTGATTTTAGACAGAGTAAGACCAAAATTGGCAAGGTCCAGTTTGCCAGTTTTCTTCGTTTTTTTTTTGGTCATATAAAAATAAAGTCTTTGTCCACTTCTTCTCCAGAGTCGGTGGACTTCCTACTCAGGCTCTTTTCCTTGTTGGGTGATTTGTCCTTGGCCTTGGAGCAATTCTCTTCAGAGCTTTGCCGTTGAGGGCTGGGGCGCTGTGCATTTTCTGACGCTGAGGCAGGTCTTACTGCAAGAACAAGACCACAAAATGCCCGTTAGAATGTACAGCAGGGGGCGCTGCCGATTAAGAAATTCAAACCAAATTTTTCAATAATACCTTTTTTCAGAGATCTGAATGGCAGAACAAATAAACTTACAATTGTTGCCTACTACACACATTCACATTATTTTTTACCTACTGTACTTCTGAGAGGACCCACAGAGTATAATACATTCTTTTAACTAGTATTACCTGTAGAAAATGGGTGAACTGTATACAGCCAAATTTACAAAAAAATCTGGCAATGTTACCACCTTAGTTCAAACTGAGCTAAATGAACAAAAGACAAATATCAAATCTAGAGTTGGTAATCAAATTCAGGTGAAGAATTGTCTCACAACACTTTCATTGATGTTTGAATTCACTCTTGAGCAGTAAACATTACATATATTTATTTATTGGTATCATGTAGGGAAAAAAGGTCAAGATGTAACTATTCATTTTGGCCGACATTCTTTATTTACTACTGAAAATGGAAGAAAAATATAAATAACTTTGGCTTTCAGAAAGCTGCAAAAGTGAATCTGGTTATATTATGACCTGCCTGATAGAACAGTAAGAGGTGAAAGGTGAAAGGTGGAAGATGATTGGTCTAACCAGGTCGGGGGAGGGACTTCCTGTGCTCCTGCTCGCCCAATTCCTCCGCAGCGCCGGTGGAGTACTGCCGTGTGGCTCTGGGTCTCATGGGAGTCGCAGGTTTGTCAGGCTCCTGATCGGAGTCAAAGGGGCTACCGTCTCCCATGAGATCCACTGGGGAAAGGGAGTCTGCTCTTTAGCCTCCGTTAATAGCTACAGCAATCCCATAAATCACGGGCACTTTACCCGCTTGACTAAAGCCAAAGGCAGCTTAAGCCAAAACATACATTTGCTAATGAATTAACAGTAAACGGTCAATTTTTGAGCATCTCTCAGCATTACTCAGCACATTGAAGACTTAATTATCTCTAATTAGTGTAACACACTTATCCACTTTTCCTGGTTTCTGCAGCAGTCAGCTGCAGAAGCCACTGCAGGATTAGGCTAAAACATTACTTTTTTCCTGTGTTGAGGAAAAAATTGAGCAAAGTGGTATTATTTGTATATATAACCTTTCTTTTTTCATGCTGGCTCATTGATACAGGTGAAAGAAAATGGTAATGCTTTATCTCAAACTGTCTATGGCTCTGTAAAGGAAGCTTACAGACCCCACCTTGAGTCAAACTGAATGCTGCTAGTAGAGCTGTGGCTTGAGAGTTTTAAAACTTGCATCACTTAAATCTTTCAAATGGGTATTTTTTATTATTTTAGGACTCTCAAATATTGATACAAGATAAACACAGAGACTATATTCAAACTGACTTTAATATTAATTCTGTGTGGAGATGACGTGCACAGTATTCTAGCGGGACGACCAGCCGGCTGAATCGTACATAATGCATGACAAACATGGACAGCGTTAAGCTCTGACCCACTTCTGTCAGTCCACAAGCAAAGCATGCCTGGATGTTCAGGGGCAGCAGCAATGGTGCTCCACAGAAACCGTCAAATCAAAAAGCTATACCGGCTGGAATAATCGACTCGGAAAAATTAATACTGCACACGCTGTAAATTTCACAAGCGTTTGCATTCATTTGAGCCCAGCACTAGCAAGGAAGATGAACCTATGGGGGACTGTGAAACAGGATGTGCACAAACACGGTTCACTAGTATGGGTGGATTGGGGAGGGATGGGGAGGGGCAGGGGGAACACACATAAAAGGAATCTGGAAGGGAATGGACATATATACAAGTACACAGTCATGCAATATACTGAGAGGAATACACTTCAAAACAATCAAAGCAATGCAATACAAAACAGATAGGCGAGCACGCTAAAAGACACAAAACAGCTTTAAAACTGATTTGGACACTTTAGTCACAAAAGCAAGAAGAAAGAGCCTGCCAGCCATTCAGACATTTGCTGTAATTGCCGATAAGAAATGGCACCTAAATGTCAAGTGTGCTTTCTGCATCGCTGAGGATGCGATTGCTCTAAAGACCCTTGTCATTTCAGTAACATTAATGGGTTATTGTATTTATGGTGTGTTTAATTTATTTCTATTGATCTTTTCTGATGGCTCAGTGGTGGCTTATCCATCTCACCTGATCACCTGATATGTTTTTGCGTAGCCTATGAGAGCTGAATCTTGTGTCCAGTCATATGTCCCTTTCTGCCATAATCGACCATGTCCTTTTCTGCAGAACACATTTCCTCTCAGGTATAATAAAAGATTGACTTTACTTTGCCTAGACATGACACATCATTTGACAGGTTCTCGTGACCTGTGCCGTGCGCACTTCTCCAACCAGAACTTCACCCACACGGGCAGTGTGACCAGCCTACCTTCCTGAGCAGGCCCCCTGCTCCCGGTGCCCATGGGCAGCGGGCTGCCAGGTACGTCCCTCTCCTTCTCCGACGACGCCCTCTTCAGTGGGTGGGGCGGCAGCGGTGCTTTTGGGGACATGTTCCCACCCGGCAAGTCTTCATCTGAAAGGGAGAGGCACAAGCCTTGAGGGAAGGCTCGTATAACCCGTCGTGGGACACGCGGGTGAGTGACAGTTATATGGGTGCCTGGCAAAGAATGTTCCAGGGAACTTTGCAAATGTTGGTTATGTTTTCTGTAATTAATGGCAGGCACATAGTGCACGAACGCAGTCCAAGGCGTGGCGCGCGGGCGTGGCCACTGAATGTTGGCTCGTGAATGACAACAGTATCGTGAAGTTAAATTAAACAAAATAAAACCAGGGAAGATCACACAATGCCGGTGATCCCATTAACATAACACGAGTTCATCATTAATTCAGGACAATGGCATGGCTTAAGTGAACTGAGCAGGAGTAGATGAGTTGTGGTAGATTTTTTCCACAGTTTCCACCTCACATATGATTTGTAAGTAAACGGCCAACAAATGACGTAAAGCTCACAGAAAAAGGTTTCTTTACTCTTCCGTTTTGACATGACTATATTGACAAAAGTATACACATAACATGACTAAACCACAACTCATCCAATCCCCCATACAGTATGTACCATTTGTGGTAATAAACAAAAACAAAAAGAAACATGACCTTCCTAATTGGTTGCTGGTTTAAACATCCATGGACAATATGGTCTTTTACCCAACAGCATTTTGTCCTGTAAATACTGAAGATATTAATGATTTATCTGGTTGTTTATCATTGTGACAACTGTGCCTGTATTACAACTGTCCCGCACATACTTTGCAGTTGTAACTGTCGGATTATGTTAACATTTGTTTAAATTGTACACAAACCATTTGTAATCACCTCAAACTTAATGTGACTTATTGTAGCAGACAAGTGTACTCTCTTTGTAGTGAAATTTCATAGTGACTGCCAGGCAGTATGAGAACAGCCATAAACAAATAAAAATAGAAATAAATGCCATAATTTATAAAATAAAAAATGACAAAAAGACAATGAAAAATAAATGCAAAGTATGTTTTTTCCTGCTTCTGAGATTTATATCAAAGTCAAATTGGACAGCATATGATCCACTGAAACCGCTGATTGACTTTTGAATAGGCTGTGATCATGTACGCATTGCATGGGAAAGCCCTGAAATGAGCAATCCGCCCTATGATGTGTCTTCGAAAGGCCAAGGGAAAACTGATAATATTCACTCCCCAATGGGTGTTTTTTTTTTTTTTCCTGGTTATCATTTACACAGGTTCTTTAGAATCATATTTCATATTTCGTAATCTCTGAATTGTTTTAAAAATTAAAACGAGGCCATAGGCCTCGTTGGGGAAGGTGGGTGGCGAGAGCGCAATCCGGTAATATAAAGTGACACACCCCCAAAAGAGACTGTCCTCCCACTTCTGTGTGGAGCGAGAAATTACGAAACAACCCAGGCGCGTCAAAATCTACGATGAAAATTCCATTTTGTCAGTGTCACCATTGCATAATTTCCATGTTGCACAATTTCAAATGCTGAATCATGTATTCATCATTGTACTCCTTATGAGCTATGTGATCTGATCTATCATGTGCCTAGGGTCAACTGTGATTTCGGCAAAGCAGCCTTTCTCCTATGCACCTTGAGCATGGAATAATCTACAGGAAGCATTAAGCTGGAGACATTGCCCCTCGATACAGGATTATAAACACAGCAGCCAAGGAACTCCTACGGAAGAATGTAATTGCTTTTAATAGATAATGCTACCCTTCCCTCTGTGATATACTGCACTGTGATTGCATTTTATGTCCTAATTATTTATACTCTTTTTTTATTGTTTTCTTATTAATCTGTGTCTTATTCATTTAAATTTTTCCTCCTTGTTGCTGCTGTTTTGGCCAGGTCTCTCTGGTAAGAGAGATTCAATTTAGATTTTCTGGTTACCAACTCGTGCCCCCTGATGTCAGCTGCCAGGGCAGAGGAGCACAGTGTGAATTTCCAAGGAAAGAATACCCACATATTGCTGGCTAGCTGTGGTAATCATTGTGTTGCAACATGTACAGGTGAGGAATGCCTGGGTCTAAATCAGAGATGTTATAATGATAAATGTGCGTCTCGTTTCTTTTTAATCACATGCTCACATCAGGCAAGCTAGGTAAATAAATAAATCAATTTTCCGATCATACAGTGATCAGGGAAGCGTGCAACATTCACGCACGCCCCAGGCGACAGGGAAAACATGAATGCTGAGTGCTGCAGTCAGACCCCAGAGCGCCCTGTTCCCTCCCGAAAGCCTTCCCCAACGCTGAACGCGCGGCTGTTCCGCTCCTCATCCTCCCGCTTACCTATGCTCCGGCTGCTGCTGGTGCGCGGCTTCTGCAGGATGGCGGGCCGGGCAGCCAGGGGGGGCTTGGCGCCCTGCAGGGGGGGTTTGGGGCTGGCGGGGGAGGGGCTGGGAGGAGCGGCGCGGGCCCTGGCCGTGGCCTCGGGCTTGCCGTCGTTGCGCGGGGTCTTCTCCGGGGAACCTGCAACCCCCTCCGCTTTGGGGGCCCCCGGGCCTCGGCTCTCCGGCGCAGCCGGGTGCACTTTGCCTGGTCACAGAGGTGCAACAGAAGGCACGAGCACATTAGGGCTGCAGGAGAGTCAGTGCCTAACATCACACCAGGCCAGGGATGGGGAAATTCAGTCAATTCCAGAACCCAATTCAAGACTGAACATACTGTAAAATACGTCAATATAAAATTGGTGATATTGACCAAAGATCAAAGTAAGATTAATTTTCGTATTTCACATAAGAACTGCTTTTAAGAAGGCTACTATTCATGTAATAGAAGTTAAATCTCTATGAAATAAAAAAATAAAATACTCTCACCCAAAAATATGCGTCATGTTTTTCATTTTTAAAACAATTCAGAGATTACGAAATATGAAATATGATTCTAAAGAACCTGTGTAAATGATAACCAGGAAAAAAAAAAAAAAAACACCCATTGGGGAGTGAATATTATCAGTTTTCTCTTGGCCTTTCGAAGACCAGAACAGGGCAGGCCAATACCACTCACCTGTCCCACCCCCATCTGGTCTGTCTGGACTGGATGAGGAATCATGCGTCTGCAAGAGAACACCACTACCGGTCAATGAGGTCATACATTCGTTATGAACACACCACATATATTTTTATCTCAATACAGTATCACAATTCCGTAGATTTGCGTTAGTCACAGTGTTCCTTGAATTACACATTCTACAAGTATTCTTGTGGTTAAGTAGTCATTTTCATAATCTGTCATGAGAATCAATAAGACCATTATGTTGCTGCATGGGAATCCCGGCCACAATGGGTTTCTTGCCTAGATGCACCACTTCAAAGGCAGCCAGCTCACATATGAGCATAAATAAAAGTCACATCTGAATTCCATTTAGAAAACTTCAAACTTCAACTGGTGAGTTCTTCCCCTTTTATATAACCCAGCATAAAAAACCTGAAGGTCATATGTTGAGGACTGCAGTTCCATTCATTTCACAGTCAAATCACCAGGCACATTAGCCCATGCTAACGCATAAGGGACTGTGTACTGACATAGTAGTAGGACTGCGCCTTAAAGTAATAATCTCAAAGATTTTCATTAAAATAAATGTCTGTTAAGTCCCTATCTATCTCTGAATTAGGTAACACAATACTGATTGAGCCTATTATTATATTAATTTATATTATTATAATAATAATAATTTATGATTAAAGAACTGGGTGTCTGTGGCGACATTCCCGGGAAAAAAAATCACAAGCGGCGCACAGTTAGTGACGCGCTTTCCATCACCCATCAGTGGTTGGTCCGCCAGTGAGGGTAGGCAGAGCTAACGCAACAGGCTCGCTCTTCAGCTCACTTGTGTGTGAGCGGGGTACTGTTTTTTTCCTGTGTCTGCTACCGCTGTTCCATAACAGAGAAAGTTATGGAACCCTAAAAAGTTTTTGTGTAACATGAGAGGTCATATTATTTGTTGATGTAGATTTTGTATTACATTTGATGACAATGTAACGTTATTAAATTACAGAGCTATTTGCACAGCTAACGCTAGCTACCGGACCGTGTCAAGAAAGGCAACATTAGTTTAGACAACGTTGTGCAGAGTAGCCATCTCTCGTATCAGGTAACATTCGTTAGCTAGCTAGCTAATGTAATTCACATAATCTAATGTCAGCTAACAATTAGAAAAAACACTTGCTAACGCTACCGACCGGTACCGACCTCGCTATTTTGTTGCAACTTTGCAATGTAGCTAACTAAAGGCCAGTTCTGATCAATGATTCGCAACGATTTGCAAAATTCCAAGACGTCTGATTGTAAACGTTCTAAAACTGCACTTGGCGATTTGACAAGGTGGGTCTTTTGAGACCCCAGGGCAGGCAACGGCTTCAGACCATAGACCGTATAAAAGCTTCAGACGCTCTGCAACTAACCAGTTCACACCGCTGCAATTTTCTCTGCAACATTTTAAAACCGTTTTGTCTCGTTGTGAATCATTGATCTGAACTGGCCTTAACGTTACAGTTATTTACATTGCCATCAATATATTTATATAATTTATAATGATCGGAATAAAGTGGTCTTTACACAGAGCATTAACCCCGGGGTATAGGTGGAGCAGAGCCGTGTTTATTATAGGTGTTTATTGTGCACGAGATACATAATTGCACGAGCCACACCGAATCCCGCGGATTCTTCTCTGCAGTGTAAAGACGTTCATACCGGGCAAATGGTGGACAAAGAATGTCAGTGGAAATTGATCATCACTAATTCTCTCCCAGGTCTGCTACAGCATTTTAACCCGGCTCGGCAGTGTAAATACAGCGTAAGTTAGCCTAATATTAGACAACGAATGAGTATGTACATAACGTTACTTTTATAACAACCATTTTTTATTCAGTCGACAGTAAATTTTACAGTTACCGTGGCCAAGGTGCCAAATGACTGACGTCACACAGGCGACACTGTTTGGAAGTTGGGAAGTGAGGTCCAAAAACACACCTGCAATTACCGCTTCTCGCATTTGGTACCGCCAAAGAGAACGAAACTAAGATCTTCGAGATTGTAACTTTAAGCTGACACAAAAAATGCAGCAAAGGCAAACAGCCAATGAAGAGTAGAATCACTGAAACCTTCACTAGCATAGTCACCCCATTTCCACATCACTGCTGAGTCTCCCACTCTTATTCTCCTCCCACACACAAGGCTGGTAACCAACTAGACCTTGTATTCATCAGAAGCTGCTCCACTCCCCAACTTACGGTGACGCCCCTCCATGTCTCAGACCACTTCTTTCTTTCATTCTTGCTCTACTCCTTTAACAGCTCACCCACTGTAAATTTCAGGAGAAATTTCTCTACTTTGTCACAATCCTCCCTCATCTCCACTGCTCTCTCTACACTTTCTCCTCCTGCTTCTTTCTCTAACCTGCCTGTTGACCTTGCTACCCTCCACCCTCAACACATGCCTCTCCCAGTCCCTTGACTCACTTTGTCCACTTGTCTCCAAACCAGCACAATCATCACCCCCCTGACCATGGCTCCAGATCCTCTGATGACCTGACCCCATATCACACCTTGCTGGCAACTTTCACATTAGCCCTCACATTGGCTAAGACCTCATTTTTCCAGTAAAAGATCAGTGCGTGGTTCTCTAACCCACGCAAACTGTTCTCCACCTTCTCCTCCCTGTTCATTCCCCCTCCTCCCCCATCTCCCTCTTCCCGTTCCGCAGATGACTTTCTGGCCGTCTTCGAAGGAAAGGTAGCTAGTATCCGGAACTCCTTTGCCCATCCAGTGTGCACCCCTACTCCCAGGAGAAACCCTCAGCCACACTGACCTCCTTCAAGATGCTGGGTGACTCTGATGTACTCCAACTCATCAATTCTCATCACGCAACCACCTGTCCACTTGACCCCATCCCATCTACAGTCCTCCAGTCCATATCCGGTGAGATCATTCCCTATCTGTCCTCTATTGTTAATACCTCCCTTGCCTCTGGCCATGTTCCTTCTGATTTTAAGATGGCTTGTGTTACCCCAATCCTCAAGAAACCCACCTCAGACCCCTCTGATATAATGAATTATCGACCCGTATCGCTTCTACCTTTTTTGTCCAAAACCCTTGAGCGAGCAGTGCTTAAACAACTAACCTCTTTTCTCCATCAGAACAACCTGCTAGACCCTCACCAATCTGGCTTCCGATCCAGGCACTCAACAGAAACTGCACTCCTGGCCATGACGGAGGCACTCGCGCCTCTCCTCTGTCCTGATCCTCCTAGACCTGTCTGTAGCATTCCATACAGTCAACCACAAACTACTCCTCTCCACCTTAGCTGAGATGGGCATTTCTGGGACTTCCCTGTCTTGGTTTGCTTCCTATCTTGCTGATAGGTTCTGCCAGGTCACCTGGATGGGGTCAGCCACTGCTCCTCATCCACTTGTTACGGGAGTACCACAGGGATCCTCTGCTGTTCTCCATATACAGAAAATCTCTTGGTTCAGTTATTAATTCACACGGCTTCTCCTATAACTGTTATGCAGACGACACACAACTCTTCTTCACTTTCTCCCCCTCTGCCTTACAGGGTAATGTTAAAATATCTTCCTGCCGGGCTGACATCTCAACCTGGATGGCCAGCCACCACCTAAAGCTCAACCTCAACAAAACTGAGCTGCTGTTCTTCCCATACAAGTCCTCCCTTCTACGTGAGCTCTCAATCACAGTTGATGGCACCAGAGTGACTGCCTCTCACTCTGAAAAGAGCCTGGGGGTGGTCCTGGATGACCAGCTGGACCCCAAGGAGCACATCAAGGCAACATCACGGTCCTGCAGATTGCTCCTGTACAACATCAGGAGAATTCGACCATACCTGACTACGTACTCCACCCAGCTGCTTGTCCAGGCTATGGTGACCTCCCATCTTGATTACTGCAACTCCCTCCTTGCAAGCCTGCCAGCTTGTGCCATAAAGCCACTACAGATTCAAAATGCAGCTGCCCAACTCATCTTCAACCTTCCCAAGTTCTCCCACATCACTCCACTGGCTACCGGTCGCTGCCAGGATCAGGTTCAAAGTCCTGACCCTCGCCTACACTGCAGCCAACAGGACGGCCCCTGTCTACTTACAGGACATGATTCAATTCTATATGCCTGCTCGACCACTCCGCTCTGCAGCAGCAGGGTGCCTTGCACCCCCTCTCCCTCCCTACCCATCTTCCACCGTGGTCTGAAGACGCATATCTTCAGACCATACCTGGACTAACTGTTACCACTCTGCGAATAATTTCACTTAAATTCCCCTTTTTCATGCCACTCATGTTACATGTACATCCATTCCAGCACTTATTGTAATTTGTATTTTCGTCCTAATATTGTACCTTGTACTTCCCCCTCGTTTGACTTAGCATAAGTTAGGTCAGAATAATATTCACTGCGTGAATTAGACTGTGTTCCTGCCAATGAATAACTGTACGAAATGAGTATTGTACCTTATGGAACCTGTGTTTTGTAGTTGTTCCAATGATATGCACTTTTGTACATTGCTTGGGATAAAAGTGTCTGCTAAATAAATGTAATGTAAATGTAATGTTAATGAAAGACTATTTTTAATCTACATTTTAAAATATAATAAAAACATTAACTTTTTGAAAATTTGTTCTTAGTAACATAAACATCCTTAGTAAGTGACTGTCATATTGTCTGTCACTTTTTAAGTGGCTGACATTGTGGCGCAAATGGTATTTGAATTAAAGCAAATAATGTCATAATAACCCTGTGGAATAGAGCCAAGCTCTGTCTTCATTCACCCATTCATTCATATACAGTG
The DNA here is from genome assembly GCF_018555375.3 of Anguilla rostrata. Classification (NCBI taxonomy): domain Eukaryota; kingdom Metazoa; phylum Chordata; class Actinopteri; order Anguilliformes; family Anguillidae; genus Anguilla; species Anguilla rostrata. The sequence goes on along the minus strand of NC_057933.1, from coordinate 46,958,546 downwards.
TGTTCAGTGACACATGAAAAAAACAGATCACCACAACAATATGGAGCTCAGTTACAAAATCAGTAAAACCGAGTCTCGCCTATTACATGATTATTAACTCAGGCTTAATGCTTGGGTGGCAACCGTTTTCAGAGGAGCTAACCAGTGTGAATAAAACGTAATTGCTTTTCATTAATCTTAGCTGCGCGCTAATCTTCCTTTGTGTGCTGCATATCTCCACGGGTCTGGAGAACAATCAGACATTCTTATCAAAGCTGTCACGTTTCACCAACTCAATAACAGCTCATTAACAGCAGTATCTGAATGCCATCCTCCAGAGTAAAGAGGCTGCATTTTATTACAAAAAGTTGAGCAGGCTACTATGTAGTTTTACAACAAACGATCATAATAAACAAATATGAATAGATGTCAAATCATACAGATTTGTTTAGCTTCATCTAGTTTTGATTTTATTCTACACAGAATCTGCACAGAGAAGCTTGCTTTGTTCCTACAAAGCTCTGAGGGAGAAAACCTGCATCTTCTGAGAGTGTCCTATCATCGCAGTATTGTTTGGAAACTAACGTTAAATTATATTTCAACATTTTATTGGTCATCGCAAGTCCAAGATTAATTCTTGTTTTAATGTTTGCTTAAACATGAGGGAAACAGCCTATATTCTGTGAAATGAAGTGAGCAGTGGATGCCAAAACCAAGTTTCACTCAAGCAAAGTGTTTTGACCGGTGTGGTCTTTAATCCGCAATTACTCAAAGCCTGACCATTTTAACCAGGTGCAAGCTACAGTGTGTGTAAACTATGTACGACAATGTATGCACTGGAAATTTTAACTCCTTCACCACCATCATCAGTGAAAGATATTTAGTAAATATTAATTTATCTAGACTGGAAGGAAACAGAGACTGTAGCAGAAGTCAGCAGAACAGAAGCATCTGTCAGAGTGCCTGTGAGAGATTAAGTCTAGTGAGTCTTGCAGGAAGCCCCCTTTCACTCAGTTTGGAAAAGGAGATACCACATTTTGGCCATGTAGTGTATGTGGACACCTGACATCCAATATTCAGAATTATGGTCATTAATATTCCGTTGGTCCACCCTTTGCCACTATACCAACCTCTACTCCTCTGGGATGTTCAAGCATTGCTGCAGAGATTTGCTTCCATTCAGCCACAAGAGCATTAGTGACCTTATAGACCTTATAAAATCCTTCCCACACTAGAACTAGCTGAACATGTACCAAAAGGGGTCACTAGAGGGTGCCACACACAAAGACACAGAACCATCAGAAATCAAAACTGTACCCACAGTCACAAAGCAGCACAGAGCAAGTGTGCTGAACTAGCTTCAGTGTAGTCTTTAGCTTTTAATGGAATAGGTAAGCATTTAGAACGGGGGAAACCTGATCCTATATCAGCACCCCCGATCTTCAACGGTTTATGAACATGGGGCATAATCCAACTTAAATCTGGTGCTGATAGCAGTTCCATATATAACACCCTTTACTGTTTGTAACAATACCAATGAAAAGAACAGGTGAGGAAGTGATCATTTCATACCATATCCTTGTATGTGTTCATCTCCATCTCTCAAAGTAAAAGAACAAAATTTCTGTAACAAGTAAAAACTATCTGACAGTAAAAAGCTCTGCCTCAAAACTTTGCGTGGCCTTGAGGCATGATGTTTGAACACTTATTTGGACTTTTCATGTGACACTTGACACCTCAATGGCCGTTCTAAAACAGTGTCTGTTGTTTTTGGTCAAAGATTTTTGGATACACAGACTTGGACGGTAGCCCAGATGTTTCAAACAGGAAACCTGGCTTTGCTTATCCATCAATTCTCTTCTGCTATCTGGTAAAATCCCACACAATCCTGAAAAATAGACATTCCATTCCATTCATTTAGCAGATGTTCTTAACAGTAGATAAGTGCATTCAACGGCTTACAAGAGCAACAGGAACTCATAATGAACACTCTCATACCCAATGCAACAAGAAGGGCTATAATCATCTCTACATTTAAAATCATCAATCCTGTCAATTACAGTCAAGTTCCCTGTGACAGATCAAGTAGCGAACCAAGCCCTATGATTAAGAAAAGTGCTGGGAAATATGGCTGTGGTTGAGTTTAGGTTGACATTGACACACACATGCTAAATATGGAAAGTGAAATGTATAAAAAATATTATATTTGGGATTTAACATTTTTAACAGGCATCTTTGACATGGTACAGTCATACTTCTACCTCTGCACAAAAGTAAATTGGCCCTCACAAATAAATTATACTACAATGAGTTAAGCAACAGTCAATTTTGTAGTAATGCACAAGCAGAGGTCACTGTGGAGAAAGTGAAATAAGACTGATACCTCTGTAGCCCCGTACAGAAGCTTTTGCCTGGAGCAAGAATCTGGAGCATGAATGCAGCTGATTGTGTACCTGACACTGCAAAGGAACTTCCCTTGCTGTTCAAGGTACACAACAATGGATCTCACATTAGACTTCGACGCACCAAATAAATTCAAGAATAAAAAAACATGATGAAAAGACTTGCCGTGAGAGCACTGTTTAACACCCGCGGTGCTGCGCTGCCTCACAAGATACTGCCTCACAAGATACTGAGTATACTGAGAGGCAGCACAGTTCCACGGATGTCTTGGAGGTACTGACTACAGGATGAATGCAGCTGACTGGATGGCTAGTTCATGGATAATGTTCAGACTACAGAAGGAATGTAGCTGATTGGTCGCTTGGCTGATGGGTCTAGAGTGGAGCAGTAATGGAGCGGATTGGTTAGTTGGCTGGTTGGTACAGACCTTATGGACACTAGCTGCCCTCCTCTCCTGCTTAGCCTTCATCTCTGCCAGCAGGCCGCTGCCCATGACCTGGACACCGTAACGGCGGCCTCCCTGGGGGCTGCCCTTGCCGTCACCCTCCGAGTGCTCGTCCATGGAGTCGGGGGTCTTCAGGTCCTCCGAGCGGTCCGAGCTGCTGCTGTAGTCCGTGGGCGGGGCTTTGGCCTCTTTGCCCTTGACCGGGCCCTTGGGCGAGGAGGGCTCCTCCGTTGCTACGGGTGCCGTCGGCTGGGGAGAAGCCGCCTGGCTCTTGTCGGAGGACTTGCAGGTGCGGGATTTGATGAGGTTGAGGAAGCCACCCTTGCGCGAGTCACGCTTCTTCTCTCCGTCCTGGGAGTCTGAGCTCTTCAGGGAGGGACGTCTGGAAAACAAAGATCAGCCCTACTGCGTTACACAGGTCTGGCATACCAAGAAAGAGCTTCTGCAAGCCTCCCACCACAGGACACTCGGAGACAAATGGCCGCCAGTTGGCTGGGGAACTGATTTCACTAAAACGGCTGGTCAAATGTCTTACCCTACATAATGTGCAATTAATGCGTTCATCAGTCAAAGTCCCTCGTGAGCTTAAATAAGTTCATAGTTGTTATAAATTGCACTGCACTTCTAATCAGTTACTTCTCTGGAAAGCCAGTCTCCAGACTTCAAATAAATTAATGTTTGGTTTATACAAATAAGTTTTAATGCACACTACATGGCCAAAAGTATCTGGACACCAGACATCTCATCCATTACACTCCACTACAGTGTTCTAGAACATTAAAGATTTTTACATCAGCATTAGAATGTTCAGTTAAGAACATTATAATAACATATTTGTGATCTTACACCTTAAAGCCTTACTCCTTACACCATAAACATCAGGATAGCTATAACAGCCAGCATTACATTCTTTGTACATAAAACATTTAGCAAGTTAACCGTCTATGCTCTACTTCCACACACAAAAAACAATCACTAGCATAACCAGTAATAAGAGTGCGAGTAAGAGTCATGAAAAATTCTCAGTGAGTAATCATGGACTCTGATGTAATATAAATGGAAGTCAACCCTCATAAAGTAACCATCTACCAAAAAAAAACCCCATAAAAAACAAACACCCCACAGACCGAATGTTACATGATATTCCAACACTTACTTGGTGTCCAGTTTTGTGACTTTCTTGGTGAAGAATTCATCTACTCCCTCATCTACCCTTCCCATAATGCCATTCTGTTCACCCTCCTGTGAGGTGGTGCTGGTTAAGTGCTGAAATACAGAACAAAGAAGCAGAATATAATGCAGGCAATATATAATCCAGGCAGTTCCAAACAATGTCCAAATACATGACATACAAGCAGTGCCAAAAAATTTCCAAATATATGGTAGAACGATAGGTTGCAGCTACATTTACAGTACAGCTGCAGTTATTTTATAGACTAAGACATAATGACAGATGAAGTTGAGGCCATCTGTGCTTGTGAAAATTGAAAACAGCTCAAACCCTTAAACTGGATAAGGACATGCTATAACAATATAGAACAGAAACTGCCATTTTATATCTTATATCAATTTCCTTTGCATGATTGAACGTGTGCTTTTACTTTTGTATATATACGGATATATATATAAACACTACATTTCCAAAATTATGTGGACACCCCTTCTAATTAGTGGTTTCAGCTATTTCAGCCACACCCATTGCTAACAGGTGCATAAAATCAAGCATACAGCCATGCGATCTCCATTGATAAACACTGGCAGTAGAATGGGTCATACTGAAGAGCTCAGTGACTTTCAAAGTGGGGGAACTTACAGGGACCTTACTGGACTGCTTCTTCTTGTTCCTTTTGGGCCGCAGTTTGGTGTAGTGCTGGAGCTTCTTGCACTCTTCTGAAGGCAGCTCTCCCATCCCTCCAGAAGTCTTCTTCTCCAGCTTTGGAGGAGCGGCTGCCGGGTCGTCCATGTGGACGGGCACATCCTCCAGAGCTTTGTCCAAGTCAAACTCCATATCTGATAGACACAACATGATAACCAATCAGAGCCCAGAGCATAGCCGCCAACCGTGATCACACTATGAGATAAAAGTGCAGATCTCTGCAGATATCTTTAAACTACCACAATTAATTTCCCTTAGCACTAGATTTGTTTTTTTCCATAATGTGTGGGTGGGAATTCCCTTTCCTTCCTGGGACTGCACAGAAGAGCTCTATGGTACGATGGCTGCGGAGGGCATCATTGTTCTGTAAAGTGTGGATGCTACCATATAATTATTAAATGACAGCTCAAAGCATTTCATTATCCATAACACTGCTCTAATGGCAAAGGCCTTGAACCATACAAAGAAAACCAATCTAGTTGTCAGGAAGTGCATTGAGCCGAGATCTCTCACAGGTCCATGAGTTAGGCAGATACTCCCACAAATGGCAGAATTATAACATTACTCTGGGTGTTTCTGTCACAATGCACATCCTCTACAAGACACACAGTAGTGTGTCTACTGTATCAACTATCTAAATGCCATTTTAGTATAATGTACTCAACAGCGAATGCAAGGGTTTGAAGCATCTTGAAACAATAATGATTTTCACGATTCATCGTGTGATAAAAGCAAACAGCCATGCATCATGCCTGAGAAACGATACAACTTCCAACAATAGTAGTGAATGATTATGTAATTAATTTATGTTCTACATTGGTATAAATCCAATTAATTGATATTCTATGTTGATATATCTATCCCATTGGAGTCTATAATGTAGATGAACCAGATAGCAACAGTTAGTTTCCTCAGTCATCATCACTCCAATATTGTGTGCGTGTGTGCGTGCGTGAATGCATGCATGCATGCGTGCATATGTACATTTAATACAGAATATTTTAATTTATATTTATACAAATATAAATGTCAAGGTGTTAAAGTCAGTGTTTTATACAGCCAAGCAACCAATTTACTCATAATATATGCTGTGTGCTCTTTAGTGCTAGAGCGTTTGCATGAGTGCAGCTGTGTATACATGAGCGTGCATGTGTGTATGCGTATATATTTGCATTGACGTATTTGAGTGGGTGCAAGTTTGCATGTATGAGTGTGTACATTTGCGGCTCAGACTCACCAAAAGCTCGAGACACGGGCCGCAGCATTCTGCTGTGAATGCTTTTCCTCTTGGACTTCGGGGTCATCTGCGGCAGAAACATATGCATCAGCAAAGCTCATTGGAGTACTCAAAAAAAGACCGGTGACATCACGGCCATTAGCAACCCTCAGTCAGCATACGTCCAGGTGCAGGAGGAGACTGTGCAGGGACACGCACGCATAAACAAGGCCGTGTGCTCATTCGGCTGGGTGTGACTTTCCCTGTGGCTTCACAGCCGAAGACATCACATTCCCCTCAATCGCCATCTACTCCAGCTTCTCCCATCCCCAATGTTTATGAACATCAGAAACCACACTCCAGATCCAAACCACTAAGAGGAAAGAGCAGCCAGATTTTTTAAAATTTTACTTCCATTTTATTTAGACAGTGATCTCATTTTCTGAGAACTGCACCATGTTGCACAATAATCCCAATAAACTTCTTGTATACACAGACTCTCCATCTGCCCAAGTCTGTTGTTGTGGAAATCAAGCCCTTTCATGACAATTCAGTCTGTCTGAAATAGTTGCACAGAAATAGCCCTTGCGGTAAGTATCATTCGAAATGGAATACCCTCTGTGAAAAACATACCGATATCTAGACCGCAGGAATGGTCTAACAAATACGTGTTCATTGAGTATGTAACATAAAAAATATGCAAATCGGGGCAAAGCAACTTCTGCAATCCAAACTGGAAAACAAGTGACTTCACCACAGATACAGGAAGATGTCCTTAAGGCTATAGGCCAGCCCTGTCTCCAAGGGCTTGACATTTTAAGGGGTTTCTCCATTTTATTTGGAGCCGTTTGTTTATTTTTAAAGGAAAAGGAAAGGAAAAACAGGCAATACTTGCATCTGTGGGAACTTAAACAGGGTTTTAAAACAATGAGAGTGAAAAGGGAACTGGTCACCTCTCTGATAAATTATAGCAACAGAGATGATCTTCCAGCAGTTTGATCACCAAGAAACTGCACAAAGACTCCTTGTTATGATGTTAAAGCCCCGTGGCCATGTGAACAACAATTGACAAATCATTTACAGTTAGATAAAACCACCACGCTGCGCTTCAACCCACAAACCTGTTAATATGCAAACTAAAAACAATCCCACACAAACATTGCACTGTGCCTCCACTGCTCTCTTTGGATGTTTAGTTGAAAAAGAGCCAAACTTGTCCCTCATTTTCCCATTTCCTGCATCATTATAACCCACACAATTTTCTTTCAACAAATAACAACAGCCTTCACCCTAAGAGTGACAACAATGAGATAATGGAATCACACGAGAGAAACTAAAATGACGTAACAGCACTTCAAACTTGTTTGCATTTTGGACTGAGTTGCGGGGTAAAACAACAGCACTAAAATGTAGAACAGCATCTCAGATATGTAACACAGCTGGGACACATCAGCTTTCACCAGCTTGTCTTAGGTGTACTATAGTACCCAGGGCCTCATGTAACTTGTTCCACAGAACATTTAATTGTTCAATGAAAGTCAAATTAATGTCAAAAATGGTGACCATATACCATGTAACACTTTTGTTCTGAGCCTCAATATAAGAATGAAATGAAAATATGATTGTTGATACAGAAAAAAAGGTTTAGATTTTTAATCAACTGAAAAATGACATAACTGGCTAAATAAATTTAGTCAAATATGTACTAACAGGGCTTGAAAGAAACACCTGCTCATCAATCAAGTGAAGGTAAATTTACTGACGGCAGGTAATTTACTCAGCTTCACTAGCTATTTCAGTGGGTATTTGCTTCCACATTCATACCGAGTTTAACGCTATAGGTCTGCATACAACGGGGTTCAGTGCTCCAAACTCAATGGAAAAAAAGTCATCAGCACAAGGACCTTGATTAATGATAATGAAATTCCACAGTGATCGGTTTCAAGCTGCTCTCCTCCTGATGACACAGACAGTGAATGTGTGGCCATTACATACAGGGTGCTTAGAAAGCAGGCACACATTCTACTGCATATCCACAACAATGCTGTACCAGAACAACAATGTGGGTGACAAACACTTCTCAAATCACAAAATGTCCAACTTCAGACCCCCAAACACCAATATTACCAGACATATGGAACCACCTCTTTCAACGTGAAAAAGATATATATTTAAAAAACTGTTCCTTTGGCAAACACAACCCAATAGCTTTTTTTATGAAACAAATTGACTAATGCAGAGCTCCTAAATCCACCTCAGTAAATCCACCTCAGAAGTGAGTTTGTGTCTGCCAGGAACAAGAGGGAAGGGTTAGCTAGCCTCCCCGCTGGGCTGCCAGATTTCGATGGCCCAGAGAACGTGACATTTGGGGTGGGGGTCTGAGCAGCATTTGGCTCTGTGCTACAGCAGAAGCTAGGGTGGAGCAAGCAAAAGCCACGATGCAGAGAGCGCAAGCATTACTTACGCTGGTGCAGCAAAGAGTCTCCACGAGGCAAAGGGTGAGAGAGGAGGAGGGAGGGAGGGAAGGAGGGAGAGAAAGAAAAGCAAAGGTGTAGGACAAAGAGGAGGAGAGGAAGAAGGAGAGAAGACAGTGAGGCTCCATGGTCCCAGAGTGAAAAGGAAGAAAGAAGTGGCGGTGGACCATGGAAGCCGCCGTTCGGCTCAGAAGCACAGACGCAGAGACAAAGGCCCAGCATGCAACACTGCACGCAGCATGACTCTCCCATGTAAAAAAGGCATCTTTCAGGCCAAACACCTCATCAAATCATGCGTTCATGTATATTCAATCATAATCTTGGCGTACACTAACGATTTGAAGGCCAATTAACAGGTGTCAATGATTTACAACCTTGAAGACTGGGTAAAACACAGTTTTACAAGAAAACTAAAAATGTCAATATTCATCATGTTATTTTAATGTCAAAATAAACTGTAATTGGGAAATTGGATCCATCATGAAATATAAACGTTGATATCACCCTAAAAAGCGGTAATGATGCCTCCTTTGCCACCTACCAGAGAATCATTCTGTCCATCCACAGTTAGAAAACAATGTCGGTGTGAGACAGAATGTTTGAGGTACAGTACGGGCATCCAACTGAGCTAATGAGCTCCTATGACACACAGTCCATCTGCAGCACTTTCACTGAACAGAGCCAGAGATCTAACTTAGCTGAGGGGCATGTCCGTACATTGTAGCATTTGAGGCTCAGATATGAGAAGCATGAATCATTTGGAAAGCACATTTAAAGCACGTTTAAAGCGTTATGATCTCCCTATTGTGTAATGCCTTCTGGACTGAAGCGTATCCCCCACAGAGACTTCTAAATACACAAGAATTACTGAACCCAGGTCGCTTGGACGACCCAGGCACACCAGTCTTGTAAGGCCCATTGACATATTGTGTGCTCTGTGGTGCCTTTAAATATAAAAAGAAAACATACAACCTCGTAATTCCAGGTGCATAAAACAACAAGATATTAGAATATTGACATCTCTCAGAGATAAAAAGGAATATATGTGTGTCTCAACAACTTTTATAAAATCTTCCATTCTGAAGGACTGACTGCAATGGGAAACCCACTTCCTTTTTACTGTACTGTAAGACACAGATCTATCAGCCAAAGTGAGGGGAGGCTAAACTCAGAACATAGAATTGGAACACCCCACCCCCCAGCTGAGGAGATCATTCAGTACAATTATCCTGAAGCTGGGGTACTCTGAGGGTATCCAGCAAAAATGAGACGCCTCACTGTTAAAAACACACTGATTGCGCCGGGTAGCACTCAGCCATGTAATAGCCTCCCGATAATGAGTTCACCTTTTCCACACAGAGAGGGAGAGAATGACCTGCCTGGAGGCCCCGCTTGTGTAACCAGAGGCAGGTGTCCAGCCCAACATCCACTCGCTGCTGACCTAAATCCTCCGAGACGTTCCCCAGGTGGATGCTACACGTGGTGGAGGTTGAGGGGATTTTCCACCCCTCGCCGCGAAGCACGCAGAGATCACAAGATGAAAGCGTGCATACGCGCAACACAATAAATCGGAGCGTCGCCTCGTTTCAGGTTCACGAGCCTGGCGGCAGCGGGACTCCCAATGCTGTTTGTTCAAACAGCACGTGGCTAAGCCTAGCCAGGGGGTTAGGGAAGGGTGAGCAGCATTCAGAGCCTGTGAATAAATGCATAGCATTTTTACATGAATATGATGTGTTGATTGGTCGTTGTATGTGAGCTGTGGAGCAGAATTAGCATTTTGCCTCTGTGGGGAAAGATACAAAGCGCAGAAAAGGGCACATTAAAAGCACAGATACTACTGGGAGTGAGCTGGATGGGCTGATTAATAAATAACCACCTCACCACCGCTTCCCGCACCAAAGAGAATCCAGCACTTCTGCACTTGAGAGAGAATTATGAGGCCAGGGACACACTCGTGAATGCAATTTGTAACACAGACTGCAATTTATCAGAGTCCCTCTGGTAGGAGTATGGTTTGATCTATTACAGACCATTCATGTCAGGCTGGTTAACCAGACAAAGGAAAACCCTAGTTGGTTTAAAAGCAGGATAATAACTCAGACTTGATGTTCTACATCATTTCCTATCGAGAATCTACACAAGCGCGGCAGCAAGCTCTGCTGCATCAGCTCAGACAAAGACAGGGATCTGAGTCCACTCAATACAGTGCATTGAGGAGAGGGGGAGTCGTTAACCATAGTGGAAGCAAGAATGAGTAGGTCTCAGTCACTGTGATTACCATGGCCTTCAGAACTCACTGAATCAAAAAGAGGCAGTACTCAGTCCAACCACACTTCATATGCAAGATGAAGGGGAATATTCCACTGATTCATTCAGGTTCATTAATCGGTACTGCAGTACTCACTTTACAGTGATTCATAATGTGATAATCTGCATAATGTAAGCCCAGATACATTTGTGTCCAAAACAGTGAACATTTTGCCACTAGTTAACTGTGCTTCTAAAAACAAATGCTTAAGCACAAAGTTTAACACTGAAACTTATGTGGTCAATATAGTGCAAGAACCAGCTATGGATAGGAAGTAGGCTAGATACCAGATTACCTCACTCAGTAACAGCACATTAGACTTCATAATAAAAAATTTTTTTTTAAAAAGTGCTTATAAATTATAACAGTGGTACAATAAAATGCTCTCTCATTAATAATAAACAAGAACATTTGCTAAATCAAGGAAACCGCATTCAATAGCCACATTTAATAAAAAGTAAATAAATGTAATATTTTGTATTCAAATAGTAACATTAACATTTTTACGAAAAATGTTTGACAGACTAAACCAGCATGAATGACAAATCACTAAAACTAAAAATTAAAAGGTGCAGCAACCAACGCATCAGAATTTTATGAGGAAGCACTAACATTTGAAACATTACCATAAGTCTGGCAGGGTCTTTCTGGTCTCTGAAAATTTGAATAATAAAGGGCTTGCAAACATTTCCATTCGATTCGAACCAGTGATGGTCAGTCAGAGCTTGACATCTGAAGAAGGGGGCTACATTCAAAAGGATGTCATACCTATGATAAATACTGGGTAGATCTTTGATGTTATGGATTTGTTTTGTATCTGGGCTTCTTTTTAAAGTCAAAGGAAACATCAACTATTTTGACCAAAATCCTGGTTCTCTTTGCCAGGAAGCTCAAACTTGGCCACAAATGATCCCAACCATACTTAAAAATGAAAAATTTCCAATGGCCATCAGTCTTCAGGCTTGAACAGACTGAAGACTGAAGATAATCCAACAGTAGGGTAATTTGGAGAAAGAAGACTGCCTAGAGACAAAGCGCAGAGCAGTCCAACGTTGTAATATTGAACAACATATCTATCCTAATTTTAAAGAAAATGTGTCAACAGATATGGCTACATTTTACAAGTTTTACTGTTAGCGACATCATCCGCAAGAAATAAGGGAATGAAGAGAAGGAGGTTACATTAGGTAATGAGGTCAGACAGTAAATACGATGTAAGTCGATATGCTCACTTTCACAATTTTTTATCCTCAACCTTTACCTAAAGTAGTTTAAATTAAATCAAGTTTCTGCTAGAACAGCCTAAATAGCTAAATAATAGGCACTTGGCTCTTCCGCATTCAACATGCAAATTCCTGCGCATATACCATAACAATTTAAAACTTGGCACGATTGTCGCACTCGACAGCATGAATGAAAAATAGCATAGAGGAGCCATTACAAAATGCAAATAAGTTAAATGGAAATTGCTATAAAAATGCCAGCATGAAAAGGTATCAAATGTGGCATTTTTCCCATTTTTTTGTTCATACAGCCCATTACTTATTTTCTTTTATAAAGCCATGTTTGCTCATATTTATAAAGAGTGGAAGTAATTATGGAGAATATCCCAAAATTATTTTTTCAAGCAGTGCATTTACCCTAACTGCTGCTAACGTGCAATAATGATCTATCACATCACAGAACCCTAAAGACACATGGGAAAAGCAGTATAAAAACTGAATTTGCAAATACATTGAAAATGCATCAGTCATTTTGACTGGCTTTCACACAATGCCAGTGTAGTTACGTGAAACTGCAGTGCACTCATTTGACCTCCTTCAGAGCAGAGGTCAAAGCCAAACCCTGCTCAGTTTTATCAGAAAGAGCAGAGAACACCTTCCCAAACTCCAGAATCCAGAGGACTCCACAATCACACGGTGTGAAGGAAATGAGGGATTGCACAAATCAGCGGAGAGCAAGGAGGAGGAGCGTGCAGTGATTCCACCACAAAGTCCTGCCCTCTCTGTTCACTGATGCCTCTGTGCTCTGTGATGCCTACAGCACATCCTAGAGCGTCTGAATCGGGCGTGGCAAGCAGGCTCCTCCCAGCGGGAGGGGGACAGCGTACCATGCACGTCTCCAGGTCATCCAGCCGCTCCGGTTCCGTTAGCTCCATGGCGGCCCGCTTGGGGGTCCTCTCCTCCGGGGCCTCTGCCTCCACGGACTCCTGGTGGAGGAGGGGGCGCCCCTTCCTGGCCAAGTGCTCCGCCTGAGGGTACGGGGTGGGAAGGATGGAGACCACCTTAGGTAAGTAGTTCTAAATTATTTGAGACCACACCTCACTTAATGAGCAGACACTTTTTCTGTGACTCACCCCTTATTAAAATACAGCTCAGTATAGTTCAGTATAATCACTGTGCACTGTAGTGGAATACAGGAAACTAGTGCCAGTGAGTGCCCTTTTAATGTCTATGGAAAAAGTATGTTTTACACAATTTTTCCTTAGTCCTATATCTGTCGAACCACTGATATAGGTCACCTGAACCCACGTCTGAGCAGAGCCAACTTTACCCCACTTTTCCACTTCTTGCTTTTCAGTCTTTATAACAGATTGTTTTCCCCTTGCCCCCGCCCCCAGTTTGGAGTGAAAGTGTAACTGCGGTACCATTTAGCCATTCGGTGTGAAGCTAAAGATATCACCCCTTTTATTATGGAAATAATATAAACTAATATACATTCACTGTTAAACTTTAAAAAATCTATATTTTGAACAGACCTAAACACCTTCTTACAATCCATGGCATTTACATGACTTCAACCACATTAAAGTAAGTCTGAGGTGCTGATATTTTAATAAAAGGTCATTAAGAGAATTTCAGAATCACTGTAGAAAAATAATCATTATTATGTTATTATACCTCCCCTGTGGCCTTCACCATGAGTTGCAGAGATAAAAAATTGTACTAAGTCTGCATGACTTAATATTCCTCAGTGATAACACTCAATCCTTCACTGAAATGCTCTACAAATTTGAGTCCTGATGTAAGCTCAAATGAACAGGAACACTACCTGAAAGATGTTTTGACAGATCATCATGCACTAACTTCACTCCATACTGTGTGTGTGTGTGTGTTAGAGAGAGTGTGAGAGAGAAAGAGAGACTCACCAATGTGTGTTGAGAACGTGAAAGAGCCTCCAAAATCTCATCGACGACACGGTCTGAGAGGAAGGACGCCAAGCTGAGCTTTACCTCACTGCATGTAAAGATCACAGGGAGAGAGAAGGACACAGAGAAAGGGGAACATAAAAGGGGAGAGACAGCATGAATTCAGCTGTCAGGTCACAAAAAAAACACAATATGAAAAAAACAGAAGTGTGACAACATAAGTTCCAAGAGAGGCTGATTTAACACATCGACAGACAACAGAGTGGGGTCACCTGATCTTGTTGATGATGTCGATACCAGACTGCTGCAACAGTGTATCCTTGACAAAAGAGCTTGGGATGACCATCTTGCCTGTGCTGGCCTTGATAAGATCCTGCCGCAGGTTGGGCCTCTTCATCACGTGAGGGCAAAGCCCTTCAGCCGTGTCCACCATGGACTCCAACAAACTCTGCAGGAACAGAGGAGTGTACTCATCTTACCAACAATACAACAGTACTACATTGTAGACTAGAACAATCTCGTAGAATAGGAGGACATTAGACACAGAACTGTAGCTAAACATCTCTAGATAGGCTCTACACAATACAACAGTACTACATTGTAGACTAGAACAATCTCGATAGGAACATAGGAGTGTACTCATCTTACCAACAATACAACAGTACTACATTGTAGACTAGAACAATCTCGATAGGAACATAGGAGTGTACTCATTTACCAACAATACGACAGTATTACACTGTAGACTAGAACAATCTCTGTAGGAATGGAGTCATTTAACCAGAATTTTACCACCCATTCTAGACCTCAGACTAGAGTATGTGAGTGGAGTTGAGTGGGCATGAATGCCACTCAGCACTCTATAAACCTACAGTAATCACACCACTCTGTGTTTTATGTGCACTTCATCCCAGTAGTTCACCTGCACTATAAAATATGTGAAATGTATCAGATCCTTCTTATAAATTTCTATTCAAAAATATTAGCAAACCTCTGGTGACACTTAATTGCATTCTAGGTCACCAAAGCATTTGCTGTACTTGTAGAGATAAAGTTCAGGTAACTCCTTCGAAATAGAGAGTACATCTTGCCAACACTTTACAAACACCAGAGTTAAAACAACAGTGGGAACAGTGGAGACTACCTTATCTTATTACCAAATATGACACACTACACAAATTTCAAAACTTTCCATCCGGCAGATATAACGCCATTTCTTTGCGTCTTATGCCTAAAAAGGAATAAGCACTAACAGGGAATAAAACAGTTTACACTTCTACTTTCTATTATTGTCAGCAGTACTGTAAATGGCAGTTTCTGCAGAAACTGATTTTGACGAACAGAAACGCATGTCCTCACTATGTGTCAAAATTTGATATTCAGTCCCCCCCCCGCCCCCTGACAATTTTCATTAAATTTTGATTCATACAGGTGACAAAGATATAAGGATTAAAAGCAGATAGAGAAACTAAATGCTGAAGTAGGTTTATCATTCAGTTTTCAAATTTAGCATCAGGGCGCCACATGGTTGAGTTGTGCAACTTATTTGATTTTAAATGAAACCTTTTTTTTTTTTTTAAAGAAATGAAAGCATCCAGAACCAAGCCCTGACATTGGGGTTTTGCTGAGAGAGAGAGAACTGTAGAGTCCAGTTTTCACTAGCTCTCCAGAGGATTTCAGGGTTTAGAAGTTTAGGGATGAAATAAAATCGCAACTTTCCTTATCTGAAATTACATGCATGTTTATCAAAGTGCATTTCACGGGAGCCGGCCAGCGGTCTTGGTCTCCCCCTCCCATGCGCGCCGCCAGTGCGTACCACGCTCTATTTCAGCTAGCGGCCCAAGGGAAGTGCGCGCCCACACAAAGAACACCGCGCTCGCTCCGTTTCAATGGGAAAAGCAGCCTATATTGAATGCATCCTGGTGGGGCCTCGAAACGCAGCCATTCCTGCATTACCAGTAAGTTAATTTCACTGCCAACAATGTCAAAGACCCAAAACCCAAGAAAAAACATTAGTAGACTATGCACTGATATGCACTGAACTGCCAAGGGCAGCAAGGCTGCCGTGTCTGCTCCTTCCAATTACGCTAAAATCATATTTGTACGCCCCTCCCACTACTGCGACATCCTAGGCAAATATGAAAAGCAAGTACATGCCAGTGGTTGTGTTATCCCAGGATTCTGTGGTTTCTGTGCAGAAAAAAGAGCAAAAATGCAAGGGGAAATAATACATTGCCTTCTATAAATGCAGATAATCCAAGGACTTAAAAAAAAAAATTTTAAACAACAGGCGATGACCCAGACTTGAACCACAACAAAATTACTCCGCTTTCTTTGAGCCAATTGTCTTTTGGTTTCTGGCACTTGTGTTTTTTATTGATCATTATATTTACATAGCTGCAGGTAACATTGCAGGATTCAAAGAGAAAACACTTAAATTGAAATGAAAAGTTGAAAGCGAGATACTGTAACTAACTGGCTCTTGAGTGAATTAAAACAAAAATTGCTCCTAGGGTTTTAAAAAATATTACTAGCCCTGCGTTCCAAAGACACCGCATTCCATGGGCTAGCGCGACCAATCACAGGCTCTTCGTACTCCTTCAGTGGCCCCCGCACTGCACCGGCACAGTCAGATAGAGACCCAGTCAAATGACTATATCTTCCCCTTTCATAACTGTATGAGCAACTGCATGAAACCTCTGGGTTACCGGCCATATATGGATGGTATATTAAGCTACTTTCTCACCTCTATCTGTATTTGTAATACTCGACAATGTATGTGATTTACATAAAATTATACGACCCAGTATAGGTATCTGTTTTATAGTTCTACTCCTGTCTTCCTTCTTTTTCTTCTCCAATGCCCTTTCTGCCAATCACCTTGCCAAACCTTCAAAAGGCAGTGGCATTGGTCAAAAACACTCTGCTGCAAATTGCACCAAGAGCAAGTAGTTACAGGCAACATGATGATTGTTAATTCTGCGCAGAGCGCTTACTGTGCAGTATTTAGTCATGCAGAGCACCGCCCCACAGTAATCATGATTTACATATTTGTGCCTTCTTGCAAACCAACCCTCAACTCAGTATGTATCCTTAAAAATGAGTGAGGTAATTACTCCCTGAATAAAATATGACAGCCACTTGGGCTGAGGAAAGACATTAATGACATAAATTATCTATGTGGTTACACGGTGCACATCATCAGCATCTTTAAATTGGGGTCATCCCAGGTTGTGAAAAGGTCATGAAATGATGATGGCACCAGGGAAAAACTGTTAAAACCAATGCATGTGAGGGGAACAAACTGCAGGGGAAGTCTATTCATACAGCTAACTGCCTGTTTTACTTATGCAATACAGTGTGAGCACTTTGAAACATATTTCTGGATGAAACTGCAAAGACTGGACTACTGCGCTCACCATAAGTGCAGGCTGGACTCTATAGCAGGTTGGAGTTCAGGCCTCAGCTATGTCATGTCAACTACAGTTGGGAGATGCAGTATCTAATGCATGGTGGAGTGGGTTTGATTCCTTCAGTTGCTCATATGTAAATGCTCCCGACAGAATTCCCGGTGCCCCCATGCTACCAGTCAGTAATGGAAGCATCCCTCCTCTGAGCATGTGTGTGATCGACATATTGTTAATTGTGTCCTAGCCTTACAGAAATAAATTAGTCCTAAACAAGCCATGCAAAATTTAAATTAAAAAGAAAACTTAAATTTAAAAAAAACTGAGGGAATGCTGGTTTATAGGCTAATGCTCGTTAATCTCCAGAAAACCCCCTTTACCTGTAACTGTTCATCCATCACCCTGGTCACCTCTCCAACCATGGACTCCAGCTTCTCCTGGATGGGGCTAGAGGATGAGCTATCCAACCCCTCCTGGGAGGCCGCCCCCAGGTGGTACAGGTTGGGCAGGAGCTATGTGTGGAGGAGGGGGGCAGAGAGCGGTCAGAAGAACTGTAGAAACACTCACCTTTAACCTCTAAACCAGCACAGAGGGGAAAATTAGCCATGGTATTAGTTGTGAGGGAGCGAGGCTTCATGACCTCTAAAATGAGTAAAGGTACCATGCTATTGGCAAATAACCTACTTGAAACACACTACTTTGCTTTGAATTCATCTGATTGACATAGTAATTGATACTACATGTTAGCATCACCCAATGTAGGGGATTCATAAAGCTTTACTCTCCCATCACCACAGGCATAGGCGAAACAGACTGTGGATGCTTGCAACCAAAAAAGTTTTAACAGCCCACAGACCACCTATGTACAGGTGGCATCCTTCGTGGAGTATGAAGCCCTTCACTCACCGTTTTAGAGTTCCTGGCATCCTTCACAAAGTTTTCAGCCATTTTCACGTCCTCTAAAATGGCGTCGGTCTCTGAATATCTCAGCGAATTGAGATGGTCCTGAACTTTGACGCAGATCCTGTCAATCATCTGTGTGTGTTTGTGTGAGTTACAGGACGTCACAAACATTAGCATTGTGCATAACTCTTAAAAACATCCCTTAAATATCTACACATAGCAACACTTTCAAATAATCTCTAATCATAAAGTTACTAATATCCTGCAAGTTACAGCATCAGGGTAACAAAGAGTATTAACTGAAATAGAGATTCCCCACTAACCTAATACTGCCAAGAGACCTGATTTATTTCCACATTCCATAATAAATGATGAATGCTTAATTTCTTTTTACATTAACAAGAATAACAAGAGGCGTAACATTTTGGATTTCTTGTATAAATATCTTCAGCTATACTATCTTTAAATTCAGAATATGATCCACGTAACAGTAAATCATCAGTTAACGACAGTAAGGCCAATGAGCGTTACTTTTGGCCAGCGGTCATGTGACATAGATAGACTTATCCAGGCAAATGTAAGCAGAAGGCTCACCTGCTGTGTGGTTGTCGTGACAATGCCCTGCTGGAGACGGTAGGCCTGCTCCTGGAGGTATTTACGGGTCTTGTGGTTCCGAAACAGGTAATTCTCAATCTGACATTTAGAAAAGGCCATGTAACTGTACATAAATGTACAAAGGAAGCTACTTCTAGTTACATTTAAAGGCACATTTAGAATCTCATTTTCAAGCATGTGCATTACTGTAGATTCCTTTCAGTAAATTGCAAGATACAAAAAGATGCAGATTCAATTAGCTTCTAAATGAAACTGTACGGTACAGTGAACAAGCTCTTGTTGCTCTTTAAAATGAGTTTACAGATACGCCACTCTGGCAGAGCGCAGTCTCACAGCTAACAGAACCTCCCTGCACTCCGCCTCACCTTGAGCAACGCATCCTCAGTCTTTTCAGGGCTGGCCTTCAGAGCTTGGGACGCGTCGATAATGGGGATCGGCATGAAGCGGATCGTGAAATTTCTGTTGGAGAAAGGAATCAAATCACATGCTTTGTCCTCAAATCAGGGCTATCTGCAAAATGAAATAGCTGTTTGAGCTGTACTGAGGGACATTACAGTATGAAGAATACAACATGGCAACATCTTCATGGAGCCAGCCGCCTTACTATCCTATAACTTTACCCTGCCTGGTGACTGATGCTAAATAGGAATGGGTTTGGTTACTACTTGGAAGGGAGACTTTCTGGGAAAACTGAATTGCCACCCAAAGAGAATGTGCACACCTCAGGCGAGATGAAAAGGAGGCTTTTTGTTTCCTGTGGGTAAAGAAAGGTTTCCACACCCCATAAGTGGGAACAGGAAATGACTTCACCTCACCCAGCCAAGAGGAAAAGAAGTGACATGGTGATCTACATCTGATTCAAGTCAACAGCAGACTTTAGTGTACACACACCACACTATTTTTTTGCAAGTATTCTGAAGCAACTCGCAGAACCCACACATGAAATTGAAGAGATGGGAAAAAAAATCCTATAGATGGTGCCTAATATCTATAGGGTTTTACTTGAGATAAGACACAAAGCCAGTCCCTTTGTAAAATGGCAGTGGACATCTTACATAGTGAGACCAAGGACTGTACAGCAAACTGAACAGGCTGAACTGAATACAGTTGACGCTACAACAAAGAGACTGGGCCCCCACCACCCCCCCTCTTATTCAGAGACTGCCCCCCCCTCTCCTTTACAAGGGTAGCCACCCTTTTTTGAAGAGCAGGGTGCAGCATTTAGTCGCTTAAAAGCCATGTCCTGATTTCACCCACTCAGCTCTCAGAACAATTGAGTATTCTGCAGCCACTGAAAGTGTGTCAGGGAATGAGGCCAAAAACCTAAGAATCACTCCGGAGGAGAAAATAAAAGGACTCCGCCCCCAGGTAGACTGGATGAACAGGGCTCACAGACACCCGCTGTCAACCGCCCGTGTGCCCCCACCGCTTCCACCCCGCAACTCGCCCGCAGTTACCATGGAACCCCATGATTCGGCTGCCAATAAGCTTCGGAATGCCTTTTTCTCGGTAACAGCCAGTTTACGGTCTAAAGGAAGTGCCAGAATTGAAATAATTATGCCAAACGTCAATTAAAATGCTAGAAACGGATACCCAAACGTAAAAAGAGGCAATCTGGTTTTCAGATGTAGCGGCACATGAGTACTGATGGCTGTTTCTCTCCACGCTCAATATAACCCCCCCCCCCCCCCCTTCAACCCCCCTCTCTCTCTTGTACCCCCTCTGTCTTTCTCTTGCTTTGAGGAATGAATAATACACAACCATGAAAGGAGAGCGGACAGACTCGTCCCTCCCACTGGAGCAGGAAGCAGCACAACCCCACATTGTTTCATCGCCTCCTTTCCTCCTTGCCTCCTTTCAGTCTCTGGGCTGTTTTCTGGCTACAGCTGCTTCTGCAATTCCATGTCCAGGAGTTGCATCTGATTCTGGCGGAAGCTTTCATCTGCCTAGTTTCAACTGCACCCCCCACCCACCCTCCAGTCCAGCCATAAGCCCCTTTCTCCCATAATAAGTTCATCCCCTTCTTCTGAGAGCTCATTAGAGCCCCATTGCACCTTCAGCTGTACTGCTGCAACCCCAGGCCAGGTGTGCATTTGGGCATGCAACCCCTCACCCACAGCTCAACAAAGAAACAAAGAGCAGTGTCACACAGTCACACGCACGCACGCACGCACACACACACACACACACACACACACACAGACAAAACTCACTTCTCCAGAGCTGCTGCAACATCCTGCAGGCCTTGTGGGCTGATGTTGTTTTTGTCCCAAATGACCGTTCTGTGAAGAAGCACAGGCATTGAAAAAAAAAAAGTCACAGTGAAGAACACACCCACACACACAAAAAAAATCTATTCCCATTACAAGTCGGTACAAGAAAGCACAGTCGCCTGATTCACCTGAGCTTGCTGTTGATCTGCAAGGCTTTGGCCAGCATCTTGGCCCCCATGTCACCCATGCCATTCCCACTGATGTCCACTCTGGTCAGCGAGGTGTTGCTGCCCAGGGCATTCAGGACAATGGTCAGGTCACTCTTCAGCTTGGAGTCCGCCAGTGAGAGGGAGGTCAGTGGCTGGGTGGGAGGAATTTTAAATCCAGACTTACACACTCCAGAAGACCAGATCTACTGTATGTTACATAACTGAGTTATTGCTTTGAGCACCAGTCTATTAGGACCTTAGTTCGGCATGACACCAATTTATATTCTGAACACAATTCTGCTGTGGCAAAAACATGCCCCTCGATGTAAGAACAACAAGATTATCATGAACAGGATTCCTCTCATTTCCAGCCCTTTCATATTACATTGGTAATCAGATACCCTCATTAAACAGTGCGCAAATGGGGATTAATTTGACCCAGTCACATTCTGGGCCTCAATCATAAGTGAATCCATTGAGTGTTAAGCACTAACAATCCTTTTGACTTCCGTCTTTGATTCTTATCCATCCATTCAACTCCGTCCACTCCTCCTCAACTCGACCCCAGCCCCTGTCTGTTGAGATTTCCATCCTGATGGGATGATTCCAGTCTGCCATTTCTGCTTTTCTGGATTTCTTGAGGGTTGGAAAATTAACAGGCCACAGCAATGCAAACAAGGTTATGGAATGTCAGTGGATTACAGCAGGCAAGGTGTAGGTTTAACACAAGCCTTGATACTTTCAATACCGTGTATACTCAAGGCTATGTACTGGATGCAGACCTCTTGGATTTCTGCACGATCCACTTTGATGAATTCCAGAGATCCTTCTCTAAAGATTCTCTCAGTTCACACAGTTCAAAGAGCTGCTAAAGACTTTCTCCACAACCTCCTTGAATGAGAGACATGGGTAGAGGTTTGTGAGGGTGCTTTGGTTCAGATGCACAAATCTTGCATTACAACAGCACTGTACCACATTATAACGCATTATAACTGCAACATACCACATAATAACTTCTGCAAGCATTCTTCTCTATGCATAACAAATATGATTTGATTTGGCTGTGTGTCAGGTGGACAAAAGAGAGGAAGTCAGGATGTTTCCATGAGCCCACTCCTCGGCCACACAGAAGCCAAACTATGACCTCAGCAACAGCCCACGCTACGTGGAAGCATGGGGGATCTGGCCAGATATGCAGACGGGCTAGCTTGAGAAAAGCTGGGTCAGGATCGAAGGGGAAGGATGGAAACTAAAGCAGTTAATGAGGGAGCCATCTTGTGCTGGTATGAAGATGAAGAGCTGTGGTGGTTTACTAGTGAGAAAGTACAGATTACATTTGTTTCTCTACTTCCAATTACCTTCCTAATATGTCACTACAATCCTACCTGATTATTAACTGCACATTAGAGCACACTGATTTACTAAAAGCATGTACTTTGTGTCATCCAGTATGCAATTAATAAAAATGGAGAAGTCTTTCCATTGAAAGGAGAAAAATGCAAAGTCAAAAAACATAAAATAAACATAAAAACTAGTGAAAAAAGTAATTTGTAAATGATTTTCATAATTAATGGAGAACACTACCACAGTCTGGAATTATTTCACTGTGTAGGGCTGTAAAAAAATAAGAAATTTCCTGAACAAACCCCCTTTATCCCCAGCACTGTGGCAGTAAGACTCTCACACGTGTGCAGAGAGCTCAGATTATCTCCATTCCTATGCACTGGCAGGACACGAGTGGCTGCTCAATTGTATGCTGTTAAATCACAGTAATTACCCAGGTCATAAACAACACACTGATAAATGACTGATGCACATCCATCTCTATTAACACTGCTGTGTATGTGGTGGGTCGACATTGTAAGATGTGACTTGATAGAATAGTTTATGTTGCATGGTCATGAATATTCTGGAAACTTACGCCACCCACAGAACTGGGGCATAATTACTGCAGTCTAAATGACTTCCCTATCATGGATACATGTACTAAGGTCAGGCCTTTCAGTAAAAAATACATTTACAATTCATAGCAAATAAGTGGAATACCATGTTATATACATAAACAACCATATGTAGTGGTGAACTGACAGTCACAGGACAAGTATCAATCTAAATGCAACACAGTTTTTCCTTCCCTCTACAAAACAAAAGGGAAGGAGTTCACTAATAGTTACAAAATAAAGCACAAACCACATTGTGGTTAAAAAGTATCTTTGTTGCTATTACATAATGGTTAAAACAAACCATTTTAGTAAAAAAAAGCAGCAAAGTAGCCAATCTAAAGCATTTGCCTCATTTCCTATGCTTTCCTCTTTCCAGAAACTTCTACACAGCCTGGAAAACTTCCTTTTCAATGTCACATTTGACATGGTGATTAAGCCAGTGGGGACAAATAATTCCCAAATAGCGAGTCCTATCTCTGCTGTTCTATTTCTCTCCGAGAGAGCAGCTTTATCTCCTTCCTTCCATACTTCTATTTCGCTCAAACCTCTCAGGGAAGTGGCCTGTCACAACGTGATGCCGGAATATAAATTCAGCCCTCCATCTCCACACTTTGTAGTGAGAAACCAGGGTTCCGTAACCCTGGTCTGTAATTTTCTCAAAGGTCAAGGTTCCTGGCCTCCAGAAGCCGTGTCCTCCAAATGAAAACAGATTCAGCTTGGCAGGTGTAACACAAGCGGCAAGGGTAGTGAGTATTGGGACTGCCTGCATCAGATACATTGAATAGACACATCAATTCACAGCAGCCTCAGCACTAGTTCTGCCTGTGAATGTGTTCAGTCATTCTTCCTGAGCTGATGTGACTTTATTCATTCTTGTTTACGGTATTACAGTAAGTACAGAATGATGTAGATTATATACAGTAGTGTCACACCCATAATCTTACGGTACCATGAGCCTTATTGAGTTGACACTGATGTGTAATTATGTCCACCCACTCTCTGAGATGCACATTGCTAATTAACCAAGCAATGGTCAATTTCCTGACAAATTGTAATCTTGCATAGGTGGTGAACCAATTGGAGGCAGCAAAATTGCAGGCTAAAGCTTGCTTGAACCAATAAGATTGCAGGACTCCAGTTTCAGAGATGGGAACGTCCCTTTCCAGGCATAGTTGAGGAATGTCAGGGGTCAATTTAGAGAATTTACAGTATTTGACAGAGCAGTTAAAACCACATCATAATACATGAAATCTAACAAAAACAATGCAAGTAAATGAGCACTCCTCTCTGGAATGGTTGCCAGCCAAGTCCTAGTACCATTTCAGCCAGCGCTGTCAGATAAACAGAAAGCACACTCCTTATCCTATCAGAGGGAAATACAGAGAGCAAGGTGATACAGAAATCATTCCATTTTAGTTGGCCTGACCGGCATGGCCCCAGGCCAGTGCTATCAAACACAGCCTGCACTGTGGTAACAATGACAAACGGTTTTGCTGGCTTTGCAGCAATGAGTCCTGTGTATTTATCTTACATTAGAACCCAAATAATATACGTTTACTGTTAAAATTTAAGAGAAATCAGTCTGACACACACGTCAGTGATAGCACCAATCAATTTGAAATGGAGATATAATAGAACATTCCATCCCCAATTTTGTAAACATTTCATTTGGAATCTTCCCATATTTTATTCAGAACAATCTGCTCATATTTATTTATAAATAGCATGATGGGATATTCAAATGATTCAAACTAAAAAATGTAATATTAGTGCCATCAAAAATGCAGGCAGGAATGTTTCTTTATAAGTAGAAAAGTGCTCCATGTCTGTGAGGTAGATATCTGACACAAGCTCCACCCAGATGTCAAGGAGCTGAAGGTGTTAACTCACCGATTCCTCATCCTGTATCATGTGCACAAGGCTGTCCAAGACGGGAGCTAGGTTCCTGTATTAAACAAAGACAAGAAAACAATGTACAAACTTTGGGACGCAAGTGGTGCCAACAGTCAGACAAAATACACTTTAACCAGATCACTCCAACACAGTGTATCTTCTCCCTCCAAGAGCACCTTTGGGGGTTCCGAGAGGCCCAAAATGAGAACAGGAAAGCTCGAAATAATAATCTGCAGAATCTGAGCCAGCCTGCGCATCACAGCTCTGGTACCAGCCTCCTGGCTCCTGACCAGGTGCTTACTTTGATTTGATGTTGTTGAAGTTCTTCCCCAGCGACAGATGCCGGATGGATCGATTTTTGGAAAGCCACACCAGTAAAGTTGTCAGGTCGGAGTCCAAACCTTCACGAAAACAAAAACAGCCCCGTTCAACCACTGAAGGACTGCCTGAAGAATATAATAGTAAATGACTCACACTTTGCTCAGCAAAGAGAGTCACAAAGTTTACTGCCGCACTGTATTTCTGATTTATGGCTACGTTATCAAATGTGATACTTCAGCAAAAGTTCCCATTTTATTCCACAACGTGCATGAACTGCCCAATTCACCAATACAGTCAAGTCTACTTTGTAAAGCTGTGCCAAAAATTTATAGCATAAAAAATATATTATTTTGAGAACAATAGGATTATGGTCATAATAATTCTGTGGACATGAATTAATTTTGCTAAATTAAATTACCATTTTGTGCAAGAGAATTATGACTTTCTGAGGCATGAAAAATTATAGAAATTTAGCATTGCATCCATGATATTAGAATACTCAATACCAAAAGCCACGTGGAGCAAGAGCTGGCTTGGGACAGTAAATTGCCATTGCAGCATGCGGAATTCTATTGTTTTCACATCTAAAGATGTTCACAACATGAAATGGTCGTTTTTCTGCATAAAAATGGAACACAAAATGGAACACTTAATGGCACTGAAGGTTTCACTATGGCCAGATACAGACAGAGCATATCAGGCCTGTCTTTAAGCTAATACACAGTCACAACTTGCCAAAACAGTTAGATTAGTAGCAGCATAATTAAAACCAGATGTCCTGTCAAGTGTTTATTAAGACACGGAAAGGAAGCAGAAGGCTCAGAAATAACTTCCTGGATTGTCTTGTCTGCCAAAATGCAGCAGCTGGGGATGATGGTTCTTTAACCACTTTGACACCAACACACAGACAAGGCAACATTAAATATGTTTTATGTTATCTAGCATTGAGACAATGCTTATATATTTTTGCATATTACTTACTTAGGCAGATTCAGTTACAGTTGCAGTACAGTTTCTGGACTGCATTTATCGAACTCCTTTTACAATCTCAGAACACTTTCAGCACAGTGACTACCAATGTGTAGCACTCACTTGATAACATAAGAGACATTCACAGAAATTATCTCACCATTGTCAGATATGTCCAGGCTGGATACGTTGGGAATCTCCGCAATGCACCCCTCTAAGGCCTGAGAGCCGCCTGACCTCAACTGCAGATCAGAGGGGGAAATGATGCGACAGAGAAGAGGAAAATACACTACTGCTAATCAACACACTACTAAAGGGAACGTTACAGCAGGGCATAAACTTCCCCTCCAGCCTGGCTTCACTTAGTAAGAAATGTTTCCACAGCTGGACACTTATGAGAATGTAAAGCACCACATCAGCACCAATGCCTTTTTAATATTGCTGAGCTACCAAACCTTGCAGGCCAAAACATACAACGCTGAATTAAGAGAGGAGGGTTCTCTTTTCCTTTTTTTATTTACATCAAAACAGGTACACAATACAACACTTAAAGTGGATGGGGCCCAACAGAACAAAATGATAAAACAGGGGAACATTGTATGGTATTGTTGTAGTCTTCAATTGATGACTACAATATTGTAAAGGCAAAAGTAAGAAACGTGTTGTATGGGGTGAATTGTATAGAGAAATTAACTCTCAAGGAAAAGGGATAAATCGTTGGATGTTACAGTCAGTTTTTTTACGATGCCAATGGGGTATGGATAATTTCATTTGGTCTTTCCAGTTGAGTAAAATACTTTTTTTTTGTCATTAGTTGTTATACTAATATAAAGGATTTGGACTATGAGGGTGATTATTGTGGAGAGGTCACCCAGTAAAGAAGGGGGTTCTTTTTGAGAGTCCTGTATCCTGTGAGTTAGATGACATAAAACAGTTGAGCTCACAATTTCCCAGTTGTCTAAACAGCCCACATGTACACTGAAATATAACATTTCTACAACCCTACTACCCACCCATAGCTAATTCAGGCAGTGCCATGAATTAATATTCAGACAATGATAATAGCATGACAGTAATAAAATGAAAAAGCAGAGTGATTGTGTTTATTTCATGATATAAGTTTGATTAAATTGAATTCTAAATTAAAATGTAATGATAAAAACATTTATTTCCTTAAATTTTAACTTGGACCAAGATCACTTTTTGAGTTTTACTTTAAAAATGAAGAAAAACAAATTGTACTGAAATCAAATGCCCTGATACATCATACACAGCCCTATTTATAATGATGTGACACGTATGGTTATTACAGCAAGGAAAGTTGACAGAGAACATAAGACTGCAGAGACCGTAGGGAGTTAGCAAGAGCAATACTTACACAGTGGCCAAGCTTATGAGTGCGATAGGGAAGAGAAGAGCACATATCAGGTTACAGCCAGCAGTTATGCACAATAACTGCACATCATGCAGGAAGCCAGCCCGCACACAACATGCAATAAAGTAAAAGCTTTCAGACAATTAATTGCACAGGCAGTTAATTTTTTGAAAGATTTCAACTTCCTGGAATGAAGTTAGCAATGTATCAGTTTCCAGGGAATTAGGTCTTCACAGTCTAACTGAATCCATTATTACCCTTCTTTGTTTGAGAGCAGATGATGTGATATTATTACCAAGGCAAATTTAATTTTCCCATGCTCTCCCTTCTTGCCAAATGGCCCATTATGCAGGAATTTGTAGTTGGGATGTCAAATGTATTTATGTGTGTTCTGATAGGAAGTGCAATGTGTGATACGGTGTGTAACAATTATGCTGCCCTGCTTCCACTCATTTAGCAATTTCAGCGCTTTAGTCAACTGAGTCTAATTATGTGAACAATGCATTGCAGATTCCTATAAACAAGTGTTCTGTTCAGCATAGCAGCCATGAGCTCATATGTTCACCATTCGTTTCTTAAAGCATAATTCATCTGATCCAACACCTGAAAAAACTGAGATAACTAACCAATGAGGACTGGTTTAACCACACAAATTTTCACAACTGATATGCATACTTCCAGCAACGAGGAAGCATGTTACTTCTTAAAAATAGATCCCCATATGGAAGGATAAAGCAACAAACTGGTTGAATACCATAAAGATATTTGAGCTCTATTCTGTAAAAACATTCATAAATAGGAAGTAAAATGAATACATTTTGACTGGAGGCATCTGCTGTCATACACAATGAACCTGTTTCTAAACAACAAGACTGCTTTATCAAACTACTGCCCAAGACCAGATTATGTAATTTAAAGGATTCATCAAGGAGTTACTCAGGCCAAAGATGTTTGCACTTAAAGCATATTTCTCAATGACCGAGTGAGCTTGTGCATACTATGATTTCCAACCTTCACTGCAATCCAAAATGGAGTTAAAGCTCAAGTTTAGGCTTAGGCAGTTGGCATGCTCTTTTCCACTACACTCTCTTAACTACATTTTTATCATCGTTCCACAAGGTGAACAGCAACAGATTGAGCAACACATAATTTTCTCTTTTGTTCAGTCATCATATTTCATCTGATGTCATCAAATTAAAAGTCAAATGCAAATTAAAAGTCAAATGCAAAAATTCTGAAATACATTCCCTAAAAATATTACATTTTTCAAGAAAGAAAATGCATAACCCATTTGCCTGAAAGATAACCCATATGCAGAGGGCTAAATTGGCATATTTGATGGTTGTCTCGTTTTATCACCCCTTAAATATTTGGGCCAAAGTGGGTTTATTTGCATTCATTCTGTTTTTGTTTTACAGTGAAATTTTCAATAAGTCTGGTCACATGATATACAGTACTGTTTCAAAATGTTAAAATTCATAGTTTTATCTCTATAAACTATTTCATGATGCCATTGTTTTAGCAACAACAGTTCCTTATTTTGTAACATGTGGGGAGGCAAAACAAGTTTGGGAGGTCCTCTCAAGGGTTTTGGAAATCCACAGACACAAATCTCACTGGATATCCTTATCATGACAAGGGTCCAGCAAACAAAATCCATAGCGGTTTTATACCCAAAAACGTGCTAACTCAGAGAAACATTGATAGAGTGTCCATTGTTTACTAAGCAATTCTCTCGAGGAATTATTGTTGTCCGTATCTCCTTTGCATACACACCGAAAATACTGTGTATATAAGTACTGGCCAAACAGTCCCTCAATATAGCCAATGGGACCCACTGTGCACAAGCAGCAACTCATGGACAGTACAACTTCTGCCCTGTACATAGCCAGCCAGTGGCAAGGTATTATGGCGACTATGAGGCATTTTAGCCAACGAAATTGTTTTTAATGACGTATAGTTTCTTAGGCTTGTCTAAAAGGACACACATTGTTTCTCCTGTATAAACAAACCACAACTTTTTCAGAATGTAGGCTGAGAATGTTTCGCACCAGCAAAAAAGGTTCTTGACATAAGGTTTTTGTTTTCAACAAAAAAATATTTTGTAATGCCTAAGTCTAAACAGAAGACTCCACATTTGGAGGCCTTGAATAAAATCACTCATCTGAGTGAAAACCAGGAATTTTTATACCCCATTTTATGTCAGTAAACGTCTTATTATTTTATTATTTTTCAGTATGCTTATAAAAAAGGAGTAGGCCTGATTTTGAAAAATACATGTGGCATGTGAAATGTAGGATGTGTCTGACATGTTGATGCATGTGGAGTATTTGACAAAACCTTCAATCAATGGATTAGTAAACTGGATAGATAATGATTTTACAATCTTCCAGACCTGCTGCTATCAGAGCTGGCAAGGGGAAGGCAAGGAGAAAGAGGTTAAGAGGGAGGGGGAGAGGGGGAGAGTGACAGGCAGGGGAAAAGCAAGCTAATTTCACCACATGAGAATAATGAATATAGGCATTCTATATTTGTTGTGTTTGCTAGCCTGTTCCAGCTATACACACACAAAAAAAGTCAGCCAACCCTGGCCCTCAACAACCAGTAGCTGATTTTTTGTTTTAACAATAAAATCAAACAGTTTATACCCAAAAAACCCAGGGAGGTAATTGTTTACTACTTTAATTGATATATTAAGTATGCTGAGTAACAGTAAAAATAAGCAGAACCAGCAGCTCTCTGGGATTAGGGTTGGCCAAGACTGACATAGATGATAATTTAGGACAGACACTGTCAGAAAAGAAATTTGTGTGCAAATGTGTGAAATGTTCAGGTACTCAAGTCCCAATACCTGAGGATTGAAGGGTGTGGGGACTGAACATAACTAAACACCCTATGGAATGGAATGAAAAATTGACAGCATTTGCATCCTGTGCGTGCATGTAAGACAAAACGGCTAACTAGGCCAAAGCTTTAAGGGATTTATAAAGGACATGTTCTCAACATTATCTCAATACAAATACACCACATCTTTCCAGTCCCTTTAGCTCCCAAACTGGAAATTTTTGTTCACCGTTCTGGAAAAGTGCCGTGGAAAATGACAAAAGGCAATTTTTTTTTGATTCATGATTTAGAAGTACTCATCCCTACCTCACAACAGCTTAGGTCCAGGGAGACATCTTTCAGGTTGGGATTGCTGGCAAGGCCCAGTAACATTGCCCTGAGGAAATAATTAGCAAACAGAGTAAATCAACTTCCATGAATTGTCATGAACAGTAACGTTCGTCATAAGAAACTGAACTGACTATGTGTCGCTGCACTAATGTGCTGTGCGAGAGAGACCTGCTGCACATGATGGAATGATGGATGTCTTTACATCATTAGAACTCAGTGAATGGCACCAGTCACACAGGAAAAACAGCAGGGGACTTACTTTAGGCCCTCCGGTGGAATCTTTGTTCCTGACACGTTGATGCTGCTCAGAGCTACAGCGGTGCTGAAGAAATGCTTGAAGGAGGGAGCGACCTCTTTACCTTTTCTGGTGTTAAACGACACACAAATACAGATTATAAGCATGCCATCTTTAATTGTACATGGTTTCATTTGATTTACTTGTTTTCTTAAAGTGCTCATATTCCTGAGGGAACATGCAGGGTATTTTGTCTAATGGTAACAGTCATGCTCTGAAACTCATCTCCCTGGCCCACATCACTCCCAACCCAACAGGGTACGGAGCAAGTGAAATGTGCCAACTCCAGACCTACGGGCATGTGGGAAGCCAGCAGGGGACTGGACCACACTGTCCCATCTGACTTCTGCTAACAGGGACCATATCCTAGAGCACCAACCCAAGGCTGACAGCAGCTTGGCCTTCAGTAGAGTGAAGGCTGAGGTGCCATCAAGGCTCCGGTGCACTGCACACACCCTGCTTTCATCTCACATAATGATGAGTTGCACACAGCTGTCATGGTGTTACAACCAGAAAATTTCAACAGTAGTAATTACACTGTTAGACAATTAGCCTTTTACAACCTTACAAGTGCTCCTTGCAAGTGGGTATGAATGTGGTAAGTGCCCAGCTATAGTAGAAATATTATAATTCACTTCTGTACTTAGCGAATGCCCCTTGTCCAGAGTGTCTTATTAGTGTCCATTCGTAAAACTGGACATTGACTCCAGCTGTTCAGGTATGGAACCTTGCTAAAGGATACAATGTCAGTGCCCCATCTGGGTGGGGTTCAAACCAGTCATCTTTTGCGGCAGAAAGTTCATTTTCCTGACATCTGTGCCTTTTCAGCTGGATCAACAGACAATTCCTCCAAATATTTGAATCCAATATGACTACTGATAAACACTTAAGCACATTGTATAAAGACAAAGAAGATGACAATCAGTTCTCTACGCCATAAAAACACCCTATTCAGACTGAAATGGCATTGCAGGGGTTAACATCTCACGGAACTTAGATTTTACTTACAGATTTAGGCAAATCTTTCCATTAAATTTAAAGCATTCTCCCTGGCACAACAGTGGAGTGTGTAAAAGAGGCCCTTTAACAACATTTACAATTGAATTTGCTGACAGTATTTGTAAACAATCTGTCATAAATCACTGGAGATTTCACAACTTCAAATGGCAGGTTGACAAAATCTCATGCCAAACTAGACATTCTTGCTGCCTCATTCAATCTTATTTATAGTACACAGACATTGAATAACAGAAGCATTATGTAGTACGGTCACTGTGTACAGTTCACAGAGATGACCAATGGCTGTTACCCTTATGCACTGTGAGTGAACAGATGAAATGCCGGCTGATTTTGGTGTTCGTCCTTTGTCAATACATTATCTCAGCTGAGAACAGGTTTTCACAAGATTTTGCTTCATTAGCAATTTTGCAATAATTATTCTCTAACCAATGGCTTTAATTCTATTTTTCTGCAAGGTGAGAAAATTCCCCTTAGTGCAAATGGATAATGTACAGTGAGTGAGTCCATTGTTTCAAAATAAGCCACAACAGGATGATGTGACCCTAACGTGAAGAAGAATTGAGTATTCAACAAAGCCTTGGTATAACCGTGTAGAGCCCTTAGTAAGATTAGGCACTGCTGGGTTTGGTCAATGGTCAATTTGTCAAAAAGTTCCATAGTCTTATGACCCCTGTTGGAAGTTCTGCGTTTACATTTGTTTATGATGCATGTTTGTCTGGTTCTTCTGGTGCATTACTAAATAGGCCATTTTCATTTCTTTTTCATTTGAAAAAGCTGGTGTTTGCCACTCACTAGAGGACACTAGCTCTTCAAAATGTGTGCTTGGTACTTATGGATTATGATACTTTGTTTGACTTTGTGTGTTTGACCTTATGTTGCTCGATTCTGATTCTCGTCTTGGCCTTCTGGTTTGTTTGCTGTTTAGATTTTGTGTTTGGCAACCTACTTATTCTATTTCTTTTATTATTTTTTGAAGGTAACTCTGGGTGGAATTTTAAACCTCCGTTGGGGGTATGCTATTCGGACTCTTGGTCCTGCAGATTAATTTTCCCGAGGTTCAGCGTTCAAAGCCGTCACATACTTGGCAAGCCTTCAAAGACGAGCCTGGTTAGTTAGTTTTGGATAGGACAGACATGGCCCGGAGTTGATTATCAGTCTGTAGTTTCATTTCCATTCCCCATTCCCCACTTAGTTCCATTATCTTATTTCCTGCTAGACCTACGATCCTATTCATAACAACGGGCACGCTGGACTTTGCTGATCTTGTTCCAAACAGCATGAGATTTCATTTGTGGGTCTGAAAACATTCAGGGCTTATGCCCTTTCAAAACACCACATCTCTTCTTCTGTACAAGTAACTTTGATTGCCCAAAACAATGACATGCAATACATTGATCCCGCAAGGAAAATATGACTGTAAAACACATGGAGGGGGGAAGGAGATTTTGAACTTTCAGTAAAGTTCAATGCATTCCAGACTGCCAGCAAAACAAGGTGAACATGCCATGTATTGCACAGCTTTGAGAGGGGCAGCTCTCTGTGGGATTCCACTGAGGTGAAATCTGCCACGGCTTGAGCTCAGACAAGGCTGCCGGTTCAATAACTCGAAGAAAACAATGGTAGCCCTGCCTACTGGTAACTGCAGGAACACCCAGACAAGCATACAGATGAATCCTCCATGAGGTTTCTCTGGAATCCATTTACTAGCATTCACAGGAAACTTAACCTATTAATTCTCTTGGTGAGTCAAACTGACAATGTCTGGTTATAAAATTTCACCTTTTAATGAAAACACATTAAATTCTAAGACAGTTGTTTAATGCAATCACTACCTGACACAGTGTGATGATCTTGACGAACCATGTTTTTTCTCACCTGTGGGCAAAAATGCTCTTTGACATGTTTAGAACTGACAGGTGCAGGACAGAGCCCCGTAGAAGTGCAGAACACACCTGGAAGACAGATTAACAAGTCATAACAACTGGCCATTCACACATTGCCCACAATCAACCAACTACAGACCATACATCTGCATACTTGCTGATTCCAGAAAAAGTTTTTCAATCGTCAAAAAAAGTCATCAGTCATAAATATACATTCAAAACTAAGATGCATATTTCAAAATAATTGAGAATAAAGGTAAACAGCATGGAAAGGCAAGGCAGGGTAGGGTATGGTGGAACAGGAGCTGTGGACCATCTGCTCACTCACCAGGTCCAGTGAACAGTCAGTGTTGGACAGGTCCAGAGTGGTCAGGCTGTTTGGCTGGCCCAGGAAATGGTACAGGTTCTACAAAGATGTCCAAATGTTACAAAGACAGGTCCATGGGGTACTGTACCAGTGTTGCCAACAGAAAATATGTGATAATTCAAAATGGCACCTTGGACCCTACTGTACAGGATCCTCTACCTTGCCAACTAGTTTGGAATAGAATCAACAACATTTTAGCGCACTGAGGTAATTAGACAGTAAGTGACATCCCCAAAGGGACCTCAAATCATGCCTGTGAGTCATCTGTAGTTGCGGATTTCACACACTAGTTCAACCCAGTTACTAAATTTATAAAAAATATTAACCTGTCAAACATTTTATTGAGTGATCATGATCATATTTTCTTCACTGGTGTAAGTGTTGCTGGTGTAGCAGTCCCATGTTGCATTGGCAGTAGGGATAAATTCACTGCAGTACTATGCGACAACCATACTGATTCTCAGCCGAATGAGGACAGCAAAACCTGCCGAGACTCAGGTGTCGATAGTGCCCCGTGCTCCGTGTGCAATCAGTGGTGTGTTACTGATACAGACATTATTAGTGTGAATAGGCTGTGGGAAGGTGGTGGACCTGGGGGATGTACTGTAACTGTGGAGGTACCTCACTGAAAAGAGAAGCTCATCTGCCTATGATTGATAACAATAACATAATGGGGAAGCACATCATGTGTGTGTTTGCATGTATGCGTGCGTGTGTGTGTGTGTGAGTGACTGAGTGAGAGAGAGAGAGAGAGAGAGAAAGAAAGAAAGAAACAGACTGAGGAGAGAAGGGGTGTCCAGTCACAGGGGGCCAGTTTCATTTTCATTGCTGTTTTTGAAGAGGCAGCCAAGCACAGACACTGAGCAGGGCAGCCGGCCAGAGACACTCTCTGTGGGAGAAACTGCCTGGCAGACTGGCCTTCCTGTCTGGGAGGATAACCTGAGCTGATTCTCAATGAAGCTCAAATGTAGGACCATAATCTCCAACTGATCTCTTAACAGTCAGTGCCCCACTTCTGGGAAGTGTACTATCAACTATCAGGGACCATAGCTGAGCCCATAATAACGCAACTATTAATATTGAAATTAAGACAATAGTCCGATTAAGCAATTTACATGGGACTACAAAAGAAGCAACTCCCTAAATGGCCAAAAGCCATCTCCTGCAGGATTCCCTAAAGATCTACCATTTCCATTACCAGAAATCCAATTGCATTTACATTGCATTCCAATAGTTCTACAATACAAGTAACATCACAGCACTCTATATATATTACAATAATTAGGTTGCTTAAATTAAGACCTTAATTTCAGTAACATAATCAGAATAAGGTGTTCAGTGACTTCTGCTTTAGTCAGAGTTTTGATGTGTGCACGTGCGTGCATGCAGTGCAGCTCATACCGTGAGGTCATCTCCTCGTAGAACGTTCCCTGAGAGGTCAAGGTGTGTGAGGGTGCTGGCAATGGACTGGTTGGCACTCAGTGACTGACAAAGGCTATTCACCCCTGAAACAAGAAGAAAGCATGCATAGGAAATGACATCAAGCCCAGAGTGGTACATTCTGGGAGTATCCCACAATCTAGGTGGTCCTTAATATCTCTCTCGCACTCACATAAACACACAGACACTCACGCACAAATATACACACATGCTACCTTTATTTAGACAAGAAAGTACATTCTGACCTATTGACTGACTGACAGACGGACTAACATTAAACACAACATTAAAGGATGTCTGTTTTTATTGGAATGGCAAATAAATTTAACAATATATTAACTGTGAACTCCTTAAATTTTACAGTGCCCTCCATAATCTTTGATATAAAGACAGTTGCCTTACGTTTTCTGTTCAGCACATGAAACGCATGTTCAATTGGATTAAAATTGGGTGACTGACTTAGCCAGTCTAGAATATTCCAGTTTTTGGCTTTGTTGCCTTAGTATGTTTGAAATCACTGTCTTACTGTTGGATGAAGCACAGTCCAATGAGCTTGAACCTAAGCTGTTTCTGTGCACTTCAGACTTCATTCTGCAAATGCTATCAGCAGTTACATCATCAATGAATACAAGTGAGCCAGCACCTCTGGCAGCCATACATGACTGAACCATAACACTCCCACCACCATGTTTCACAGACTAAGTGGTATGCTTTTGATCTTGAGCACTTCATTTGGCCTCCACACTTTGTTCTTGCCATCACTTTGATACAAGTGAATCTTGGTCTCATCTGTCCCAAGACCTTGTTCCAGAAGTCTGCAGGCTCTTTCAGGTAATTCTTAGCAAACTGTAGCCTGGCTATCCAGTTCTTGTGGCTAACTAGTAGTTTGTTTCCTACAGTGTAGCCTCTGTAGCCCTGTTTGTGAAATCTTCTGCGGACAATAGTCACTGACACATCCACGCCTGCCTCCTGAACAGTGTTTCTGATCCAGTGGTAACCAACCCTGTTCCTGGAGATCTACCATCCTGTAGGTTTCCCCTCTTACCTGACAAAGCACCACATTCAACAGCTAGAGATCTTGCTCAGCTGCTAATTAATAGAGTCAGTTGGGACAAATTAGAGTTGAAATGAAAACCTACAGGATGGTAGTTTTCCAGGAACAGGGTTGGTTACCACTGTTCTGATCTGTCAGACAGGTGTTTGGGGGTTTTTCTTTATTATGGAGAGAATTCTTTGGTCATCAGGTACAGAGGTCTTTTGGGGCTACCAGGCCCATTACAATTACTGAGCTCACCAGTACTCTCTTTCTTCTTAATGATGTTCTAATTTGATCAGTCAAAATCAGTTGATTTTGGTAAGCCTAAGGTTTGGCCTATGTCTCTGTTTCAGTGCTGAATACTAAACACTGTTTCAGTATTCAGAAGGAAAGAGAGCTTGCAGGGGTCTATAACTAATGAGCTCCCACTCTATTAGGGACTTGACTACTTTTCTTCATACTCTCAGGGCAATACCGCTGGCCTGGGAATCATCTCGGAACCTCTCCATCAACATTCACTAAGTACATTCTGAATAGGTCAAATTTATTAAGTGTTGTACAGGACACGCCAACTTGTTACCCACCCCCATCTTGTGCAACATTGTTGCTGAATATGCACCACCCGGTGGCACTGGTGGCCATAGTCCTCATCGGCACTCATCAAGATCCTATACCATTACATTACATTACAGGCATTTAGAGAGAGCCCAGAGCAACTTACACAACTTTTACATTGCATTTACATTGCATCCAATTATACAGCTGGATATATACTAAAGCAATGCAGGTTAAGTACCTTGCTCAAGCGTACAACGGCAGTGCCCAACCAGGGAATTGAACCTGTGACCTT
The DNA here is from genome assembly GCF_018555375.3 of Anguilla rostrata. NCBI lineage: Eukaryota > Metazoa > Chordata > Actinopteri > Anguilliformes > Anguillidae > Anguilla > Anguilla rostrata. The sequence continues at coordinate 46,920,784 of NC_057933.1, read as the reverse complement.
TAGGTTACAAGACTAGCTCCTTACTCATTATACTACACTGCCGGCAATACCAAATCATAGGGCATGCCAATCAACTAAACACCAGTGACTTAGCATGACAATTCCCCTGATAGTCCTGCTGCAAGCATCTGATCTAACAAAAACAAGTATTTGGGGATAAGAACACCCTTCTCCAAAAATACCATTGACAATACTTATGATGTAGGATAACCTTTGAGAGACCAAACATGGCCTTCGCTAGGATCATAACCAGCCAAATTAAGCAGTGGTTATTATGTGGTCTTATATGAAACTGGGTGTATGGAGAGGTGGTGGTGGGGGGGGAGGGGGGACATTTGGAAACATGGTCATGGCAGCAGTGCATTAGCACCTGGTCATTCCCAGCCCTTGAGCCAGCAAAAATAAAAAATAAAAATAAAAAAGACAAAACCACATGGCAGCTCTTGGAGTGTGTTTGCTGTGGAGCTTATCATTTCAGATGCTGTGCCACCGCCAGGGCAGTGACCTACGCAAATGAGGTACATCCTCAAAACAAGCAACTCCTGTCTCCCTGCTTTACACACCTGGGTCATATTTATTGCTTTTTTTGGAATCATATCTCCTACCCAACTAACTACCGAGCACCTGTAAATCACAGACCGACCCAAATGAACACAAATTGCCTGCTGTATAACAAAGAATCGGTTAATGGGCGGGAATATTTCACAACTCACTGTTGATGTCTGAGGTTTTTGGAGTCTATGGAAGATCACCCACTGGCGGTGGCATTTGTTTGAAGGGACAGCTTTTAATCATCCTGGTTTAAACCCCACTGAGACCCTAATTGCCATACTGTAGACTCACTAAATTGCATTGGGTTTGATCCAAGAAAAATCCATGCATTTCTTATTAAGAGAGGAATACATTTTCTGAATAGAACAGTTGCATCTCTATGAAATGCTGGAAGCTCCTGGTGAGTAACCGTAGAAAACCCTGCAGGTCCTGCTGGTCAGGGTCACACAGAGTATACACAGGAAACAGGTTGGTGTCAACTGCATTTCAATTCATTCAACCCAGGAAATGTATTGTTTAAAAAATTAACTTAAAAATACAGGCAACAATTTTACATTTATGAACTGAAGTGTGCATATTTTTCCTTCACCGGAACTGTTTCTTTGTACCCTGAACCTGTGGGGTGTGCACGTCTTTTCCTTTTACGAATACAGTACCTACCTCAATGTATTCCACTTGTAGCATTAGGCACAAGCTAATCCTCTCAAGTTACAGGTTCATATATGAGCACATGTATAAATATATGAATCACATCTTTGTTTGCACTTTAGTATGTAACTGACACATGTATGTACAATGAAATGAGTATGGTATTAGCTTACACAAATGACAACCTTGCAGTTTAAAGTATTGGGTGTTTATATAAATAATACATAAGCATCGTTTATAAGCATTATTTATTCATAAGCAAATAACCATTACATGAAATAACAAGTGGTTCTACTATACTTTTCCATCAGTCAATTACCTAATTTGCACTTTCACAGTGAGGAACATCAGAGGCATCTACCTGGCCGCAACCACTACAGCACAGAGAAGCAACTGGACCCCTTACATCAGCACCTGTCATTGGGTACAATCAAACTGACAGAGTGGACAGGGTGCACAAAGGGAATACGTATGCACCACACTATGAGGGGCCAGAATTGGATAACTGTATTAGACCCAAACTTCAAGACTCCCGGGATGTCTACAGATAGCTGCCGCTGAACTCTGACCTTTCAGAAATCTCTGACTCAACGAGAGGCAGCGCCTGCCAGCCACAAGCCTCCATGATATGATGACAACTGTCAGAACAGCCCGATTCAAGATGGAGGTTCCTCTCATTGTCAAGATGGAATGCATTTACTGTATTTCTTTTTCTTTTTTGCCAAGACGGGAGAAAGTAAAATGGCATTTCTCCTCACAGGTGCTATCTCTTTCAGACAGGTCTAAAACAGCGGGCTCTCAGCGCATCTGAACTAATGTGTCAGGCCTCTCACACAACAAATGAATGAAAAAGGGACACAAAAGGAAATTATTCATGTTATTGATTTATGGCTCTGAGAGATCCATTTTAAAAAATGGAATGAATACATCCAGTTCAATCATTCAATCAATCCATATGATTACTGTATCAGCAGCAGGTCATGTTCCTGAATGTTCAAAGTGAATTGGTCAAAAGTCGACTTTTTGTGTGTCTATTTCCAACACCTGCCTATCATTGTTCTGAGAAAGGCGTCTTCCACAAATGGTCACGGTTTCATTAGTCTCCTTTAAGCACCCTAATACTGTAGCAGACAGAGTCTTTTGCAGGCACAGAGCAATCTCTCAGCTCTTAATCCAAAAGCCCATGAGTCTGTCGATGTTCTGAAAGACCGGCCTGCTTTTGAATCCAAATCAATAAGGAGACAAATACTAGCAATTAATGTGCATTCTAATATGTGGCAGAAACTGAAGCACAAGCAAGCATATTATGGAAGCCATTAAATTCAAACAGCTTACTGAGGCAAGGGAAGATCTATGAATGAAGAGTCAGTGCTCTTCTAGCCAAGTAACTAGCAGAAATTGGCTTTCATCCTGCTTCTGGCTGCATTTATTAGGGGTTCAAGCCCCGAAGGGCTGAAACCCTATTGTTTTTGTGCTGGTTTATTATTAATCTTCTTCAGAAATGTTTGCGCAAATTCCTGTGAGATGGTAAATGGTAGAGACATGAAATTCTGCCTATTGATTGGAAGTTGTGCGCAAGTGCTGGCCAAGAAATATTACCCCAATCGGCCTGATGGGGGTGCTATAATTAAAGGTCAAAATTTTGAACTTTGAAAAGTCATAACTCCTACGCCGTGAGTCTGATTTACACGAAACTTGCTACAGACATCCATTTATCCTCACTCTACAAATTTGCCTCAAGAACCACTAAAGTCCGGTTGCTAGATTTTCCGCCATTTTGATTTTTTTTTAAACATACATTTTTGACATCTCCTCCTAAACCGTAGGTCCGATTGCTACCAAATTTTCTGTGGATCATTACTGGACCAAGCTTATCAAAAGTGATCAAAAGCTTGTTGATATCTTATTGCATTTTGAAGATATTGAACTCCAATGAACTTCAAAAGGGCGTGGCTCAGCACATAAATAGATCAAAGTCAACAATCGTTGGGCTAATCATCACAAAACTTGCAGGATATGTCCACATAAGTACCTGAAACATACCCTGAAAGTTTAATTCAAATCGATCACTAGGGGGAGCTATAAATACAAAAAAAATGGCTGTGGCATAACAAAAATAAGACTACAAATCAAAAATTGCTTGTCCAATCATTACAAAACTCGCAGGATATGTTTCATAACACTGTTGAACCACGTGTGTGAAACTATATTGAAATCGCGCAATAGGGGGTGCCACCAGTCTATGGACAAATGTTGAAGGTCATAACTCCTACGCCATGAGTCCGATTTACACGAAACTTGCTGCAGACATCCACTCTACAAATTTGCCTCAAGAACCATTAATTAACTGACTGAATTACTGACTCATAAAGGTGTTTCACATCTAAAAATGACCATTCAAGAATGTAAATTGGAACTGGATTTAGCTCAAATGAGTATATATGGGTATATCCTGGTATTATGTAGCACCGCGAGTGTACCAGTAAAATAAATAGCCTAACAATTACAAACAGAACTATAGCCATTAATTATAAGTGTGTTGAAGGCTCCCTTTTCCCAAACCCAATACCTATTATAAAATAGTTTTCATGCAGACACAATCAAACCGTCATTTATTTTTTATTTAGTTCTTGTATCATATGATGACTATTTTTGGGCTGGAATGCAACACACTTAACTTTGAAACCACTTAGAAATCCTGAGATGAAATGCACCTTATGAATGCTAAACATTTACATGCCCTGAAAAAACATTTTTCTGTTAATCATGTCAGTAATACCTATTTCTAAATAGTTATTTTTATTTTTATTAATTTTATTTATTTATTGAATATTCTGTGAAATTCCTAAATACATATTTATAATGAACAAATACCCGAGAAAAGCAACTCTATAGATTTACCCTTAAGAAGTCCGCAAATAGGAAACAGCTTCTTACATGACATGTTGGTTTGTATCCGTGCGGGGAGGAATTACATAATTAATCATTTCTCCCTGAGAGGGATTCAGCTGAGAATGTTTGAACAGCAGCACTGAGAGGTGAAAGTGCTGTCAATTAGCACCCTTTATTACCCACAGTGAGGCTGCCTGTGTGCTTCGTTTGAGCAGCAGGGTGATCGGGCACATTAATGATGAGCTCTTGCTATTCTGCTCGCTTTTCTTCTATTACACACTGAATATGTATCTCGTCAACCTGCCAGGTTTTGCTCTTCACAAAATAACAATGACTCACTGTTAAATGACTGGTTAAATGACTGGTTAAAATCTGTGAGTCACTGATGGTGTATTCAGCCCCTTTTTCTTTCATAAGGCCTCATTCTTTCCATCACTAATTTGTGGATTTGGTACAGTATGACATGAATGTCACACCTAAAAACCATTTATAGTCAGACGTTCGGGTATTGATTACCTTTGGGTGATAACGAGGTTTTTGAAAAGTTTAAATGCTTGACTCCAATTCGGAGTTTGGCAAACTGCACACTCAGAGAGGCAATACCTGTATGGAAAAAAGAAAAAAAAAAAGACATGAGTTATCTGATTAAATAATATAATGTGAGACCAGAACAACCTTCTGATAGATGTACACAAATTATTCTCAGACAGTGTGTACAATCCGGCCCTATCATGCAGAGTTCAGACTAGGGTTAAATTATGTGGCTGTACTTCAAAAACCTCAGTAAGGTTTCTCTCCCAGCTGGCATGCTGAAACACAACACTCAGAGGACATGACACCGGTCCCACTTGCTGACAAGCACTATCTGTCAATAACAGTAGCGGCTCTAAGACATTTGAATGCAAAAAAACTTTGAAATGACAAGAGGTTCATGGCCCACAGCCCGAATTAGACCAAAAAAGGCAAGTGCTTTAAGAACCTCAACTCCCAGAGGTAAAAAATGAGAATCATGTACAAAGTGCTGATACATTTCAGCAATGCGTCATCTTTCATTTCTTACCACACTGAAACGCGGTGCCATTTATATTTCCTCACTTAAAACTAACTGTATTCCATATTTCCCATTTAATTCTATCTCCAGTAATATTTCAGGCTGGAATATTAGAGAAATTCTGATGCCAACAGCGACTAGGAGGAATACACAAGCATCTACCTAAAGGTCATACAAAAATCTTTTGAAGCTGTCTTTTAGTTATCAAATATGAGGGTGAATGAAACTCGATGTCTGCTGTATTTTGTATTAGTACAAATTTAACAATAAACTGAGAGCAGGGAATACAGAAGAGTAAGTGCTAATATAATCTAGAATAATCTAGAATCTGGGCTTTTTTAAGGAAGAGTCCTTTTAAACAAAAAGCAGGGCTACCACGTTACCCATTCAAAAAATATAAAAGCGTATAAAAGATGGAGCTCATGAAAAACCATGAATTCTACCCCACATATTCAATATCCATCGGTAATTCTACTAAATGAGAAAATGAATTCCACTTCAGCTTGACCAGACAATACAGTGCAATGTTAATGGCATACATTATTTATCTTTTATTATAAAAGGGTTATAAAGGTATCCCACCACAGGTGGCATACTGATCCATTTTCAAAGGAGCCTCATTAACTGGAGAGAGTAATACACCAAAACTGATAGTTTTATGACATGACCAAAACTAAATAATATCTTGGTACACTAAACTGGCCAAAATGATGTGGACACCTGACACCTGACATCATACAAAATTATTGCCATTAATATGGAGTTAGTCCACCCTTCGCAGCTATAACAACCTCCACTCTTCAGAGAAGACTTTATAATAAATTCAGCAAGAATACCTTTGGTCATACAGTGTAATTTTGTAATCCCCTATTATTTTCCCTTTCTTCAAATTTGGAACGGTCAACTTTACCAGGACTCATCACTAATTAAATCTCTCTCCCCCTGGCTGAAGCTACCGCCAACTGTTCAAGGGAGAAGTGTATTACTGTACACACAGTCAGACTGGGTCTGCATTTCAGGGAAACGGAGTACCTCTGTCTTCAAGCTGGTTGTTGGAAAGGTTTATGGTGTGTAGTCCTGAGGCTGGGTTATGGGCAAGGGCATTCGCCAACTTCTGTGCAAAATCACTGCAATTTCACAAACAGAAATGTTAAGTCTATACGACTATTCAGGTCCCAGATTTTTTTTTTCTTTTACACCATCAGAAACACAATATTTAAATTACGTCAGTTTTCTATTTATTATAAACCATAAACTAAACCAATAAGAAAATAAGGTTTTGTGTTTGGATGCTGGCCCCAGCACAAATGACACTTTAACTATTTTAATTTTAGACTGCAATATCAAATGTGGTTATCTACAACAATGTAGTTCACAGGGTAGAAATCACCATGAAATGTGGGGGACATTAATCTGAACAGGATTTGGGATGGCCGGTGGGGTGGAAGATGTAATTGACTAGAACAGATGCAGAACCCAGAAAAAAATCATCCATTGGTGTTGATGGTGTTGAAGATTTACAACCGCAGTTTCAGACACAGAATCAACAGCACTTTATAGAGTGTAATGAGTGTAATTAGAGGTTCAGATGCCACTGGGTGATTGGGGGGGGGGGGGGGGGCTGGGGGATTGAGCTGAAGGGACAGCACATGTTCCTAAGCCCATAGAAACGAAAACAGCGGACCACAGGACCAAAAAGCTACGCTCACGTTTTCAGGCCAGCATTGTCCAGAACGAGCTCCTCAAGCCGACTGGACCGAGACACCACTCGCAGGATCTGGTCACTGACATCTGCAGACTACAAACACAGTGTAGTCAACAGACATACCTTTACACACACACACACACGGGTACACACTCTCACTCTGATACACACACACATACACACATACAAATAGGATACATAAACCCATTTAGAAATTGTCACACACAAAAAAACTTCCTCTCTCATCCACACATCCATGCATACACAAACACGATGCACAGTCCAATCAGTCTGTACCCCTGCACAAGTTAGACTAAACTCAGACTGGTTGTGTCCTACAACACAAACAAGATCAAAACAAAAAAAATTTAAAAACTCAAAATAACTCAGACAAAGTACAGAACATCAAAATAAGTAAAACATTCCAAATCCTCACACACAGTCTCCCTTTGATACATATGATAACTTCTGCACTAATCACTATTAAAAATCAGTATTAAAGCAATTGCCTGTCTGGCTTGAAACGAAGAGGCTAAAAACCAATCTTCAAACTGCTATATATCCTGAAGTGGTTTTCGACTGTTAAGAGCATCCACTGCAACAGTATTATTACCACACTGAATACTCAAAAGTTTTAAGTTGCTCATAACTCGTTGACCATGCACAGCCAAACCATGCCCTAGCTTTGTCCAGTACCAAACAGATGCCCAATTACATCCATCTCTGCATCTCTGAGCATCTGTACCAAACTCCATACCAACTGCACCATAGACATTAACCATTTAGCTAAAGGCATACCCTTCCAAACCTTTTAATTTAGTTGAATACATCTTGCTTTGGAGGGAGATAAGGCTTAGCCTAATGTCTAATCTTTCTTCTTTGATCATGAGCTATTTGGAAATGGAAATGTTTCCCTGAGCGGTGCATCTCCAGTGGGATTTGAGACAAGTTTTCTAAGCTTCTCTTAAACTGATGGTGCTGTGCTAATGTTTTGAAAGCAAAAGGCCTTACTGGCTCTCTGAGTTCACAGTCCCCAGTTTTAAACTGAGAAGTGCTGTCTATCCAAAGTTTGCCATCCAAGGAAAGTTATGCACTACCACGAAAAGCTTCAAACCTTTATCCTTCCTTCAAAACAGAGCAAACCGCAGCTTTTATTGTTCCAAAATCAAAGGTGATTTGGAAGCGGCTATAAACCCATGTTGATATATGTGTAACACCACCGGTAAATGCTATTTCAAAGGAAACCACTCTCACACACACATCTGAGCCCTTCAGAGAGGTGCACTGTGGGAAAATAAGCATTTAACAGGCTTTTCCAACACCTGACTGGATACACTTGGTAATCCAGAGATAGAAATAAATGGGATAGAAAATATCATATTGTTTTTCATTTTTCCTCTGGGACAGCAAGCAAGAAGAAAAAACGGTAAGCTTTTCTGAGAGAAAAGGATTCTGGGTGGCAGGATTCCTTGCGTGGGTGCACTCTGAGGAATTCAAGACATGAAATGCTCCCACGGAGGACACTGTCCATTGTGTTCTAGTGCTGCTGTTTGCCCCATGGGGGGGTGTGTCGGCCCGCACGGCCAGTCCACAGAGGTCGACACACAGAGCCGGCCAAGCCACGGTTACTCAGGTTCAGGGCAAAATAACCTCGCTGGGCGAGAGTCACAGCTTACTTTTTTGTTTTTTTGTGAAATTATGCCCCATAGAATGCTATTGCAGACAAAAGCCAGCCTTGAGGAATTTCTCATCTGGGCATGCCCGAACGGATCCCAAGTCTGGTGGCGTGAAATTCTTTTAGGGTTTGGAGAGCCTCATTATCCGCCACCCACAGACCGAGTAAGAAGGGACTGTGGTTCCCATCAGTACTCACCCTTAGCAGTCTGCACATCAGCAAATACCTATCACAACCCGTCTGTGACGCCATGCATTACCATTATAGCACGGTGAAAAACAACAGAAAACAGCAAAGCACAATGCAACGCAATATAATAAACATCACGGCTGAGCACAACACAAAACAAAGGACAATACGTAGCAGCTCAATAATGCATAAAAACACAACTGTACAGAGCAAAACAACACAAGGTCTAACAACTTGTAAAATCGAAATATATCAAAATACAACACATCAGAGCGCAATACAGCACAGCACAACATAACAGCATGACACAACACTACACAACACAACACAGCACACCACAGCAGGTCACAATGCAAACCATCCCAGCGCAGCACAAAGGCATCTCTGAGACAGACACAAATACACAGAGGGGGAGAGGAGGAGATGACTGCGCTTTTCTCTGACGTGCCTGAATCTATTGTACACTTCAATGCTTCAGCTCTTTGGAATTATTTATCTGCCGCGGTAGCTGGCAAAAGCAATCAGGTCTGTAATTCAAGAATTCATCTGTCTGGCAACAGTTATTAGGCACAGAATGTTATAAAGGCAGTTATTTAACTGCAATCACAAGATCAGATTTTTTTAACAAAGCACGTAGTCGTACAATAGGATTCACTGGGCAGCCACATTGCCCAATTGCACTTAATCACAAACTACTTTGGGTGGTCAGGGTCTCAACAAAGGCTGTATTTCACGGATTACTGCAATGCATCAAGTTAAACCAACCAAATGCTGGGCTTTAGACATATGCCACCCTAATGCCACTTTTCATGACACTTTCATACATTTTAAGACCCAGTTTTGACTCAGTTTAAACAAGAAACAGTTTCCTTGATTTGATCAATGTGCCAAGGTTTTCAAACATACTCTATTACCAGCTTTCCATTTTGACTTTAGTCACTACCCCTGGAAACAACAAACCAACTTCATGGTTGGGTTTTAAGAAGCTGATTTACATTCAGAATAAACTGTTCATGTAGTCTTGGAATCATTGACCAGTGGAAAAGATCAGATCCGACTAAAGATGTTCCAAAATGGAACAAAGAACGAGGGCTCTGTAAAGAACATATTCATCTCTAATTACCAAAGAGCGCAAAGGAATTAGAACATCTGAACACACTGACATTTGAACATGTGTTTGGGAACTCACCAATTTGTAGTCCTTTGTAGAGAGCTTGGTGAACCACTGGTTGTACTCCAGGACAGCTATGATGGCAACCAAATCCCTGTTACATAAAAACAGACATGTCATTTTAACGGAACATTATTCAGCCAAAGTCAGTCGATGATGAAACAACAAAATCGAATCCCTGTCATTTTTAGTTTCATCATTACTTAGCACTAACTATCCTTATTAAATTTGAAATGCCAAATTGTAACTGTACTGTAGGCCCATATTCTCCCTGCAAAATTCCGGCGCACGTTGGTGTGTGTCCGCTGAAAAACCTGTAGCAGGCAGCCACTACTTCACACTGCAGTTAGCCAGCTGAGCAGAGGTGTTACTGTAAAAGAGGAATGCAAAACTGGCGCAGTTGGCACATGCCGATGTGAAACCTCATCAGCTGCAGTCACTATAATGAGACAGGGGATACCCTTGCCAATTACAATCCTCTTCTAAGCAATGCAACAGTAAACACGCTTCAACTGACAGGACTTCCAGTCAGTTTCTCTTGTGGAGAACATCAGAACGAGTGCCTCAGCTGAACACCACCCAGGTGTTATGCAAGTAAATTATAATTTTTATTTTGGGAAACAGCAGGACAAGCATTTCACTGAAATTTCGGCCATGAATGAGTCACTACTTATAGGATAAAGGTGGCAAAAATTTGCCAAACTAATCAACTTAATCAGTTCTAAAAAGTGATCAATTTGACTAAATACACAGTGATTAATTGCCACAATAATTAAAGATCCTAATCATCTCCACAAGCATCCGTGGAGTCCTGCTGATCGCTCTGGGGTAACGATTGGAAAAGGGCAGCTGCTGCAGATAAATGGGATCCCTTTTACGAACATAATTATGCGTCTGAATGTTTTGGGGGACGGTGGGCATCTAATAGAATTTACTTCATAATGAAAGCCAGTCTAAGACATTGTTTGTGAGACTGAAATGGTTGTTCCAATATTGCTCAGATCCTTCACCGAGTCAATAAACTGTTTAGTGTTGTTTTAAAAGAATGAACGTTTCATTGATAACAAAATAATTGTTGGCTGCAGCCCTGCTTAAGATGCAGGGAAAATAGACAAGTTCGATAAGGGCACAAATTAGGGACTTGCCTGTTTTCAAGGTGACTGAAATCCTGCAGATTCAACTCCCGTGTGTCCTGTGTTAAATAGATTGTGTCCACGTCCTTTTTTAAGACACAGAGAGGTGCATGTTAAATATTTTCATAACAGAGGGAAATGAAAGCCCAGGTGACGGCTAACAACTGACTGTAAACATTAAAGTGAGCAGTGATTGATCTCCAGGGGAAGGGTTTGGACAGTAGGGTTGTCCCAGGCTTTTCACACAGGAGCAGTGATTTCCAGAGCAGTGGCAGGGTCACCAGCAGGGATTTTGGGCCCCGTGAAAAGATCTCACATTGGGTCGCAGGCCAACCTATCCCAGCACAATTATAGCACAATTTTTTGAGGGCCCCTGTCAGAAGCCTTGGATGTGTCCTAACACTCCCACTGTCCCACCCAACCCCCACGGCGCAACTCAACAGTGGCAAGACACCAACCATCAGCAGAGTCAGCCACCAACTGTTTCAGATTCATTCAGAAGCTTCAATCAGCACTGTGAGACCATTATTCCATGCTTTTCTTTGCCCACTACAAGGATGTGAGGTTTTATCATTGCACAGAGTCATCTCTGAGATATGATAGCAATTTTGGAATTTCAAAATTTTCAATGCTGAAAGTCACAAGAAAAATACTAATTTCAGCCTAAAAAAACAACACTACACCCCAAAAATTCAGTAAGTTATGTGCACTTACTGGTGCTGAGCAAGAGGACCGTAATAATAGTCAGCACACAGTGTGTTTTTTACTTTAATGAAGAAACTGTAAGAATTTGAATACATTGATGGGCATCATACATATAATTACAGTCTTATTTATCACTGCAAATCTGGATGGCAATCTGCCCCTCTTTATATCATCCAACTCTAATTCTGGTTGCATTATGAAAGCTCTCTGTCCAATTTCAGAAAGCAGTTTGAGGTTTGTCACTCTGAGGTTTGTATCGGAGACTCTGCCACACTTTTTATACAATAACAATGGAATCCCATGCCAACCGCTGCAAAGTGTGACAGTCATTAAGAATAGAGTGTCAAGTATTTCCCCCTTGAGGGGAAAGCCAGAAGGGCTTTTTGATTTGAAGGCATCGCATATTGAAGTTAATGGGGTGTGCGCACAGCAACTGTTCTGAACAGACCACGAGCGGTAGTCATGTTCTGTAATGGATACTAACCCATTGCACTTCCTCCCTATATTGTAGGCCCATCCAGTCGCACACGCACTTGTACAGCTGGGAGAAGCCCCCTGGAGACCAGAAGACACAGAACAGGCTGCTGAACACCATCGGCACCGCAAGACCATTCTCCCCACTGCCAAAACTTAACATCTGCCCTTTAAAATTACTCGTACATGCCTGTATAGAAAGGGGTCCTTACCAAGTAAAGCATAAAAACTATTACAAATACCATTTTAGAATTGAGCCATTTTAGTCTGAGTCCAAATGACCCCAGGGGCCCTACGTCTGATAGGCTAAATAAGACAACTGTTCATATTTTGAGAGAATTTCATCCTCAAGCTATCATCAGACAAATACATTGCAGATTGCTTAAAAATGCCAAATTTTCTCTGAAGTGCCGCTTTCACGAAGAAGCCTGAAAATATAATGATGCATTATCCTAATACATTTAAAATGCATTTAATATTAGGCTGCTCTGACAAAGACTATGTAATAAATGGATGTGTAAGCTAATGATGTCAGTTGTAAATGTAGATAATTACCACAGCATTTCAAGTACATGCAAGTACACTTGACATGCAAGACATTGACATTTCAATTACTCTCCCTGACAAGTCTGAACACATACTCACTCTCTCTTTCATTCACTCACAGAGGCAGACATTCCCAGACTCTCTCTCTCTCTCTCACATGCAGACGCACACACACACAGGCACACACACACACATACACACAAAGGCGCATGCATACGCACACACAGGCACGCACACACAAACACACACACACACACACACACACATACACGTACACACAAAGGCACATACACACACACCCAGGCACTTGCACTGTCACTTTCACAAGCCCTCTCCTCCTTGTGCTTGGACTATTTGCAGTTTCCATCAGTAGATTTTCTGGTTTTGGTAAACACAGAAGTGATGAGTAGTTTACCACACGGTCCTGGTTCTGCTACATTCTGGTTCTCCCATAATGTCTGTAGGGAGGAAATCCGCTCCGGGGGCTCCATCGCCAGCTTCTTCATAACCTTCCTGCCAGGGTCAGGTATAAGGGAGAATTAAAACTACCACTCTGACACTACACACCTATTTACACCTATATCCCATTTCATAGCAATTCGGTATCAGGACAGGACTATCACACAAGACCAAACTGGTTTTACTTAAGTTTTCAGGAGTTTACATTCCAGGACAGACCACAGTCCTAACAATAAGTCTGGAAGAAAACAACAAATACAAGAATTAATTATGAATAGAAGGAAAACATTTAGTGTCGAAATCTAGAGCGGAATTGCATGTGAACATTAAAGGAGTACCATGGTGATTTTCACACTTTCTCTGTTTTATGTGCTATTTGCACAAGAGGCATTGAAGAAACACAATGAGCAAAGTATTAAATATGTCCGTTTCTGTCTTTTATTTTTGGAGAAATATGCAAGTTTAAATTATCGTCCATTTTAACAAATCCGGTTTGAGAACGTTGTCATTTTTCTACGTCACGAATACAGTAACCACTCCTATTTCCACGCCCCGTAAAGAAATCTGACAGGACACACCGTCCTGCTGTTCAGACAATGCAAATATTTGACTAACGTTAGGTTCACTTAAATTAGAGTTCCTTTAGATTATTTCTGGTTATATTCATTTAGCTAGCTAGCTAACGTTAGCTAGCTAGGAGGTTTGCTTTCATAAGGCAATGTTATCGATAACGTTAGCTTGCTAGTTCGCTTTTATGAGGACGTTATAGTTGTGCTTTTATCTTAACTTGGCTAGCTAGATAGCAAAAATTGTAACTGGATACAAGTCAACGTCCTTACCTTAGCTATCTATCGATACTTGATATACTACTAAGCTAGCTAGCTTGTGAAAATTCAGTCTCCCAAAGAGAGCGTATAATGGGTGTAGCTATGGTAACGGGGAACGGTCTGTCAATCATAGCTAACTGACAGTTCTCATTACCACGCCCAGACGGTTCGGGTGAATTTTTATAGTGGGAAATTTAGGCTTAGAAAAATACGTTTTAAAGTACATTGAAATGACTGAAGAATAAAAAAATTATGCACATTTGTTTTGTTGTTGCCTGAAGACAACTGGGAAGTGTCACGTTCAACCACCATGGTACTCCTTTAACAATTAAAAAGCACAGAAAATAACAGCTGGAGAGACTGCTCATCAGTGTAAGCAATCAAAGCAGATTAGCACTGGAAACCTGCAGAAGAATACCTGCCCTACAAACCCTGCCTACAGATGTTGCTTCATTATTTAGCATCAAAGTAGGACAATACAATAGACACGATTCACGCGGGTTTGAAAACAAGACTGTCTGACGCCAGAAACAATTCGCTCTGTCCACATTGGCCCACTTAATGGCACAAGCTACTTCACGGAACATTACCAAGCGATGACAGAGGCAACGGTGAAGAAAGGTGAGTAACAGGTGTTCCTGCTCTTCTGGGGAGATACATCACCCAGGAGCCTGCAGGACAATGGTTGCTGATTACACTAGCTACCACCAGAAGATATGCGATAAGAAATGTCAGAATAGTGGCCTAATGGCAGCAGTGTTTGTAAGGACCATAACATCAACATGTGTGAACAGGTGCCACCCTGAAAAACTGTCCAGGCGCTACATTGTGCCTGTATTTTGTTGTCTCTCTTTTTAAAAAAATCTATTTTCCCTTCCTTCTATCTCCCTGCAAGTGTACGAAGTATAGAAAAAGACACCAAAAATTGTTAAAGTTTTGTTTTAATAAGTGCAATTATCCAGCTAACCCAGTAATCCTGATTCATGAAATAAGGCCTAGAATAGCTAAATACCAAATGAGGAAAAACACAAGCTAGATGCACCAGCACTACAGAGTAGCTACCGTACGATGTGTGAGTGGGGTTTACAAACCAGAGTCTACAAGAGCCGCAAAATGCTACATAGTATACATTTAAACACAACTCTAAGCAAACCATGATCCCTTTAAATATATGAAAGTGTTTAGTTTTTGCTTAACAACCAGACTGGCTCACTAGGACGTTAAAAGCACATTTTTTTGCATTTGCTGATGGCAGCACTAAATTGGGAATTCCCAGGGATCTATGAAAGTACACAGACGCCACCATGGTTGACCACTTTTGACAACTTGCCACGCATAACATTTCCAATATATTCCCAGCAGTGGAAATGAGCAGCAATGTTGTCATCCTCTAGACTGTTAGTAATTTGGCAGGGAAAACCAAATCAAGATGATTAAGTGTTAATGCACTACAGTACACATGCAAACCTTTGGCAGACTTGTCTAAGCCACCTTTAAAGTATGCAAGATTTTTAAAAGGCAGAAAATGCTTTAAGCCAAAGTCACTCCTGCCATTGAAACAATTTATTCTTATAAGCAGGTTCCACAATCAGAATAATGCGCCAATACTGATTATACACAATGCAGCTAACTATTACAGTGCCTTTTTATTTAATCGTTGCTCACAGTATGCTATTCATTTATATAGCTGTGTCCAAGAAAATGAGATACTGGTGGAAACTAGGGATGTGAAGGCACATATCAGCAGTTATAGACAGGTTATAGGCAGTGATAGACAAAGAGAGAGAATGAGAGAGAGAGAGAGAGAGAGAGAGAGAGAGAGAAAGAGAGAGATGGGTAATGGAAGAGTGGAGACTGACAGGACCTACACGGGGGATAAACCGGGACATATCCTCTGCAGACAGCTCCCTATGTGGGCCACCACCTCATTCACTTCCTCAGGCGATGCCAGCTTCATGGACACCAGGCCCCGGTCGTACTCCACCGCCAGCTGTGAGAGGCAAACACAACCTGTCAATCATGCTCCGCATCTAGAGATACAGCACAGACGTAGGGCCCCAGGAGTTATCACCATTGAGAAAGCCTGTTGAGGAGCCTCAGTGCTAAACCTGAGTCAAATTAGGGTGCATGAGTAGGGCCTCCTAAATGTGTAACTGGGCTGATATTAACAGTGCTTCTTTCAAGCTGCCCCATGGGTTAACACCTGATGACACTTCCTAGACACACGATATTTCCCAGTCAAAACAAAGGTTAGATTTACACATCTCAAAGAACTAACGCACATTCTGGTACCATTTACTTAATGACAGTGTGAAAGGATTTGCCTCCCTCACCTCTGAAAGGCTGGCTTCTTAAAATGGAATTTTCTCTTAGATTATCTTCTGATGGAAAACTAATCCTTGTCATTTATCCAGCTGCAATCTTCCTGGCAGCTTTTACTGAAAGATGGGCTTAAATAAAGACAGGCTTTTCAGACTGATCAATACACTGATAGAAGACCAAGTCTCTAAAGTGGCATTAATTGGGTTAGGGGTTATTACGTTTGCACAACAGGAGACAGTAGATGGCGAGGGCTCATACATTACTGTCAATCAACTCAGGACTTGTTACCTCTACATTGGTCCATTAAGTAAATATTGTACAATTAATCCACAATCTGCAGGTTCCCAGTTTCTTAAATGACCACAGATGCGTGTTGATCAGTTGCCTCTTGACTGGGGAGGTCAAGGTCGTTCCAAACATGTCAGTTCTCAGTGAACTTGAAAACTTAATTAAAACTGTAATCTGTAATAGTCCTTGTTTTATTTTAACACAGCTGCTGCTGCTTCCTTTATTGATATACAATAAAAAACATTAAAATGAGCTTTTAACCCTCCTGTTCTGTTCATTTTTTAGGTACAGCAAAAATGTTCCCGGGTGATATAAACATACAGGGGGGGTTTGCAAATACATGAAATGAACCATTTTCATTTAGAATGTTGATTACACTAATTAAGGCCAGTAGAAGAAGTTTCATACTGAAAAAATAATTTTAAGTATTTTTCCTAGATTTTCAAACTTTAAAAAGGGTCAATTTGACCCGCAACATAACAGGAGGGTTAAACATAACCCTAAATTTTCCTTTTCTCCAAAGTGTCAATTACATATTTTAAATTATAGCTGCAAGCAGGAATTCCAGGGCCGAAGCACAAAGCACATCAAGCATAAGTCAGCATACCAACGAAATGAGTCCACAAGTGAGGATTTTGTATTAATGCATCATATCTGCCACTACATGCTGCCATCTAAGTTTAATCAAAATTAGTCAAACCATCCAGGAAGATATTGTTTTTTAATTTATTCAAAATGGTACCAAATCCATAATGTCCATGATAGGTTCCTAAAGGCAAGTTTATTTTGTGTACAAAGGGGGATCATTTGACATTGGCTCCATGTCCCTAAGTCAAATGAAGCAGGATTTAAGAATGCTCAATTGTTGTGTATTCCAAAGACTGCTGTACCTCTACCATATGGCCAATCAGCACCTAATTTGGCCAGTGGTGCTTGGGAGTTCGGAGAATAAAATTAAATAAACACTAAGGTGCTTGGCCCCCTAACCTGTCTTTTAGGCTGAGAACCATATTACAGTACTAAGGTCTAGTGCTTATCTAGATACATCATTCAGCAGTTCAATTACTATTAATTACTACTCTGACATAAAAATATGTACAAAAACAATAACGGGTGGATAACAATTCTTCTTGTCTACCCAGTGGTAAAGTGGAGGTTGCAACTTGCCAAGAGAGAAACAAGTTAATTTCCTGTGGTGGAACATGTCCAGATATTTCTGCACTGGTGTGATCTATTACCTGAGTAGGCTTGTTACAAGTGATTCCTTGGATTTCCAGATAATTGAAGGTCTGTTCAACCTGAAAGAGGGGAGGAGAGGAAATAAATAAATCACCATTCTAGAAATAGATTCCAGTATTACTCAGGTGAATGGGACAGACAATGGCACCGCTGTATTAAAAATATCCTTTCCCCATTAATATTTGAACACTTCAGAATATTTCTGTAGTGCCAAGAATAAATTAGATCTGGGCCATTGCTGTTTTCCCCTTCAACCTCAGCATTCAATTCGAGCCCTTTGGCCACAATTTAAACAAGCACATCATTCATTAGAAGCCATTCCAGAAGGTGTAAGCACCTGCAACACATCTATCAAACACCATCACTCAGTTGCAAACCACCCCGCCACACAAACACATATTATTTATATACACATTACATTTTATATTAGTAATCTTCTATTGCATTTCTGTGTTTTGTGAGGAGGATACAGTGGAATGAAACTTTCCAAGATTAAATGTTACCAACTGTACTATTATTAACATGTACACAGGTCCAGTTCAACTGAGGGCACACACACACAATGCACCAGCGCATTCATACACACACAAACACGCACACACGCACACACAAATACACCACATACACAAGCACACACATACCAGCACATTCACACACAGACATACTAAGCACTCACGCACACACACACACACACACGCACAAATACACCACACACACACAAGCACACACATACCAGCGCATATACACACAGACATACTCACACATTTACACACGCACACACACACACACACGCACGAACACATGCACACACACACACGTATCCATGCGCGCACACACATGCTTCCACACACACCGTACATCCAGGAGGAAGGGGAGGGAGAGCAAGCCCATGCTAATCCAGGTAGCCAAAGCTCCTGAGGCATAGGACTCAGCATGACTCCCACTGCCGCCTTGCTCCACTAATGTGCTACTGGATGCAATTCCCTCAGGCCCCCTTTTATCCAGGACACGATGACTCACATTCAGACTGCCACATTACACAGACGACCACATTCCCCCTCTACACTGCTGCATTATGGAATGCCTTTGGATTTCCTCGGCCGAGAACACTGTCTGTAATGCTTCACACACTAAAAGAGTGCATACTGCCCATTTGTTACATTTGTGCTAACTATAGCTGCAGAAACCCATAGTGTGCCAGTACATTTTTTATGATACAGTTACAACTCTTTGGCCTCCTAAGACTTCAGCACTGCCTTGTCAATGCTTCAAGAAAATATTCATTCAAATTCCAGAAGCCCATCCAAGGAACCTGGATGAAATTTCCCACCCACAATAACATCAATCAACACTACCATTGAGCCATTTTGCAACTTTCCTACTCTTGAACTACATTAATAGCAGTTTTATAAAGAAAATCAGCCAAATGAAAAGGAGAATAAAATGAGACAATAAATGTGAAAAATGACAGCTTGCAGATTTCCATCATTTGACATGGAAGACATAACTAATAAATAGACCATTCTGTACCGTCTTTCATTCAATATTGCTATAAGGCTGTTTGTTTCCAAGTGACCCAGTTCCCTGAAATATATTATTTATGTGTTTACATTTTAACAGTTGTTATATCCATAGATGATATAAACAGCTTTTAATCTCTTCTAAATTTTTTGTAAAGGCTACAGCTTTTCCAATAGTTGCTTATCTGATAGAAACCATTTAAAAATAATCAGGACCCATTACCAACCTATGGAATTTCACTGCCACGTTCAGACAGTTGTAGGGTTTACAATTCTGATAACAGTACATGAAAGCATCTATACAATGCATGGGTATTTCGCTATTTCAGTAGATGCAGTCATTCTTGATATCCTTAAGCTGCTTTTCTGTTTACACTGTGGCACTGCGCACTTAAACTTTGCCTCTCCCTGTATCTCTAGCCTCGCCACCTCCCGATCTGTTCTGCAACACCACCAGGAGGTGCAAGCGAACTAACAAGCTTGTTGCGGAAGCAATGACTCAATCAGGGCCAACAATTACTCATTCAGAGGCGACCGTCCGTCCCTCAGAGGCCTGGGAAACACAACCCTCTCCCCACTGCTGCATCATCAAACAAGTGGCTGGCATGCACGAGCACATCGCAAAACCGATGCCCCTTGTCTGTACCCATATGGAGGAAGCACAGCACGTTTACAGCCATCCTTCCCTACCGCACACTTTACAACCAGGTGAGAAGTTCTTGGTTCTCATTCCTGACTTAAATAAGTTTCTTGCTTCCTGGCAGGGGCCGTACACTGTAGTGGAGCAGATGGGGGCAGTGAACTACTGCCTGGAGCAACCTTGTCAGCAAAACCAACAACAGGTATACCATATAAACCTGCCGAAGAAACAGACAGAGGGGGTCCACTGCTGTACCAGTCTCACTATGCGCCACCGCCAGTCACAGCCAGTCAGAGACAAAGAAAGCGTGAATGGGTAAGCATCCCGGGCCCCACTAAATCCAATCACTAAAAGAGCTGTTGTCCCAGTTTCAGGACCTGATCTCCTTTTGTTCTGGCTGCACTAACCTGGTCCAGAACCGCATCCGTACCCCGTCTGGCACAGGGGTAAATGTGTGGCCCTACAGGGTGCCCGAGGCCCGGCATTGTGCCATCTCTGAGGAAGTGGCGTGCATGAAAGACCTGGGCATAGTCCCTGGTCCAGCCCCATTGTCATGGAGCCACAACAGGACAGCTCGCTCTGGTTTTACTACAACTTCAAGCACCTGAATGCAATTTCCGACTTCGATGCCTATCCGATGCCACAAGCAGATAAATTCATTGAATGCCTGGGTGAGTCCCGATACATCAGCACTTTGGATCTAACAAAACTTTATTAGCATTTTCTTCTCGGCCAGGCTGCCAGGGAGAAGACCACCTTCTCAACCCCTGGAGCTCAATACCATTACCAGGTCCTCCCCTTCAGCCTGCATGGGGCACCTGCCACCTTCCAGAGGCTAATACACGTGTTGCTCCGGCTGAGGCAACCTTCTGGCACGACATAGTCGTCCACTGCCAAACCTGGGTGGAACACCTGTGCCACCTCCAGTTGGTCCTGGAAGCCTCAAGACGACTGCCAACCCAGCCAAGTGCCACCCTGCACATTAGGAAGCCCACTACCTTGAGTACACCATTGGCTGAGGCCTAGTCAAGCCCCACCTGGCAAAGGTGGTTACTCTGCAGGACAGGCTCTGCCCCACCTCAGAAAACAGGTATGCGTCTTTCTAGGTCTAACAGGCTACCGTAGGTGCTTTGTCCCTCACCTCTCCACAGATGCCTTAGAGATGGGATTGGGATTCGTTCTATCACAAGCCACCAACTTATAAGAACACCCAATCCCGTTCCTGGATCAGAAATTACTACCCAACGAAACCAGGCACATTGCCATAGAGCAAGAAGCCCCAGCCATAAAGTGGGACATCTCCCATCTCTGCTACTACCTCCGGGGCTGTTAATTCTGCAGCTGGTCACTGAACATGTGCCGCAACAATGGATGGCTAAAGGAAAATACAGAAATGGTATGCATAACTCGCTAGTTTCTTGCCCAAAAAGACTTTGTTTTACAGGTGGTGCATTGTGTGAGGACCCAGCACGGCAATGTAGATGAGCTCTCTTGTATGCACTCACTCAAACCTAAAGTCCACCTCTCACTGTATCTGGCCTTGCCTCTGTTCTGCTCCAGCGCTAGGATCTGCAGCCGTGGCAGCAAACTAACGAGCTTGTTGCAGCAGCAATCACTCAATCAGGGCTAACCAACCATCCCTCGTTACCCGCCCCAGCTGCTGCTCAGCAAGTGCGCTTGAAGGAGAACCTAAAAGTGGCCAGAGCTCAGTCTCCAGAGAGCTCACTTAGAGTTCCAACTCACACTAACACCTCACAGAAGACGAAGCTCCATTCCAGGACAAATCCTCGCCTTAAAGCCTCCCCGTCTCTCCTGAAGCCGACTTGCTATTTTGTCGGGAAGCCATCCCCACCTCTAAACCCAGCTTCTCCCAAAGCCCTGCACTCTCGCGGCCCGGCTGCTTTCATGTATTAAATAAACCAGGCCAGTTGGCTTGAACTTACTCCTTAGTTTCACCTTGTCTGTGTCTACCCTAGTTTTCATTCGTATGGCAGCACTACAACATGCACAAGCTTTCTGGTTCAGAAATTCATTATAAATTTGTTCAGAATTTTAAACAGTTCTTTCTTTGTACTTCTAACACGAATCAGCCTCCAGCTCCATTTTGTTTCAGAATGGTGCTAGCAGTATAGAAGTAGCCATAACTAAACTTTAAATTTTACTGGCTAGCCAGCTACGTGGTCTGATGATGTCCTATGATGATGATGTTACTATGGGGAATAGTCTTAGAATTACCTCGGGTGTGGCTTAAACCCCCTTGTTTAAAGTCCCATGCTTAAAGCCAACAAGAGCCCTGGAAAAGACCGTGGGGAAAGCAGGTGGTCCATAAATCTTTGTTCCTGAGTTCAGTCTCATTACACAATGAAATCTATGACGTGAAGGGGGAGTGCACTGAGGGCCCTGCACATGTACAGTCAATAAAACAGAGTGACCTCAGGAGGCTGTGATGTCATCTCACTTAGTAATCAGGGTCACTCCAGGTGAGAATGTCACGTGACAGGTCAGCAGCAGGGTCATGCAGGCTTCTCTGAGGGTCAAGGTTATAGCACTCTACTAATCCAAAGCCCAAACAAATACTATCACTATGTTACCACCCAAACAAAAAACTGACTCATTAGGCGAGGTTCATTTCACATGTGCCTGCAGCTTTATATCCATCATATTTCTCAGACAAGGTAACACAATTAAATATAGGTTAAAAACAAACAGAAGAAGATAAAGTATTTTGATTTGGTCTCCAAACAGTGATGAAAGCTTCTGAAAGTCTTACAGCTAATTAGTCTTCCATAACTATATTACAGGTGACATGTACACTGTAACACAATGAATCCAAACACACTCAAAAATTGACACCATGGGATTGAGTTTTTCTTGTGCGCCTGACATTCCTGGTGATGTTTGTATGCTCATGAACATTCATGAGCAGCATGGCGGACACTACCTTGGTTTACAATTCAAATCAAAATGTGCATGTGCAAAAAATGCTGTCTCAGCCCACCACACAATAGAAGCCAGCAGATCCCAGAACTCAGCAAGGATGAGAAGGGAGAACCAGCGGAGGAACTTGTCGGTGATTAACTGTGGCACGGGGCAAAGGGGATGTCTTACCTTACTGGGGATCCGTGCTGTCAGCAGGTATGCCCGATGGGACGCCAGAGCCTGTGAACAACATGAATAGTGATTACATTAGAGACAAGGCAGAGCAAAATAAATGCACAAATACATTATTTAAATCTAGAGAATATGCCAATATATTCATCATACACGTACATTATATTATTATGTCACCCCTTATACTCCTTTAACACCAGGGTTGAACTAATTGAATGCGGGTTGCCAGCACCAATAAATCTTCAAAATTATTAAGTGTGCATGGGCTTCTTTTAGGCACACAATGAAAGGCAGGGCTTTTCCAATTGTGACTGCATTAATGGCAGTGTAGAAGGGTGAGTACCCCTAAAGATTTTCTTCCAGGCTTTCACCAATGCAAACAGTAGACAAAAATAGGTTTAATAGCTCTTTATTTGCAATTCAGCTGAGAGTATAAACGGCTAAAGTTGCAGTGAACCCTGAAAGAGGCATGCAAATTGTGGAAGTTAAAAAAACACTCTCTTGCCCATGGCATTTTGGTTCATTACGTTGTAAAGACAACAAAACAACCCACTGACAACAAAGGGGTCTCCAGAGTTTTTCCTGCATAGAAAAATCTTTGGCGTGCACCAAAGCAAAATGTGCCAGCGTCAAAGCAGAAAAAAGGGAAAACAAACAATTAAGACTACAGTTGGAATATTATTCATTTGGTGGCAATATGCAGCCCCCTGATAGAGAAAAAGCAAAGAGAGAGAGAGAGAGAAAGAGGGGAGGAGAAAGAGAGAGTGAGAGAGAGAGAGAGAAACATAGCAAGACAGCAGACTCAGGGAAAGTCAAACGTGAAGTGACTTTGCAAACACATATGGAGAAGTTTGTGGAAAAACAAACTGGAGTCAGAGCCAAGGTACGGTTAAAGAAAAAAAGGCTAAACATGAAAACCATTCGATAATAGTGGTTTATCACCCAGTTCTATAGTACTTATAGGTAAAAACATTTTTCAATTTAACTACAAGCATAGAAGATTGGATTTAAACATTTTTTTGTTTGAATATTTTGTATAGTAGCCTATCATTTGCAGGTTGTATATTACGTTTTTTACTATACAATTTTTGAATGTTATTCAATACTTCACTATTCAGTATTTACGCTCCTAATAAAAATAGTTAAATTGAATAATTATTACATTTTTATGTTTCTACTGTTACAGTACATTTCAGTTTACTTACATAATTTGTATTGGAAAACCAAATGCAGTCATACCGACAATTATATGAAAAATATGACGAAATCCTGATGAAATCCTAGATGAAACCCAAAATGCGTTTCTAGGTCGAAACGCCTCAAAATGTTGGAGCAGGTCACACCATACTTTATCCAAAATATTAGCGAGATGCCATTTTTAATCAGTGAGATGACAGCAGACTAGCACTGGGTGATATGGTCTGTAATTGATATGGAAATTTCATTTATTTAATAGTAATTTCTCATATTTCTTATGCTAAAAAAAACTACTGTGGACCTGGGGGTGTAGTTATGGCCCAATGATGGGTAGCACTGTGGATGTAGGTTTATCAGTCATGCATTAAAAAGGGCTCTATGCTGGGCTTTGAGGAGGGCTGTAAAGGCCTAGAAAGGATGCAGAGCAGGTGAAAACAGGCACTCCGTCAGGTTACAATGCACACAAAAGACCAAATCGGTTGGTCTGTCTGTTCACCAATCAGCATGCAGGGAAGAGAACAGTGGAAGGTGAAAAGACATAGCTTTGTGCACCTTATGCCAAAAATGAATCAGTGTGTTTAAGATCTGTGATTATGAATACTTAATTCTTAATAACACCTACATATATGCATATTTTATTAACTGCATGTATGTGTATGAACACTGTATGTGGGTATACACACAAACACACACAACAGTGTATGCAAGTACACTAGTATTCACTAGCATTTCACAGTAGTGCCTTCAAGTGCACCAGTATTTAATCAGCGTCTAAATCGTGCAGTTCTTTGACATACTTTCATTACAATACATGAACAGAACAGCCAATGAAAACGGTGCAGCTTCTATCATTTCAATGTTCATCAAATTAAACCAGGACAAGAACAGCGGTTGCTTCTTTTATAACCGGCCTTTTCTCATCTTTGAAGTGCTTTTTTTGTGTCTCATCTACTTTCCTCTGCTGAGTGATTCACGCAGTATAATTAGGTTCGTTACGCTCAGCTCAAATGAGGTCATCCACCCAAATCAGAGCAGCCCTGTTTTTAGAACCCGCCCAGGGGCTTTTCTGGGCGACATCACCCTGATGTCTGCCACTCAGGACTTGGAGCAGGGAAGAGAGGATTTTAAATCTAGTAAGAGGGACATGAATAAATCAAATCCAGGGAGCCAAACTTCTTTTTTGGTGTAGTGCAGTGGGCTGAGGGCAGAGAGTGGAGGCCTCAGCGGGAGTAAGGCTCTTGTGTCTGAGTGCACGTGCCCTGGTGCCTTAATGCAGCAGGCTCAAGACTGAAAGGGTACGTGAATGGCTCTAGCTAAAGCATTAATGGGTTTAGAGAGTACAAGAGAGCAGTAAGCCCTTAAACTGCACAATGAACTGCACAACGTTTTAATGATAAATTATTAAATAATGAATGCAGGTAGGTAATAAGTAAAATGAAACAATCAATAATAGTGCTGTGAATGTCTATTTTATTGACTCAAAAGCGTTCATAACATATAAATCTACAATTTCATTTGTTGAAATGAAAATATTTTGTGAAAAGTGGCTACTGAACTCCAGAAATATCATGGTGTAAGACTACCTAATATGTTAGGTAATATTAACATAATAAACTTGCTTATGACTTCATTTGCTTGAGATGGCATGCTACATTATTTATGCTTTCCGATTAATTGTTGCTGTTAGGTTTCACTTGAGCTGGCTTACTCAGCTGTACAACTCATACAGTATATGACATATGCCAATATTTATGTTATAGTATCACAAGTTACTTGTCATATCATTTGATGTATGTATGTATGTGTGTATGTGTGTGTATACCGTATGTGCATGTGCCAGTGCACATGCCTATTATGATGATTTACATAACCTATTTCATATTCAATAGAAACTTCAGACCTTTTTTGTGTTAAAGCGTTTCAGCAAAAAAAGACCAGTTTTCATAAGTGCTGGACCTTGATTCACTGGGTATGCTGGACTGCAAATATGATTTCAGCAGTGCTATCTGCACCTCAGCAGTGACAGCCTCAGGGTTCTTACCCACTTATCCCACTCCCACTTATCAGCCTATAGGGAGCCCAGCTCTCTCTGTCACGGGTTGCCAGTTTGAGTCCCACAAAGCCCCTACATAGGAATGCCGAAAGAGAGCCACTCCACTATGCAGACTCACGGGTCTGTGTCAGGACAGAATGCTAACGCTAGCACTCTGCAGTTTCCTGACCACCTGTCTCTACGGGCATCTACCCCTGGACATCGGCTCCCTGATGGAAATGACAGAAGTTCCATTGCCTGCATCCAAAGTGGAGAGATGCCCTAAAATGTTTTCCCCCCAAAGACTGTCCCTTTAGATTCTTGCTTCTTATAAAGCAATACTTGGATGGAACCATACACCATAAACTGCACTATGGGCAAAGCCGCAATGGTGAACATCATCTGTAGCCAATCGTATGGCGTCCTCTCCAGACAGCAGTGGTGGAGAATGATCTTAAGAGGACCGCCCTCATAGTCAGAACCTTTTCAGCCAGCGCAGTATGGCGTGAAGTGCTGAAAAAGCAGAGGAAATGCACAGCAGGTGCACCAGAGGTGACGCCGAGGGACCAGTAGGGGGACGGCATACTGTTAGTCTCCGCGGCCGATGCCATTCCAACCGGTATGTGCATCCCCATGCCGTTGCCATGGTGACCGCAGGCCCACAGCACATCCATCATAAAAGTTGCATGTTTCAGCGGTGTTAATCTTAAGCTCAGGGTGCATGCATTCAGAAAACAGCATGAGGAGGAGAGATGACTAGGATTAAGATGTGTGCTTTTGGTGATTGCTGTTCTAAACCAGGTCAGCATTAAACCTTAATTATGTGCAGTTAACAGACTCACTTATCCAGAAACGCATTCACAGCTTCAAAGCTCCACTTCAAACACATCATACCTATTATGGAGAAATTTTTTTTTGTTGATATTACATTACATTACATTACATTACATTACAGGCATTTGGCAGACGCTCTTATCCAGAGCGACGTACAACAAAGTGTATAACCATAACCAGGAACAAGTATGACGAAACCCCTAGAGAGAAGTACCGGTCCAAGTACAGGGAACAACCGCATAGTTCAACTTGGACCCTGATGGTTAAACTGATTAACACTAACAACGAGAACGGCAACAACGCAATCTATGGAAAAATAAAAATAAAAATAAATAAAAATACAAGTAGTTGTTAAGACAGTTGATGCGCCTAAGTCACCTATGAAACAGCTGCCTAGTTACAACCCTAAGTTTAGTCATTTACAGGGGGGAAGGGAGGGATGGGGAAGGGTGCAGCCTGAAGAGGTGGGTCTTCAGTCGTCGTTTGAAATGGGTCACAGTCTCAGCTGTTCTGACCTCCACAGGGAGGTCATTCCACCATCGTGGGGCCAGAACAGACAGGAGACGTGTTCTGGAAGTGCAGGTGCGAAGAGGGGGAGGTGCTAGGCGTCCTGAGGTAGCAGAACGGAGGGATCTGGCTGGCATGTAGGGTTTGATATGATGACTATTTTTTGGCTGGACCGCAACAGTGGGGCCAGCCCTACAAACACGAATGTCTGTGACTGAGTGAGTGACTGAGTGATGAAGTTACACCACTGGTCGGCCGATTTATGACGTCACAACATTGGTCGGCCGGTCCAGCCATATACTAGGTTTTAACCTGGTCTTGTTTCACAATATATACAACATGTAAGCTTTATTGCTGCAGTAACATGTAAGACAAGAGGAGGAGATCCTATAAGCTCCAGGTCTACAGCTACACACAGCACCAGATCAATATGGAGTGGTTTCACTCTGATCCCTGGTTGCAGCCTCTGACTGAAAAATGAAAGGGAGGAAAGGGACTTTTGCTTTTCTGAATCACTGAGCTGGAAAAACGGAACCAGTGTTTTTGATGTCACAGCAGCGCTGATACAGGCTGGGTTCACCTTTGAGTCTCTTCTCAGTACAGTGTGCTACACCAACCGCTTCTTGAAGCAATTACAACACGTACCATTTGTCCACTTGTGTAATCCACAATAAAACTGACACAGTACACTTCATTCCACACTCGACAGTTCTGTCCAACAGATAATATCTGTGTTCTAAAAAAAAATCTGGCTCTAGCAGCTGTAGACTTCACTGCAATTTTTCTGCGTTTGATCCAACGTACCCAATACATTGAGCCATTTTCCCAGGACCATCAAATTCAGACTTCCATTGATGACTTTGTGTCAATTGCACACACCCCAACGATTTCAGACTGTCCGCCTTCAGGATTTGCAAGCCATTCAGCTGGGCCTTTGCCACTGTGAAAAAAAAAATCAGATAAACCGCACCGGCTGCGAATTCAATTCTGTCCGGACATTGAGATAAACGCGAGGCAAATTGATTTACTTCAACAGGGAGGAAGAATGGCTCACTTCCTTTTTTATCTGCAACTCTGGAGAGCTTTATTCTGTTGAAAATAAAAACGAAGAATATCTACAGCCAAAAGATAAAACCATAATCATCACGCAGCTTACGCCCTCTATAGTCAATGCTATTAGGGCCATTTCAACGTAATGAGAATTCACTGTATAATGATTAACTGTGTAAAGCACTCCTTGTTGTGGCTCCAATAACAGCACAATTACAGGCTGGACATTAAACAGTGGGACTGAGAAAGCACACCAGGGGTTTTCAAATCAATTTAATACATTTAAATTACTAGCGCCAAACACAGGGCTTGTTTTAAATGTGGGGGCAGGCCAATCAGGTGATTCTGGAACGTCCGGAATCTCTCTCTCCTTAAGTGTCGCTAGGGCCCATGGATGTTCGTCATTACGCTCACTGACTCAAAAAGTCAGTCGGGCATCGAGGCATGGAAAGGAAACATGCGTTCAAATTCCCTCAGTCTCCACTACCCTATCAACCCCCCGGCCCCACCCTTGCACGCTTGCATGTGTGTGTGCGTGTGTGTGTGTGTGTCATGTGCGCATGTGTGCGAGTGTGTGTGTGCATGTGCGCATGTGTGTGTGTGTGCATGTGCATGTGTGTGTAGGGGGTTATTTTCAGTAGCCGCCTCTACATCTGCCCAATAGCCCGGGAGCAGCAGCACTGTGGAGATCCTCTGTTCCAATGGCGCGTTTTGATGCCTGCTGGCACTCCGCATTAACCTACTTATGACCAAACCCAGGGTGGGGAGAAGAGCAGAGACCTCCGAGTGATTCCACACACAGCAGCCTGGCTGCGAATTAAGGCTTCGTTTCATATGCTGCCTTGGCTTTGGTTATTTTTTGTACGCATAAACATGGCCATTCCCTTGTCAAGCTCCAACACTCTGTTTAGGATTCAACACATGCTTCATACCCAAATGATGAGTCCAAAAAGATATAAATGAGAACAGAAAAAATACATTATTGAATTTAGCTAATGCTGAATTCAGAATGACATCAAATAGACATTTTTACCCTTTATCTCTTCAAGATGCAACTGCTTAAAAGCAGGAATTGCCTAGTGGAGTTCCCCCACATGTAGGCAACATAACATGTATGTTACATACTACACACCATTCGTGATTTACCTGAAAAACTCCATACTCACTATTTAAGTTTTATTTCAGTTCTTTACATTGCAAGCTAGCTAACAGGCATAGGGAGTCAGCAAATGATCAAACTATTGAGGTGAAACAATCCAGTGAACTATAATTGGCCAGCTAGCTAGGTCTGCATGTTAACTATGTTAACAGACAGACAGGAGGAAGTTTGAATTTTGATAGCAAATTGTATGTCAGCTAAGTAGCCAATTTGGTAGGTAGCTATTTGGCATAGCAAATGCACAGTACAGGGTCTAGCTAGCTCCAGCTCCCCTAACCTTTTCAGCCTACTTTATTAGCTAGCAGCACCATTTCATTACCAGGCTATGACACTCTAAAACAAAATAATGAAAGAAAAAAGAACATAATTTGTATTTCAGACAAATAAGCAAACAAGTAAGCGAAACATTGAAAAAAAGTAAATGATGCGTTGTTTCCAACAAAAATGGGCAAAGATCCTCTGTCAGGAGACTGAAAACCTAAGGACTTTGGCTCAGTACAGTACTAGGGTGTGAAGGTAAAGCGCAATGAGCGCATTTATGAGGTCATAGGAAAACAACCCAAAGTAACAATACAAGGCTGTGCTCTGTGTGTCCTTGCACATCATTACATGTCTGAAATAGGGGGGATGCTTAAAGATGTAATTACAGTGGACCACTGGATGTTGTTGTGTAAAAACATCACAGCTTTTCTTATTTACTACCTGTGTTTAACCACATAGCCACTCAATACTCTTAAGAAAATGGCAAATAAGCACCCCGAAAATACTACTGAAAGAACAAAAATAAAAAGAACAAATGCTTCAAGTCATTAGATGAGTTTGAACTACTGGTTCTATCATCGTACAGCAGTAAAATTCAGTTCCAGTCATATGTTTAGGGGCAATCCACAGCCTGAACAAGGCTGACAGACTACTACAGTACCTCTGGCTTTCATCACTTGCTTTGATGTTGCACGCTGGTAGGGTGGTGAATAAATATTGCATGTGCAGAACTCCACACTCTACCGGGAGAGCAGACTGAATTGCCCTGTCTGTCTCCACTCCAATGTTACCCTTTTTATGACAGAGTCGGCAATTTACTCATTTGCCCTCAGTGAACAAACACAAAATCACCGCTCTGCAATCACGTCACACTGAGGTCAGACCCCTCTCCGTGGTAACAGGATGAATGTGATTGATGTCATCAACAAAAGAGAGGTTTGCAACCAAATGGGACTGAGTTGAGTAAGAGTGGAACACGCCTGCTGCTTATTTGCCTGCTAGTTTCTTGGGCTAATGCTAAATCCAAAACCACTGGTCACATTTTCATCTGGCTGTCATACATGACACCCTGGTGCAGTAGATGCGCGGGAATTAAATTGACTGGAAAACGTTTAATACAGCCACAAAAACCTGCTGACACTGCACTAGATGTGGCGCTGTAGCAAGTTCTGATTGACGAGATGGAAGAATTAAAAATGGTGTGCCATATCTCCTTTTTATCATACATTCATTAATGTCTGCTTCACATATCTCCACTTGCAGAGCTAGAGGGGTTCGCTAATATATCCATCCATCTCCAGTGTTTAATTAAAGTTACTGCTTTAATGTCACCTGATGTTCCTGAGGTAAATTAGTCGCTAAGCCTGAACTCTGCAATTCCAAAGCAGAGCTCCCTTTTACTTGGCCAAAACATTTTACACCTCTGCAGCACACACAGTATTGCCACCCTCAGTATCCTAGTGTGCATCTGTCAGCGCCTAAGAGCTCATGTTGAAAGGTGCTTTCAACATGCCTTCGCTTGTTAACGTGATCCACGTGTGCCAAAATTCTCTACACACATCACAGGCTGCAAGCAGGGGGCGCCATTCTCCTGACACCCTCCCTGACCGCTAACAATGGGTTTCTCTCCCAACCGATACGCTACACTAGTCTGTCCAGTCATCCAAAGAGCAGAGCCTCTCCTCTAACACAAACCTCCACTGTTAACGCCCAATAATCAAGAACCAGCCCACAAAAGCATTTACTACCTCAGGACCTCAGGACTTTTTAACCAATCACACCACTGGAAAAAAAGAAAGTAATGACAAGTGAAAGAACCAGAGAGGTTTCAAACAAAGGCTGATACTCCCGCTCTCTCGTCTTTGTCATTTATGAATTGTTCCTGCTCACCATAAGTCCATAAGAGGGAAGATTTCATACCAATGCGACACAACAGACAACAAAGACTGACAGCAGCCCTTTCTGGACAACTGACAGCTATGGCAGCGGAGCCTATCAGTCCGGCAGGCCTTTCAGGTCTGGACTTAATCTGGTTTCATGGAATATTTACATTAATAGCACTGGAACAGCAAAGAGGGCCGCTGAAGACATTAAAATTCTCCCTCTCTGTCCCGCAGGTCGCTGAGGGATTAAATTATCTCGATTTGAGAATAAGGAGCCTGGCATATCCCACCAGCTCATAGTCATATCTGAGTGGTCTGACGGGCAGAGAGACCGGGCCTGAGAGTCCTCCACGGCCTCTGCCCCCTTCAACCCACCTGATTGGTTTAACCACGGCATTAGGCTTGAGAGATAAGCCCTGTCTTCTCCCCTTTGTTATGCTGAACGCTGAGAGTCAGCACAGAGGGCGAATGAAAGATTAGCCTGAGCGGTGGGGGGGTGGGGGGGTCTATTCTGAGAGTGAGATTGAATTGAAAGAGGGTCCAGATAAAATCTCCAATCCTTCCACAAGCCCTGGCAGTGACAGACCGCGCATCAGGATTGCGGTTCATGGCACTGCACCTTTGGACCGCTGAGCGAGGGGACCAGGACCTCGCAGTCCAAACCGCCCGCTCCTCGCTGTCACTTCAGAGACACTGTATACAGCACAAACCCCAAGATTAATGAGCCAATCTCTCACATCCATCAAGAAAAGGAATGAACCGGTTATCATATGAACTCAGCTTCCGCATTTAATAAGTCAATGTACAGTAACAGCAAGCTAAGCAGGCTGACTCGTCCTGAGAGTTAAAACAAAAAGGTTTAAAAAAGGTTACACAAAGGGACTTCCCGTTACACGTTCACCTGCCTGGTGTTGACCTCCCGGTGATAGTTTCTGTTCCTCAAAAAAAAAAAAACTTTCAACCTTAACTGTTTAACTTTCCAACCAGAGGCTCACAATAAAGCATGATCATATTTTCAGGAATCTTTGCTAAATTAAGCCTCACTTAAAACTGTTTCAAGGCTCATTACAGATTACTACATTCTTCCATTTTGGCCAAAAACGGGAGGTAGTACATCAACCAAAGTCAGGCAAACACTCAAACCCTTGTCGAGGTAAGCGCTGGAACTGGAATGTGAGGTGGGGATCGCGCTAAAACCTTTCACATAACATTTCTAGTTTTCATTACTCCTACTAAAATCTCAGGGGCCAGAACTGGAACCCGCTGCGAAAACACGTATGCCGGAGGTTTTTTAAAATTTGACGGTACTCAAGCGAAAACCAGCCGGCCTCAGCGCCTTGCCCCCAGAATGACGGGGTAAAAGGAACCGATGGATCAGCCGCGCGTGCCAGACGCGGTTCCTCTGGCGGGTCGATGCGCAGGGCTGGCGTTTTCGCCGCAGGCTGCAGTTGACACACAGGAGAGAAATACCCCGCGCTCCTCTCTTCACGCTAGCGCTCGACAGCACGCAGCAGTAAAACGTAATCACACGCTGCGTTCAAAGGGGCTCGTGGAGCAAGCTTGAAAGTCCTGGTATGAAATATTGATCGTGGGTTAGATTAATATCCAAATAAATATGACGGGTGACAGATATGGACGTGAGGGGCAATCAATCTCCAGTTCCTGAAAATTAAAATGACAAAGGAAAAGCAATTATGGCAGCAGCCTGACGTTCACTTCAACCTTTCCTGGCTGCAAAGACTGAACACAGGAGGGCACAAGAAAGAATGAAGACATTCTGTTTCCCCAACCCTGCCCCCTCACCCCCCCCCCCCCCAGCCCTGTACACAGCACTTTTAAATAAGAAGGAAATTAAATTCTGCTACAACGAGAGAAAAAAGTTGCTGCCCACCATTCTGTTCCAAGCCTGACATTCCAACCACAGGTATCCCGTCCTGTTCAGCACCTGGGGGACATCCTTTTAACCCCAGAAAAGTTCTGTGCACAAGAGCCTGTTCACTTACTGTACATTACAGCTTCATCCAGCTCAGCCGGAGAGATGAGCTACTGTTACAGAGCTTCAGTACAAAAGGGCACTCGAAAAGAGACACTTACATACATACATACATACATGATTTGTGTGACCACTGTAATTAAATGGTAAATCTGCCTTCAAAGCATTTGAAATAAGTATTTCATTGCCATCTTGTTATACCATAAAGGAACAATTACGATGCAGCACATGATCACCCTGCAGGCTTCCGCTTTTATGTATGTAGGACTCCGGCTCTGTCTCGCTCGGGTGTCGAAGTGCGAAAATAGCTCTTCACAAACAGTGAACTGAACAGCAGCGGCCAGGAAAGCAAAGGAGTTAAAAGGGGTTGGCACTGCAAACCAACGAACATTCAGAACTGGACATAAAAACTATCTGTTACAGAAGTTTTATTGGGCTGATGAATCCAAGCATAGTGCAGCAGCAATGTCATTCGCACGCACTATGGGCTACAGGTTCAGTCAATGGAAAAAGCAGACTGAATTTCATCGTCCGGTGTTGCCACTGAATAATTCAGAGTCATTTCTTTGACAGCGCACACCTAATTTAGAGGATCCTTCCTTGCAAGCAAAAACAATGGGAGAAAGGTCCCTGCTCCATTACACATGCACACACACATGCGTGCACACGCGCACACACGCACATACTCTCTCCAGCTTTGAATAAGGCCGCGCTCACAGAGCCAGTGAAATGGTACAGTGAATACCCAACTAAATGCTTAGGGGGGAAAAAAATCCTGTTTCCACAATAATTATCAAATATTCAGTTAGACTAAGGAAATGTAATAATATCTCAAGCTCTGACCTGATGGCACTGCCATCTAAAATATTAGCCCTTTGAGCAGAGTTCAGACTGCAGCTGACCCCCTTGCAGGGCAGTGCCTAATCGGCTATAAGATCATAGCAGGGAGAGAGGACTGCAGTCTGCAGGCGGACAAGCATGCCAGTGTGCCCCCTCAGACAGCTTGATGGGAAAGGCCTATAACGCAGCTAAGCTTTCAAAAAAAAGAGAAAAAAAGCAAGGAACACCACTTATCACACGCAAATCAAAGTGTCCCTGCTGTTATCAGGCCTACCACTTTCAATATGGCAATGAGACTTCATTAGTGTCAAGTCTCTTACACTTGATAAAGGAATAAACTCTATTTGAGACACAATTGTGTGTAATTATGTTTGGAGATGAGAGGGTTTATCTGACTGACGTTGAGTAAGAGGATTAGATTTTATTTCCCAGAAGGCCACATACTCAGCACGTTATACTATGAGCTTCAGGTATGAGTGGCTGCTGCCAGAGCACAGGCAACGGCCCCAAAGACACACACCCATCTTCATCTTTGATCGAGGATCAGGTTACATCAATGATTTTAATGATTAAGAAAACACAGGCTGGTAAGCTATCACAGCTTTGATTATTCAGATTTTACAACAAAAATAGATCAATATTTAAAAGAATTGAGGAAAGACATCATAGAACAATATGGCACTGAATTAAATTGCCATTAATTTACTGATAAATTGAACTGCAATGGAAATTATTCCAACCCATCGTACTGTATTGAAAACCCAGCCCACAACGGTATCTGACCCAGAAAAAGGAGAACTCAGATATATGATCATAAGATTCCTTAACACAGCCACAATGAACCCAAGAGGGGTATATTTTTGGTCACAAAAGACCACATTTTTTTGTGAAGTGTGAACAGTATAGAAATTAAGTGAATAAAAAAAAATAGTGGGACAAGAATTGATTGTTATTCCTTGGTGTTCATTATTAATCTTCTTTGCTCTGTTACAGTATTTGAAAAGCACCTGAAAAGAACTTTATGAATAAAGTTTATTATTTATTATCAACAGTAACTACTATAAATATTTTAAGCAAGTAGCCTATGTCTTGCATTATGCAGGTTGGAGGTGGATCTGGTATGGGATTTATTCTGTAGCTTTAAGCTTCAGTTTTCCTCACAAGGAAGATGAGATGAAATCTTCAGTCAGAAGGCCATTTTTCACAGCGCACATTCACATATGGATTAAACATGGATTAAAACACGAACCAATTAACAAGGGCTTTCATACTTTAATACCAGGAGCAATTTAACCAAGATCAGCAGGAGTAACAAATTGCTAACAAGGAAAATGAACACGAGCTCTATCAGTATTTCATGTGTACGCATGGTGCCAGAAGGGGTGGGTCTAGGTTCAACACCTGACTGGCACGCCAGCAAAGCCCAGTCACAGACTGCAGACATCTGTGGGGGGGGGGGGGTTGGGGGCATTGTATAAGGGGGTTAAATTATCAGCACAAAAAGCTACAAGCTCCAATGACTGAAATACAGAGATAAAGCCAGATATAAATCCTGCATGCATTAGGTGAGCTCATGTGATTTAATTGGAAAAAAACCGTCTGCGAAGGTGAACCATCCAAGATGTGTCAATTCCCCAAATCAATAAACCAGGCATCTGAATACTAGACAGCTGTAGCAGTGGTCCTAGCGCACCAGCCAGTCAGCCATTCTAGACCAATGCAACATAAGTATGTCAAGGCAAACACACAGCTATACAGACCTAAAACGAAGGAACCATGCATAATAAAAAGCTGCAATTCCTACATGGATCACTGGAAACAGATGTAAAAACCCTTAAATTAATTAGAGCTGATTTAGTCTTTCATTTCCAATCCAATCCATGCTGGAGTACAGTCAAAACAACAAAAATTTTATCACTGTCCAAATACTTATGAACTGCACTGTGTCTGTGCATATACTGAATAGCAGCAATCTATCCTCACAGAGGCTACCTTGTCAGTCATTATATTTAGGGGAAAAGTAAAATTCAAATTTAATTTAAAAACGCGCTTCAATTTTACTAAGACCAGGACAACAAAATCTAATAAGAAAAAAAAACAAAAAAACTCAAGCCCTTCTTTCAAAGGTGAATTCCCACCACTTCAAAGCATTTCAAAGCATATGCTGCAAGGTGAATATGAAGCGGAAGAGAATGAATTTCCCTGAGTTGAAAAGAATGAAGGTCAGAGCCCTTTGAGAATCCTGCCGGATCAATAGCGGCCTTAAGACTTCAGAGAAGATTGATACTTCTGAGAGGGCAGAGAATGCACATCTCTGTTCCCTGAGCTCGCAAAGATGAGTCTACTGTTCTGAGCACTTGTTTCAAGACTCTTCAGGCTTTAAACTTGACAGTGTTACAAGAATAGTTACACTTCACTAAACCTACACAGCCTTGGTCAGGGGTCCCCAAACTAATATCCCAAGTTATCTTCAGAACAAAAGGAAATCATGAAAACATTTCGTTTATTTTCTACATTTATAAATTTTGCTACATATTTTCTAATTTCAAAATTTTAATCATGTAATATTCATAATATTCAAAATGTACACATTTTCCATGTACTAGTGTCTATAATGATTCCCTGTATTGCAGTCTATAGTGGATGTTGAAAAAGGTTTCAGATTTAACCTTTTTTTTTTTTTACGAGGGGGTCCTCAGCCAATGTGCTGTCATTGTCAGGGGCGCGGAGAACTCCTGGCCTAGATCAAAACTGAATTTAACTGGTTACAACAGGTCTTTTATCCAAAAAAAGTAGTAAAGCAACACATTCTTCTAAGCCACAAGTGCAATATGAAATCCAGAAGCAAATGTTAAAAGGGGAAGTAAAATTCCTGACCACAATGGAAAAAATCAAACGATTCAACAGGTGTTTCAGGGTGACGGCTCACCAAATAATAAGAGCAAGCTTAAAAGGCAGAAGTTCAACCTTTAGGCACAACATAAAGTAAGATAATTATTTATTTTTCAGGAAGCAGAGTATGAGAAATGCAATTTTCTATATGTATAACAGACTCACCATTTCAGGTGGAACATTCCAGGGAATAAGGCTAAATTTCTCAATTTAAATACAAAGAAGATTTGGAATGCCGTACACACTTTTGGACATTGCTGAGATTTAAAGACCTACAAATGCAGCATGTTAGCTGCTACCAGCCATCAAAGCCATTCAACTCAAAAATCCAACCTAGTTCAATATATTACAACAGGTTGATGTCGTCATATATAATTAACAGTGTCAACATGAACTTATCAAAGCAAACAAATAATTAAATAAATAAACCAAATATCTGTAAAGAGCAAAGCTGGATCTGTGGGTCCCCTGGGGGTCATTACAGGTGTGTGGGAGCAGATAAGGATGAGCTTTTCAGTCACTGTCAGAGGATTTGGGTTTAGGCCCAATGAATCACACCTTGTGCTGTGAGCTGTATTGCCCCTCTTAGAGCAGTTGTACACAAGCACACACGCCCCACACATACACTAATACACACACGCACAAATGCGCACCTGCAACCAAAAAAACACCCGATGTGCGCACACAAACATCATATGTACAAAAACATTGGACCCAATCAAATCAATAGACAAAACATATAAAAGCATTCTGTGTGGGGTCCAGCATAGTGGCAGGAGATGCTGGGCAGTGCAGTCACAATTTCAAAATCACACTCCACACAACACTGCTGCTATACTGCACAGCACAGCATGGTACCCATGTTACACAGGCCCAGTAAAAACAAGAATGAGCAAAAAAGGCAAATTAATAAATAGTTAATAGCAGTGTGATCACCATCAACATATTTGTGATGTAAACCTCTGTCAAGCCTTATACAAGTGCATTGATAAATCAATATATTCATATTATTTATGCATTCTATATCAGCAATTAATTCTAGTTTGATGAGTCCTGAGCTGGAATTCTCCACCACACTTTCACACATTTCACAGTTTACAACACGCACTTGTGATAAGTACTTATATCAAATAAATACTGATTTCATCCTCAACCATTTCATGGCAAATTTGAATGCCCAATACAGACACTGTCAAAGATAAACACTGCAAACATTAAAACATGTTAAAAGAAGTCATTCCCAAATGTTGTATTGTTCTTAAAATCAAGCAATATGTAGCCAAATTAACAACCCTGCTTAATTCAAATGAATTTGTTCTCTGAATTTGTTCTGACATTATCAGAACTCATACGAGCCCACCCAAATGCGTAGACAAAGAAGCGACGAAGTGCTGACATAGTTATGCATTATTAAATTTGATTATTAATACTCATTCATAGTACTCAAGAATTGTGACGTTTTCAAAATTAATACACTACTCCCAAGTGTGGCAGTTGCCTTGAACTATAATGACATTCAAATTCCTACAATAGATGCAGAACACAAGTTATAACCATAACAATTGTTCAATGGAACAAGGGGTCATCCAAAAGAGGATGTGAATCTCTGAATAGCTAGTTCACAAGTAACCAAGGTCAGTATCTGATTAGATGTGTCTACCTCAATGTGGAAGGGGCACTAGGACCCAGCAGAGCAGGACATATGGCAGGCCTGTCAGAGTACTTTGTAAACTCCAGCTTTGCTGTCATGTCAAGGCAAGCAGAGAAAGCCAGTTCAAAAGCATGGCACCAATGTGTGGAATGTTGCAGGAAAAGCCCAATATGCCAGAATACACATCTGACCCCTTAACCACACTTGGTGTTGGCAAATCACAAATACCACTCAGCCAACTTCAGTGAGAATATTACCCAAGTGACAATGCTGTCCAGTAGACCAGAACATCTTCACAATTCATTTTAAAAAGGAGCTTATTTAAATGACTTCAATTAGCTATAAAAAGCGCCAAACTCACGGTGGCATGCAGGCTTTGAAAGGATGAGGTTGAAAGCATAACTGAGCCGCCTTTGAGATTTCACACAGGTTTCACAGGGAGAAAAAAGGTGTCTGCTCCCCCTTTCTATTCCTTTTATCAGTTTCACATGAGAGCCCATCTTCCCCGTCCATGACACAGCTAAAGAGTGATAAGCCTTTTATTATGCAACAAAAGGACCAATTGAAAATATGGACAGTGCAAATGGCCTATTTAGTGTCTATTATTATTTTTCAAAGCTCTCAGTTACACTTCAAGCCACAAGGCTACAGAGTGTGGGCACAGAGAGTCTGCCTCTGTCTTCTTCAGAAGGAGAAACATGACAAGAGAACTGTACCGAAAATATGTTTTTTTTCAAGCAAGACCATGTGCAGTCGGTGCAAAGTTTGAGGTGGTTATGGGAGTCACAGGAAGGGCTTAGCACAGGGTCTAAGACCAGGAAACATCAGCAGGCGTACTTGGCAGGGTCAAACAGGATGTGAATAAGATCAAGTGTGGGTGCTCTGAACAAGTGCAATTGTGTGGGAGAACCACATCATATAATTTTCAGCCAATATACTCGGTTTTCTTTTGATGGGATTTATTACTTGAACATTTATGTCTTTACCTAGTCAGCATAAATTCCGGAAAAATGATGCAAGTCATGTGTTCCACGTTCTAAAGGAGGAGGATATATTCAGAATACCCTTCCTCCCTAAGAAAAATATACCACAGTAAAGGTCAGCTGCAATGAACTGTAAGTTCCTGCAATGAACTGACCAAAATCTAAAATTAAATTAACCAGGCCAAACCATACGTTCAGTAAGAAAATGTGGATAATGGTGTTCCCCACTAAGTAGCGACAATTTCAAGCAAAAAAAAAAGAGACAGTGTGTGTGTCAATCCACACCATACTTTAGAAACCATGGACCTGAGCCTTGCACACCCTCAGTGAATTATAAATAATTTTTCTCTAAAAATTGCTGCATCTATTGCATCTATTCCGAGTTTCCTCTTTCAGAACCATGTTTCAATCAACAAGAAGCCAATATCAGCACCATCCTATAATCAGTCATTTGCATTCAAAGTAAGATGGGAGGGGGACTCAGCTTTTATGTTGTGAGAGGTTATTTCTACAAGATAATTAGAATGAGAAGGTTAGATGATTTTGTTAGATTTTTTAAACCATTGTTATCATTGCCAAGGGCAGCCATTCAACAACCTCAAACACAAAGACCAGTGCTCATAAACTGAAAACAAGCTCCAGAAAATATGTCTTTTGAGTATAATTGTGTAATTTACTGAGATATTGAAATGGTAAACCCTCATTACCAAAATCTGTGATGTTATGAACAAATTTGAAGAATTAAAGATGTTTTTTAAGGATGAACAGACAGGCAGACATAATAAAAAATAAAGGTGTCAGTAAACAATAAGGTGTTAGCTTCTGAACGTGACCAGCAGATCTCAACTGCAGATGAAATAAACCGCCCCGGCTGATGCACGCTACCGCCGCTTTTGAAATAGAACAGACAAAGAGCCAGAGTAAAGAAGGCGAGACCTGCTAGACACGGTGTCCCTGTGTTTCACGGAGAAGCTAACACAAACCGCTGCAGACACACCTCCTTGTTCCGTGGTGTGCTTTGTTTATGCCGAGATTCAAAGGAAGCGAACAAGCCAAGCTAATAGTCAGTATTTAATTGCTGGGCCCACTGCCATTTCCTCAAGGAAAGAAAGAGCAAAACAGCACAGCACATGAAAGGCAAAACAAATAGGATTGTTCACGGTTGTTCTCCGAGACTGGTCGGTAAACATAGGCGCTTTCCCTCCCCCTCAGAGTGCTATACCATTAACCAAACAAAGCGCAGACTTGTGTAAACACTTCATAGAAATACAGGAGACCTCGAGGTCGGGGTCACTGCCACGGCCTTAACCTCGCACTTCTCGTGACCTTCTTTCACCCATGTAGCAATTACGTGCTCATAATGAACAGAAGTGTGAATGCTAGTTATGGATGCAACCGTGGTTCTATGAATTCTGGATGACCACCAGAGGTGGTGCATAAGCCCTGGATGACAAATACCAACAAGGTCACAAGTAAGAGGACATGGGACATTGGCATGGGACTAGTATTACCTGGGGACCTCTAGTAACTTGTAATAATTGCGGAGGTCGTCTGTGATCTTAATCCTGTGCGAATCTGCCATGTCCGTAATTTGTAAAGTAAAAATTCCACCGCAAATTACCTACCATATTTCACCAAACACAGAGGTCATGTGATAATATTAGTCCTGTGCGAATCAGCATCTCGGTGATTTTGGGTCCTACTGTTACGCAGAGCAGAGCCTTGACATTTGCAATCATACCCGGGGGGATAATATCAGTAAATTTGAGTAAAATACAGACTTTGCTTATCCGGTGTGAATGCGCCGCACGAAACACAGACGTGGGGGGTAATTTCAAAATCACGAGGTCCCCAGGTAAAACTAGTCCCGTGCGAATAGGGCTAAAGGTGCACTGGCAGAATCTCAGACCCCATCACATGCAGGGAAGCGATGTTGACCTTCTAGAACCTTCAAAATGCACATGGCAAAGTACAGGTATCCACTGCACAGAATTTGAAACAGAGAAACACCCCTTAAGGCTGCCAAAGATGTAGAAATGAGACTGGTAGAGTGCCACTTCACCACACCTGAAGGGGGGCGGTTAGCATGTGCATAAGCCAGGGTGATAACCTCCGCAATCCAATGTAACAGCAGCAGCTTTGTCAGTTTTTCACTCGCTCTCTTAGTTGTCGTAATGGCCAGGAGAAATTCCATCTTAAATGACAGCCACTTAAGCTCAGCTTCCATCAGTGGTTCGTATGGAGGCGAGCAGGGAGCCTCAACCACTATGGGCAAATCACAAGGAGAGCTATGGGACAGCTTGGAAGGGCACAGCCATCTTGCCCCTTTCAGAAATTTACTAATGAGGTTGTTGGCCCCAAGCGAGTGAATGTTAATGGGAGTATGTGGAGCAGAAATAGCAGCCATATAGACCTTAAATATGGATGCTAACTTGCCTTGAAGGAGGTGTTGAAGAAAATGCACTATTGGGACTCCATACTGTATCGGATTTACAACCTGGTTCACACTACAAACAGAAAAACAATTCCAGCGGGATGCATACAGCACCCTGGTAGAAAGGGCCTTAGTATGCAATGTTGTCCTTAGCACTGATCACAAGGCTACCAGCAGGGTGTTGGGTTCTTCAGTGGCCACACCCATAGCTGCAGACAATCTGGGTCTGAATGTCATATCTGAGGAAGTAGGTCCTGTCTGGGGGGCAGCCATAATGATGGTTCCACCAACATTGAGAGTCATGGTCTGGCTGGGGGTCTACTAAAAGGATTCTGTGCAGTTTCGAAAAGAAGGTAACTATGCCTATTTGCATCACCAACGTCATCGACAAGACACTAAAACCAGTGTACTTTTGTCTTCAAAAAAGCGTTCCATCGGATCAACATCGTCCGTCTATTCTGGAGATTTCATGCAAGTCAGTACTTCTCAGTCCAGGAACTGACTAGCTCAGTTGTTGTGCCAGTAGCAAATTGCATAGCTCAAAGCAATTATATCCAATGCATCTTTCCTTGACAGTGAAAAATCAGATCTACTTACAGTATATACAGAAACAAACTGCTTAAATGAGCAGAACCGCCAATAACGATAAGTTACTTAAGTTCCATTCTAGGTGTAATCATAGGTGCTTGTCCAACATGCCTCGTCAGGGATAATTTATTGAAACACAATGTAAATTTAAAACATCTGCACATTTTACCAAAAAATGGCTTCATAAAAAAAAAAAACCAAACCGTTCTCTGCCTTTATCTTGGCATGCACCTTGACGGTGGCGCTTTGTCTTTTTCTAGCTCACATGGTGCGTATCCCCCTGGCCCCTCTGCTCCCTGGACTATGCTATACACTAATAGTATTCCATATCAGACCATGGGGCATGTCATTGCTCTGAAAAACAGTGACATATTAATTTTATTTTAGTAATTTTATCATTTCTCTTTTTTTCTAATATTCTATTTTATTTAACCTTATTAGATACTCTGTTTTACTCCATATTCCTTTCCATTTGAAGTTTGTTTTTATTATATTGTCCGGTATGGTTGCTACATTTCTTATTTCTCATTTTTTGCAAAACACTACTTAAATGTGCCACAGATCATAGCCAGTTCAAAGAAAACAATAATAAACACGTGCAGAAAGGGACACAGTGATTTGGCTTGGAAACGAAGGTGCCTAGCCCTACTGTTCTTCCCTTGACAGTTATAACATGGAAACTCAGTTTTCCAGTCACAGTCATCACCTGAATGAATGTACCCTGTTAGCCATCCATACTCATTCTTACTCCTTATTACTTGGTTAATACTGTCCCCATTTCTTCCATACCAGTTTGCTTCCAGTGTCAAATTAATAATAATAATAATAATAATAATAATAATAATTCCTTTGTCACACGGTTCCCTTTTTTCCCTTCACTTGCATATTGTACTGCTCCTTGAGACCCGGTAAACCCCATTCACCATCACTTTGAAAACAGTACAATAACTAACTGAAAAATGACCCAGTAATAAGGCATGCATTTAACCCAGGCCTTAAGGAGGGAGGTTGGAAATCAACACCCTTGTCTCCGTCTCATCGAGGTTTAGGAATGCGTTCCTTCCAGAGAGCTGTATGTCCTTGCGTAAGACACTTATGAGCGCATTCACCCTAAAGCTCTGTACAGCAGCCTGCCTGGTAGCCCCAGGGACTGAAATCTATAGCCCCATGGCCTGAACGGATCGGTCATCTCACTGCAAACTAAAGAATTGATAGATTCTTGTCATTTCTTCTGATAAGAGGTTTTTTATTGATCTGTCTGTCATTTATGATTTATTTTTCATTCACCACACACAGAGGGAACGTTTATCTCCCAAATTACTTAAAGAATACCGTAAAGTCTTTAAAGGCAGGGCAGCAACTCCAGAATGTTAAAAAATAATCTCCTATTC
The DNA here is from genome assembly GCF_018555375.3 of Anguilla rostrata. Lineage (NCBI taxonomy): Eukaryota > Metazoa > Chordata > Actinopteri > Anguilliformes > Anguillidae > Anguilla > Anguilla rostrata. The sequence goes on along the minus strand of NC_057933.1, from coordinate 46,875,942 downwards.
TGAATGAAAGTCTAGAGCAATGCAATGTTTAAAAGGTGTTGCACAAAGCTAAGAATTACGCAGTAATGCTGAAATGATAGGCCATCAAAAAATGAATGCTTCAGGGGAGGGTGATGGAATGACATGGTAGCCATCTGATCATAATAATACTGATATTTACTGATATCCAGATGATAGATTTCTGAGCTTGAAGCACAGCTCCCACTAAGTAGCAGTCAGAAGGGCACTACTGGCATGTGTTTTGCCCTACCACTACCTGCACAAATATTTTCTTACATCTTGAACAGCAAAAACTTTGAACCAAAATTTTTCCATTCAGCAACAGAGGCAGAAACGACATTGAAGATATTGAATCAGTACAGGAAACCAAGCCTTGGTTTTCCCCAAATATTTTGCCACTTTTTTAAACACTTTGCAGGGGAAAAAACACAGAAAAACTCTTAGAATCAGATAAGCATGCAAAAACAGCTTGCTAACTGTAATTGCAGCCAATACCAACATCCACAGTCAAATGTGGTCCTACATAGTATCACGGCTGGTTCACGGTTAGAGACTACAAAAAACTGGGATATGGCTTTAGATGAATTACAGACAAAAGCAAAAATCGAAAGAAAAATCAGATAAGAACATCTCTGTAAAGAGGAATGACCCAAACAACTTCAGCCTATTCCCAGTGCCTAATGTGTGACTAATATTCCCAAGGTTCAAGGCACAACAAACCTTGGCATTGCCCTGGGTTGTAGGGATTCAATTACAAAGATTTTGCCTGTATCACTGTGTGAAAACACAGTCCACTGGCTCCATTGGTCACCCAAACATAAAGCCGTGAGGTAATGTCTCACCCCACAGTAGAGGTCCTCCGATTTTGCCTCAGATTATTGGTCTCATAATGACAGTGATCTCTCACTTTCATTACTGCTGCACATACAAGTTTAATATAGTTTATCATGACCATGATCTGTACTTGTACAGCTGGGAATGTTTTCAAATATTAATAGGGCTGTCCACCGCATTACTGGGAATCCAATGGTAGTTTTGAGGTTTTTCATACTGCACCGCATAGTCAGAATACTGTGTATTCAACAGTCTAGACCTACTATTGTACTCAAATGCAGCTTTAATGAATAAAATAAAATAATGTATACTTAGGTCATGTTAACAAGAAATAGTCTACTACATTTGGGGTGCTGGCCTATATTTGCTAACTTTTACTAATGGTAAGTTCATACTGTGCTGCTTAAGGGATTGGAATTCTTACTGCAGCTGACACCTGACATCATTCTGAGCACATCCATTTGCTGCAATATTACAAACTGTAGGTTATCTCTTGTTATTACCTCTTGACATATTAAATGCATAAATATGCAGGAACGTTTGCCTTGCTGTGGTCCTGTGTTTACAATGAAAGAAGTCTCCTCTGTCCTCAACACCACCCACTCAACTCTGTGTTCATTTATCTGTTTTTCCCACGGCGCGCAGGACCTGCCGCCGTGGGCTATGCATGGCAAATTGTGGTCACTCACTCACTCACTGCCAGACAACCTTTGGGAGACGTATTGTGGGACACATGCGCAGGTGGTGCCAGCTAAAATGTGTCTGCGGAAGTGAGTCGCGCCGTGGGTCTGGACGGTTCCGTGCTTGTTATTTTTATATCTCTGTCACCATCATCTGTTTTCAATAGCTGTCACCAGCGAGGAAAAGCAATTGCAAGGTTGATCCTGGTTTTTAAACAAGCAGCTTCTTGTTTTGGTTGGCTGTAGGCCATTTGTGCTTCTTCTACTTACTACAAATATGTAAATGCTTTATGGAGCTACAGTGGCACTGACCCATAAAGCACATATCTATGTTCCCAATGAGGGCTTTAGTAATTGTAGCAATTTTGAAATCTCTAAACGGGAGCTGTGATTTCAGTGAATTTTTGAATATTTGTAAAATAATTTTTGTCGCGATATATCACCCATCCCTAAGTAGAGATGTTTGCTATTCAAAATAACATTCCTCCTGGTACAGGAATCATTTCAAAAACTGTTATAATCATAATAATCTACGCCCAGTTTAATGTTCTACAACACATCCATTTAAGAGCACCCTCGACTGACTACCACACTGACTGAATAATGGCAAGCACTGATATTGCCCACAGCCTCTAAAATGTTTGTGCCGACCTCAGAAAAATGGCTGTTGAGTGGTCATTCATGTCTCCAGTTTGAGCAGTCACCATTAGTTCTTGTATGTGATACACGGTGGAAACAAAAAACAGAACAAACTGTCACACATGATTTAAAATCAACAGGTCACTGCTGCCACAGTCATTTCTGTGGGTCTCACCCCCTTCAGCACTGATTTGGCACTAATCTGCTGGTCCAGCCCCCACCAAGGTCTCACTTCAGCCCTGGCTATTAGAAGGCTCAGTGTAGGAGCTCAGGCAATCACCCTCTCTCCTTTCATTTGACATTTTACTCCACCGTGTGAGGAAGCCTCATAGAGACTCACTCTCTGTCCCTCAAAAAAGACACGCCACTGCAAATTCACATATGCTGACTGTCCGTCTAACCAAAACGTAGCCAATGACGTACTTTACCAGCAACACTACACAACAGAAATGAGAAGTGTAACAATACATCTGTCATTAGTTGTGGACCATTGAACTTGATACTTACAGAAATCACAGAAAAAACACAGGTAACAAGGTTAAGGGATCCATTTGCAACAGTCAACAACAGTTATTGTTTAACTCAATTTCAAATTTTTTTACTTTTTAATTGTATTTCTCCATATCAATTATATAACAGCTGAACTGGCCCCATACAGGCCACAGACTCCCATCACATGTTTAATAATTTAATCATGTAGTGCGAATCAGGCATTTCTAACTACTTAGAGAGGCAGGAGAAATTGTGCTGAAACCAGAGCACCTTGTTTTTTTATAGGTGTGCATCAAAGGTAAGTGACTGATACATCCTACATACATTCACGCATGCAGTTATAGATGCAGTGCCTCACTGATTTAACTGTTGAATACAATTAACTACTACCATACCCAATACCTAGAAACACACAGAGGCGGTTTCCACAAATATCCTGAGTTTTCATCTCATTCAAAGGAATGATAGTATGCATTTTTTATAACTGGAAATCAATTATTCAATACAAAACTTGTGTAATGCTCACTGAGACGCATTTGAAAAAAAAACTGTTTACTAGGCCTTATTATCTCCAAAGTACAGGAACTTTGAGCAAAACTAATCACAGCTTAATGTCAAGTTCCTCCACACCATTGTTGTTATGTCATAACCAAACGGCTCTCCACCCATGTGGAAAGAAGCCATTTTCCTTACTACAGGATTTATCTGAATTGTCCTATTAAGCAATCTCCCCCCTCCAAAAAGAACCTCCAATGACATTTCAAATTCAACAGCACTCGCTGCTTTGCAGTGCGAGGGCTCTACGCATTTTTAAGCCACCCTGCCGTGCATGTTAAACACCGACCATGAAAGCCTTGACAAAACCAACATTCATTCGACAAGACAGGAGAGAACAGGGCAAAGGGAGGGAGGGACACAGAGAGGGAGAGAACAGGGCAAAGGGGGAGGGAGGGACAGAGAGGGATAGAGAACAGGGCAAAGGGAGGGAAGGACGGAAGGACAGAGAGAGGTAGAGAACAGGGCAAAGGGAGAGAGGGAGGGAGATAGCAGGGCAAAGAGAAAGAGCTGGTGAGATCGAAAGACAAAAAAAAGGGACAGTGACAAAATTTGACTAAACATATCATAAAATGTCTCACACAAAACTCACCAGCACTCTGTTTTCCACCTTGTCCCCTTTGACTTCCAGTTTAACTTTCTTCTTGACGGAGAGTTTGATCTTCCGACCCACGGCATCTTTCACGCTCTCTGGTAGGGAAAAAGTAGATGAATGTAAATGCAAAAGAAAATAATGTTGACTGTCAGTCGGCTCAAGTGTACTAATTAAAAGAGTGTACAACACACGGAAGAATCTCTGTGGTTTTGTGCTTAATTATTGATGCGTTTTATAGAACTCTTTGTGCTGAACTCATTCTACGATTTACAAAAAAAAAATGCTGAACTTAGCAACCTCCCAATTAAATAATGCATTTCTTACATGACACATGCACTCAATCAATATTGAAGTAGGCAATATCTTGAAGGTCATTTTCATTTCCTATAGACTGAAAATGTAACACATATCACCTGCAGGCTCCATGTTCCTGTTCAAACCTTTTTTTTTTTTTAAGTTTTACTAAGCTTTCCTCCAGCAGTGTTTTTCTCCATTGGGTTTACATCTGGAATAACTAGGTCATTTCTGCTTTTTAGTGCCGCAATCTTTATTTCAGAGTCTGTGTTTACTGAGATCTCACACAAACAAACAGCGCACTAACCCGCAAATTCTGCAAGATTTCCTCACTCAACCTGTTGCTACTTCTCCCAGGAAACCTGCTTGTGTTTGTTTTTAAGTTGCACCAACTCAGTGCACAGCTAATGAGTCTTTACAGAATGAGTGAAGAACTTCAGTTAAAGTGCAACCTAAAAGAAGACCAATCCAAACCATCAACACTATCTTCTGTGAGGACCACAACAACAGGCATCATAATCTACTGAACTTGCTGTCTTGATTTTACTTTGTCAGGGACCACTGGACAGTGATTAGCATTTGATGTGCTGCACCAGATTTAACAAAGGCTAGATTGGTCAGATTACAATCATACAAATACAACACAATGGTTGAGAAACAATAGAAAGTGTAAAGACATACTGCAGAAAGTATGCAGCAATGGCAACAATACCAACCAAGAGACAACATGTTTTAGAAAACCACATGCACCACAGGTGAAAGCAACATGAGCCTCTTTGGATTTCATGTCAAAAGGCAAGTATTTGTTCTTAGTTCATAAAACCTCTCATTTTAAAACAACTCAAAAGTACTGGTTCCAAATGAGGACAGAGACTCACTAGGTCTATTGAGAGTTAATAATGTGACAGAAATGTACACATAATCAGGTTTGCTAGTACTTACACAGACATTTAAATGGATAAGACTAAATATCGCACCCCTTATTTACACAAAGTTGGTACGGGATCTAGACTTCTGTCCAGAGCATTGAATATTTAATGATATTGAGCACTATCATTGTTCCCTGAACACTACAGAACGATTTAACTTGAGCATACCCAACATGAATGTGTTTAATGTAATGTCAGACACCTTTTATAATTTGCCCTGAGTGACTGCACAGTAAAACAAATAGACATTTTGCACATCTTAGATTATAAATATTGCATATTATTATTGCATGTTATTGAATTAGCCACTGTGAAACTAAAAAATATACATTTCAAATTATTCTAACTGGTGGTTCTCTCCCGCCCGCAGCTTGAAGACAATAGCAAAGTTGTTTCTGGTGGCTTGCCTCTTAACACACACATACAGTACACACACACAGAGAAACACACGCACACACACACAAGCATACAGACTGACAGACACATTTACACAGACACATTCACAGACATACTCAAGCAAACAAACACAGAGACGGATACACACACACTCACACACACATACATTACAGGTGACAGCCTTGTAGGGTTTTCTGTGGGCTTGGAGGGAACAATGGGGACTCTCTTCTTGGGTCTCGCTGGCCTTGCTACAGTGGACCAGCCAAACAATGGAGCTGCTTTCCCTTCCTCATTGGCTTGCACATTATGCAGCTGATTGGTTCTTGTTAACACTTACTGTACAGTAAGAGCATGCTCGGGAAACCACAATCACTACACACACCACCTCTATGGACATCTTTCCCCCTTTCCAACACAACTGGTTTATGCTAATATGGCAGCAGTCCAAAGACAGACTTTGGTTTGTAGCGCAACATAAATTGTGGGAAAAAAGCATTGGAAATCTGCTGAAATGTCATCAACATTGACTTTATAAACTGTTGTACTTGATATAACCAGTTTTTGTGCTATCTTTCTTAATTAATTCTTCTGTCCTCTCATTTTACAGATTAGTTGTTTTCCCATCCATAGTTAGTTCTCTGGTCTTCATGATGATGTATGCCTCTGACTCCAAATGAAACCTCCACAGATGAAAATAAAGGCTACAAGCAAGACTAGACACTCAATGTTCTTTTATGCATCTGAAGGATAAATCTGGGTTTGGTAGAATGCACTGTGCCAAATGTAAAGTTTGGTGGAGGAGGAATATTGGTCTGGGGCTATTTTTCATGGTTTGGGCTAGGCTCTTTAGTTCCAGTGAAGGGAAATCTTAATGCTACAACAATGACATTGAAGAGAATTGTGTGTTTCCAACTTTGTGGAAACGGTATCATGTTTCAGCATGACAAAACCCCAGTCCAAAAAGAAAGGTCCATAAAAAATTGGCCTTAGGAGCTGCCAGGCCTTATGCCCAACATCAGTGTGATATGGTGCGATGTTCAGGTGTCCAAATACTTCTGGATGTGTAGTCTAGGCTATATCAGTCTGGAAATGCTTATAAAGCCATTCCTAAGACTCCGGGACTCAACTGACCCACACTGAGAGCCATTATTTCCAAACAGAGAACACTTAGAGCAGTGGTGATTCTTCCCAGGAGTGACCGGCCTGCCAAAGTTTCTCCAAGGATGCAATGAAAACTTATACAGGGAGTCAAAAAAATCCCAGAAACCCATTTAAAAACTGCAGGCCTCTCTAGCCTCAGCTAACGTTAGTGTTCATGACTTCACAAAAAGAAAAATACTGGGCAAAAATGGGATTCGTGCAAGAGTAGCAAGGTAGAAACCTCTATGAACCAAGAAAAACATCAATGCTCATCTAATATTTTTTTGGACAACACTGGTCCCATTACGTTGGCATATGGCAAATGAAGTATTTCACAGTAAGAATATCATACCAACAGTCACATGGTGGTGGTAGTGTGATGGTGTGGGAATATTTTGTTGCTTTGGGACCTGGACGACTTGCATTTTGTGATGGAACCATAAATTTTGCTCTGTACCAGAAAATTCTTAAGGACAATGCCAGGTCATCTGTCCATGAGCTGAAGCTGAAACATAATTGGGTTATGCAGAAGACAATGATCCAAAACACAAATTCCATATCAGAATGGCGGAACAGAGACAAAATTAAAGTTTTTGAGTGGCCTTGTCAAAGGTTTGACTTGTACCCAATAAAGATGCTGTGGCAGGACATGAAATAAGCTGTTAATGCTCAAAAACCTACCAACCTGTCTGAGCCGTTCTGCAAAAAATAATTTTAAAAAATTCCTCCACAACGATGGAACGGTGAAAGGCTGATATCAAATTATAGGAAGCGTTTGGTTGTAGTTATTGCTGCTAAAGGTGGTGCAACCAGTAATTAAAAGCAAAGGGGGAAATTACTTTTTCAAATGGGTGATATGGGTGTTTTATAACTTTTTTCATTTAATGCGTTTTCTGTTTACTCAGGTGCACTTTGTCTAATGTCACATTTTGCCTAAAGATCTGAAAACACTCAGTGTGACAAATATGCAATAATAAAGGAAATCAGGAAGGGGAGAAATAGATGTATATGCAAGGAAATAAAAGCTGTAAATACCAAGAAATAAAAGCTGGTTTTTTGTACTTGTGTCGGTTATAATCTCAAATCCAAATGCCTTAAAATTATAGCAAAAATAATTTCACTCTACCCTTGCCATACCTTTGGAGGGCACTGTATATTTTGGCTAGTAAAAATTCAGAATGGTCAATGAATTCAGTCATCTCAAAGAAAAAAATCCCAAAAAACTATTTTCAGACACAGTCAGTTTTTTAAATAGGGTCTGAGGTAATCCAGGGAAAGGAGGATGATCATGCTTTGAAAATCCACCATCTCTAACCACTGTCAAAAATTAAAATCAATATTTGCATAATTAAGGAACTGTTTAATAATAGCCTACATGGATCCACACATTGCATCCACATAAGACTACAAACCATTTGTATTTTCAAATATTTTCAAAGAATAGCCTAATAAACAACCACAGTTCTAGTATGGTTATCTTATTACACTGAAAGTGTCTGTGAATGTAAGCTCATGTTGCACAAAAATCACTGTCACTTCACAGGTGTGAAGAATGCAGTCGGCTTTGTGGTGGCAAACCGAGGCAGAACTCACTCAGCTGCCGTCTTCTTTAACAAGTCTTGTTGAAATATTTCCATTAGGAAATGCATAGTCAGACATATAACTAAGGAGCCAAAGCATTACACAAAAACAATTGAGCCATAAAATGTGAACAAGTTATGCTTAAATAGAAAACTCAAAACCGAAGATTTTTTCTTCACGGGTATACAGATGTGGGCTACATGCCTGATGTAGAATTGTATCATTCTGGAGAACTGCATCCATCTAATATGAAAAAAAAACAATTGTTTTCTTCTCCAAATAATCTGACTCCCAAAACGAAAACACATGTGCATCCCATCCACTAAACGCTCAGGTTATACGTCCCTCCGCTCAGAGTTCAACTGCCCTACTGCACTGTTAGCACGGCCAAAATAATACCCATGGCTATGCCACATATTTAACAATATGGAAATACGCTTCTATTCGTATAAAAGGTGCACATTTAAAACTGTTAGTAGGTAATGAAACGAAGTGGGTCAGAGATATTCTTAATAGCTATACAATGAGAGTGCTGATATGGCGTAACCTGCACGAGACTAATATTGGTTTTGCCGAAATTCTCCAAGTTATAAATAACAGAACTTCTCGAAGAATTAGATCCTCCACAACTCTGAGTAGATGCCATACTAAGTCGTTCCCGAAATTGTAATTACTTCCATCTATCCGGTATAATGCAACATCAAGATTTCCAGATGAGATAACAGCGACCCGTTGAGTCTTTAGTGCCCCATATATTAACATGCATATGTGTATTAAAACCAAGAATTCTCAGAGATGACAGCCACTTTATCATTTGTCAACTCAGGAAAGGGTTTTAGGCTATAGAAATACACATTCTGTCCCTTTAAGCTAAGTACCATCCAGCAAGAACGTGCAGTGTAGCCACAATACCTTACACCAGCACGCACAAATCGCCAAGCATGCTTTGTTCACGGAATTCGTAGCCTACCAATTCAAACTCAGTAGCCTACCAAAGTAGTACAGAATATCAACTGCATACCCGTTACCAACAAAAGACACTTGGCTCAGTGTAGTTTCATTTTTTTTTTTTTTCATACAAAATGTAAAACCGCTGTTTTACAAGGTTGTTATCTTACCAAGCAGTTCCTTCGGAATATCCGATATTTCTTCGCTCATTATTGCAGATTTGTGTCGATGATTACATCCAAACGGAAAGCCTCCAGGAAGCAAAGACAAATGAAGACTAACTATAGCCTAATAAAAAATAATAGTGAGTGCATAAATGGGGAAAGCACTCAGGTCCTTTGATATCAGGTGCCGTTCCAAATGCCTGGTTACATGTTTCGTTCCCTTCGAGATGTCGGTCGGCGCATCTCCCTCTACTTTCGGTCCTCTTGTGATGAGCAGGACTGAAGAAATCATAGGCTACATTGAGCAATACCCTGGCGGAAGAAAAGATTCCACTCAATAATGAGTAAAGGGAATGGCTAAGGTTGGGCTCACCTCGCGAGAATGAGCCACCGTAACAATCACACCAAATTGCATCTAGTCCAGCCCTGAACAGCACTAACATCAAGCTACCGTTGAAGAGGACCCCCCTCCTCACATGACATCCGCTGAACAGCAAATTACCTAGCGGTATTCACAGGCCGCAGGCTGCTAAACAGGGAATAGGGGACATCTGGTGGTGCTCCTTGAAGCATCACATAAAAATGTGTACACAATGGTACTGATTTTTTTAAATAATCATTTCAGTATCAAACAAACGTGAATAAATTGTCTTTAAGATTGGATATGTTTTAGGCGCAACCTAGTAGGCTAGTCTAGCAGGAGAAATTAATTCCCATGTACCCGCATGGCATTTTTTGTAACCTGTTTTTTGTGACCCTAATGATGTCTAGTTTATAGTGATTGCGGCCAAGTTACAAAATGACGCGAGTTAATTTACGGGTGAATGAGTAGGCCTACGTTATATTCGGTTGGCGCATATGCTACCTCGCAAGTAACGTCCAAATACCCTCTTTTCAAAAGGCAAATTATATATCCCAACCTGACTACCACATTATACTTATAATGTGTCTTCAAAACAATAAAAACAGAGCGTGGCCGATTCTTGCCTCGGGGTCCAAACTTGCCTCTGGCTACGAACACAGACAAAAAGAGATACTTCCATATAAGAAAGGTCTAGTCAATTTTTATTGTGTAAACAATATAGTTTAAAAACGTTGTTTATTGATTTACTTAATTAAACATCCATCACATGCTTAACTGAATTAAATAACGTATGGAGTTGTAGGGAAGGGCTACACAAGCATTTACTGTACATTTGGTTACAACTTGGCAGGGAGACATCTGAGGGAAACAAAGTCTTTGCTGGAAAAGTTCTCAGTGGTCCAGTATGGGGCACTCGTCCCTCTGGACAAAACAGAAAATCCCATGCCTCAGCACAGGGAAGGGGGCAGTGGTCTGGTAAGTATTTCACGAAGCAAGATTACTGAGTTAGCTGGATTACCATGCTGAGTAAAACCTGGAACAGCTCTTTTTACTTCAGTCCATGTTCCAGATTTGGGAGGGTTCTGGGTTTTAGTGCAGTTATCCAGCTAACTCAGTAATCCTGCTTTGTGAAACAGGGACCTGTACAATGTGCAATCCTGCGGATGAGACGCTAAACCAGCTATCTTCTTTCCTGGTCCTGTAGAGCCACTGGGTCTGCTAGTTTTTGGTTTTGTCTTAATATATCAGAAACCAATTCAGACCCAAGAAATCAGGGTAATCAACTGCTTTAATCGATCAATTAAGTGCTGAGTAACAACAAAAATCAGCAGACCCTGTGGCTCTCCACGACCAGGAATGAAGATCACTGCGTTAAACCAAGGTCATGACTCACTGTGGTAATTAAAATTCCAGTGGCACTTCACTCACGGTACTTATTCAGAACTCTGACTGTGTCCTGCAACAAATGCATCCTACCTTCCCCTTGTCTCCTTATGACCTGGAATGGGCTAACTGGCTACAATGACAGGGAACATTCCACTTGTTTAATGAACAAAGGAAGGAAACATCATCTGTCCTCAGGTAATCGAAAGCGTGACAGAAAAGCTGAAGCACAACTAAGGAGGAAAGAAATGAAGGAATGATATATTTTGCAGATGTACTGTATTTAAATCACAGTGACAAGTTACAAGAGCAAACTCTACAGAAATGTGATATCATTAACTAATAGTTTGTGGCAATGGTAAGACTGCAAATAAAAAAAAGGAACTAAATCAAACAAACAAAATTTTATTTGTACTGCCACTTTTGAAATATCATATACATAACAAAATTGTTACATAACACTATTTATGATATAAGGCATGTTAAAATAAGGTGGATTCAGCAAATGTGGGACACTTTTTGGTAGATTCAGTAGGAGACTATCGAAAACTTTTCTACTTGCACCAGTGATGTTTAAAGATGTCAGTCCAAAAAAAAAAACAATTGTTGAATGACAGTAACTATTGTAGCAACAATTCAAGAATGTTTTTTTATTGGCTGTTGATTCGTACATAGCAGAGTAATGCAAAGATTAAGTGTCCCACTTCTGCTGATGTCCCACATTTTGCTGAATCCATCCATGAATTAAAACAAATACATCCTGGGGGGTTTCAACGTCACTCCCGAACGATGATGCCACGAAATGACACTGTAGTGAATGACGATGTCCAAATTCTTATGAAAACTTTACTCATGTTCAGAAGGAACAAAGAAAATGGAGCATGGTAAGGAAAACAAAAGTTGGGATCCATGAGTAGAAACTATTATGCTAACTGAGATTACTAAACTCAAACACTCGGTGCTACTGCAACCAAAGTGTGAGATAAAAACAGAAACGCGTTGTTTTAGTTTCATTAGTAGAGGATACACGACAACTATGCCGAAAACGGAATTTCGCAGCCCCACCACTGTCTCTCTGGTCGTTCATTTAACACGCACCCCCTCCCTGCAGTCTCATCTAAAAAACACCCCCCACCCTTGACATAATATACAATATTGTCTATCTCGACATTCATAAAAATATTCTTTCACCACTAAAAAATCATATTCCTTCACAGCAACAAGATAAACCCGACAATAGCCCTAAGATATGCCTATACCGCAGTGAAAACGCTGCTCACTGAATAACGAAATAAACGAGAAAAGGTTTTTTAAAATGATACCATGTCATTCTACAGTCAATATCTGGGACTAAATATTGAATAAATATACATCCTTACTGTTGGTTTTACGTGTAGAGATGTCCCTTTTGAGACTGCGTGGTCATATATTGTCTTGGACAATCCGTTTGGGAAATATACGCGCATTTGTGACGCCTAGGTATCTTCCAAAATAGCTGTGCTAATACCACACCTGTTGTTAACGGCGTCGTCGCCTTTTTAGTACAATCGGGCTTGATTGAAAATTAATTTATTCAGTAAGCGAGAGTATAAGCTTTCTAATGATGTATAACATGTCTAATTCTGCTTTTGGAATAACGTTTTATAGGTCAGCGTAACAGAAAATATTCTTATCATCGCATTCACTTACGCATTCACGCATTCATCTAACGAAACGTGGTCAACGATATTTCGTAATTTCTTGGAAAATACTATTATTATTGAGTACTTATGAACATAGCTAAGCCATATGTTTGCTGATAGACCTAGCTGACATCGTTTTCCTGAGCAAAACAGAAGCGAATAGAACAGTATCATTGATACTGTCTCTGTCAACATCTACTGAACATAGAGGAGATTTCATCATTGCTATGTAAGTATTACTGTTCAAAATATTTCGGTTATATACGTTATTTTTGAAATTGAGTATCTTTAAATAGGTTAGTGGTGTTATATAATGTGAATATTTCACACTGTAATGTAAGCGTTAGATGGTAGTGTAATAGTTTTTGTGAAGCATGCAACAGCGATGACATGAGAGTTGGAACATTGCCAAAACGTGGTGGACGGTTGAAAATTGTTCTCATCTTGTCCCATCCCCATACAAGAAAACATACGATAGTACAGAGTATAGAAATACACACAAGTTAATTATTACACATTTAGGTGCTGTACCGCATTGTGTGACAATAGTTTTGCATTATTTTTTTAATCTGATAGCAATGTTTCATCTTAAACCTTCATAAGGGGCTCGTTTATATGCTTTAATGGACAACAAGCATTTTATTCAATTTTGGAGAGATTTTGGGTGTTTCTGGACATCTAGCTATTTTAGACCACTGTACTGACTGAAAGCTTGTAATTCCCATTAGAAAATTATGCAACAGTGATTTTCTTGAGTCAGAATAGTTGATTTGTAGTGAAATACGTGAATATGTTGTGATTTACAGCAATGCATAATTTAGACATTTTGGGTAGATTTGGAGACGCTGGGTACACTGCTTAGTTTTTGCTATAGTAGTTCTACATATCCACCCTTATATTTTATGAACTTGTGGTCAAGAAGTTTTTGATCTAGCACATGTATAGTTTAACCTGCTGTATATATGCAATCTCTCAGTATTTCATTGCAAACTTAAAAAGTGCAAATTTATTTTTTGTCAAAACAATTGCATTTGTGGCACTTTATTTCTTCCAAAATTATGAATATAAACTAATCTGCGTTAGTATTATAAATTGTACAAATGTCTTGCTTCCTTTAAGCCATTTTTCAAGTCTTTGTGGTGTTCACATCTGGAGTTATAAAGCTTTAAATAGGGTACCCCCTAAATGGGCAAGGATTGGCAAGATTTGTGCGCTAAGGGGTTAAAGAAACACCCGCTCACTCAGCACTGTTTTGCACTCCTTGGCATGAGCTCTTTGGCAGATTGCACATCAACTAGCACAGCTCTCTGCATGTCACAGTTTAGGTATTAGGTGTAGTAGAATATATCGCTCATGTTATTGCTTATGTTGGTACCTCCACATGCAAAATTTTGCTAACAATCACCCATAAAAGGAAATTAGATTGAACACTGCAGACTAAGTTTTAATTTGGTGTGAAACAGCAACTCCTGTACAAAGGCAGTTCAAAAGTCTTACAGAACCAGGTATTTCCTGGTAGTCTCCCACCAATTAATCAATAATTCATAGTTAATCCAGATGTCTGTATATGCAGATTTACAATTAATGATTAATTGCACTACACATTAAGAGTGTAATTGGACTATTGGAGAATTGTGAATCTGTGCACTAATTTATATTATGGAAATAGTGTAAAATTGCCTTCCTAGCTATTTACCAATAAATTGAAAAAAAAATCAGTTTTGACATTGGTAAATCAGGTGCTATGAGCTGTGTAAAAAACTGCTTTAACTGAGTCAACAACAATCAACTCACCCTTTCCAGGACCATGGTTGTAAAACCCCATCCTGGTATGTTTTCTTTTCCTTTATATGTTTTCTTTGCCAATATTGTGCCCATCTCTCTCTGAAAAAAGAAAAGAAATGTAAATAACTTTACTAACATTACGCAGCAAAGTAACAAATGCAGTTTGTGTTGCAGTGTGTGCAATGATTATTATGATTATCTTCTCGACAAGTGTAAAGTAGCCTAAGCTAGTTTAAGTGAATTATAGGGCTACCTGTATTATTGTACTTGAATATTCAACAAAGCAGTAGCTTATACATTTAAACTAGAGCTTAAAGTGGGTCATCATTTGCCACGTTCATTTGCCTATTGAAAAATTCAGTCCCATTCTACCAATATTCAAAGGAAAGTCAACTTCTTCGCTTTACTTATAATAGCATCACAACGCAATCCATCATTATAAACCAAGAGCGAGCAAAAGTAAAACTAGCCTGCAGTGTAAGTTTGTAGGGAACAGCACACTCTGTATGAAGACATAGCCTACGGCCCTCTGAATGCCGTTCGAAAAGAATGGGGCGGGTAACCTCAGCCGGTCCCATCGAAATACTAACCAGGTCCGACTTTTGAGAACCGACGAGAACGGGCGTTTTCAGCGTGGGATTAACGTAATAGACTAACATGTAGGCGAAATATAAGTATGTAATGGTATATACATATGTATTAAAAGCACTTTGGCTGTGATAATTTTTGTCGGGATGTCTGAGTATTTCTGTTGTGAAACCTACGTTTGATGATGATACCATGAATAAGCTGTTTAGGCTACTCTAGGTACATGATATTGCCGTTGATGTCTGTTTAACCAAGCAGCAGTGTCAAATTGCTGAATAATAATGTCATTTGTCGTTTAAATTTATATTTTTCCACCGTCAGCTTGTTAACCCTGTGGATGGACTTTTTTAATTTATTTTTAACAATCGTTCTCTGAAAAAGAGACCAGTGTAAAACGAGTAATTCTACTAACATCACACATCTTTAATGAGAATAGGTGAGATCTGTCACTTCAGAAATTACCTCGCTAAATCCTTCAATCGTATAGTGAAATCGTATAGGCTACTATGGTATAATACTTAATCCAAACAATTAATCGTGCAAGTGCGCGAAAGTAGTCCCTGAAAAAAACTAGCAACTATGCTTTGGAAATTTCCATATTGTGGAAAAGTCCATCTTCAGCTAAAGCCACGGTAGTTCACTGAAAACGTTTTTTATTTCATTAGAATTCAGAACAAAGACCAGCTGTGCTTCGGTGTATGTCCACTAGAGCGCACGTAAGCCCACAGTTCGGCGACACTGCAACCAGAGACCGCTTCTCTGGAAAGGTAACACATATGCGGCCTGTGATTGAACTGACCTGCAACACATCTCCAAAACACTCTCCATTTGCTCTGTAATGAATATACTGGTAGCTACCCAACTATCCTGTGCATCTGAAGCAGTTAGGTTACAGTTAGGTCATATCTCCTGGTACAAGTCGGCATAGGTTTGACTTGTATTTTTCAGTCACAGACACTGTTGAGCAACGTCTATTCCTTTTTCACCTTTTGCTCAACAGACTTGACTGAAACACATATGACATGAAAACCTTTATAAGTAAATGAAACAATTGTGCTTAACGAAGTTTGTTTTTCTAATGCTACTTTATTAGTGAACTGTAGTTCTCCACCAAAGTTCATATACATACATAATGATTGTGGTTATAAATGGTGGTGTTGAGGAATAACTCAAGGAGACTTCAATCAAGGTTGATAAGCTTTAGTACATGATGTCATGGAGAGAAATACATTGTCTGGGTTCTGCGTAGTCCTCTCAACAGGCTTTACACTTTCTAGACAGGCAGAGAGATGTATAGTTCTTCAACAGATAAGGAACAACACTAAATCTTTCTCTAAGGGAACTAAGTAAAAATGGGAGGTTACATACTTGACTACCTACCCAAACTATATGTTGGGCAGCTCATAAACTAAGACAAGGCACCAGACATAAAGATACACACTTGAAACAAGTCTTTTTTGTAATTTTCCTCAAAAGAAAAACAGTATATTAAATTCATTCACAGGTGGTAAATGTATATGCCATGGACTGTTAATAGGTCTAGTCTAATTATGTTTCGGTGGGTCTGTAGAATACAATTTTTGCCCCACAGTTTTAGACATGTGGTGGCATCTCAGTTTGGTACGTTCCTTTATTTAGCTGGTTGGCAATTTGATGACCAATGGGAGGCATTATGTGTAGTAGTGCCTAATACGTGCATCAACGAGGGCATGCTGGTAGAATTAAAATTGAAATTCTTCCTGTTTTTATTCCTTTTCCAGACCACTACTGCCTGACAGTCATTTACACTTGATTGACATGAAATGTGGCCAATCTACTGCCGCTGAAATGTTTGTTACATTAAGCATGCCCATGCCTGATACCTAGAGTCGATTGTGCACTCAAAATTGTGTGGTATTACGCGATGGTAACACGATAACTTTACCAATGCATTTTCTGTATAGAGTTTACATTTTTCTCTGGGTACTCTGACTTCTTTCCACAGTCCGAAGACATGCAGGTAATGTATGGAGACTCTAAATTGGTATGAGTGTGTGACTGGATAATGTGTGATAGATTGGCGACCTATCCAGGGTGTAATTCTTCCTCTCGCCCAATGCATGCTGGGATAGGCTCCAGCACTCCCGGCAACCCTGACCAGGATAAGCACGTATAGATAATGGATGAATGGATATCCGATGGGTAATGGTGTTAATCTAAAGCTGGAATTTAATCCTGATATGATACTGATCTAATGATTTCAGTTTTATGCCAATACAGGTTTCTGTACAATTTCAGTTTCTTTATTTTTTTATTTTTCAGCATAATGGCTTCCTTGATTTTCTGTGGCATAACTCTGATTATTATGCTGACAAACACCAATAACAGGCTCCATAGGCAATTATAATCCTAGAATCAAGACTAGATACTGAAAGCTCTCTTACACTTGCTCTAACGAAGCAATTTAACAAGCCTGACCAATAATGCCCTGAAATGGGGGGGAGGAGGGTGACTGTTTATAACAAATGATGTTATTTCTATGGCAAAACCAAAATGTAAATGTAAGAATACCATTAAATAAAAGCATATACTTTGCACTTTAACCACATGTCAGTGTTTGATGCAAATTTAAAATTGTGGAGTACAGAGCCAAATCAAGGAAAAAAATATGTCCCAAACATTATGAAGCTCACATTTTAATGTTATATTTTCTAAGGGAACGTTTATGGAGGGACTTCTGGGAAGTGTTGGTGTGTGTTAAATTTGAATTATTTTTTCCATCACAGGACATGTATTTTCTGTTCATAGGAAGAGTACTTCCGTGTACTTTCCAAGTAAAATTGAGTCAATATTTAAACTAACAGGAAGAGTTAGTATTAGAGAGGGAACAGAATGCAAAACACCACTGATGAAAACATGTTACAGTTGACAGTGCTTGTTAAAATCTCATTTGTGTATGATGAATGCTCATATTGTGAATGCGTGTGAGGGAAGATGGTTTTATTGTTATTTTTTTACATATCCTGAGTTTTCTTTTGCAAGACAGATTTATCATAATGCTTTTTGTGTTGGCAAGATTTTATATGCGGTACATGTTAAACCAACTGGTCTGTACTTTCTGGGTTTATGGTAATCCATTTTTTATACAACTGGTATTATATTACCATGTTTCCTGTTTTATGTGATTTATCTAGCATAAAACATTTAGTTTGAACCCTTAACTATGATCCTCTATGGTGTGTTGTTGATGTTAAATGTTTGTAGATTTTTCCAGTACATTTTATTCCCTTAATTCAGTGTTATCTAATGTTTTTTTGGTATCTTTACTTGGTATTTGTGTGTCACTGACCTTTTCACTTGTGATACTTATGATAATTCTAGCTAACTTTCAGTACGGAAAAAGCCAGTTAACCTTAAAAAACTTAAATACCAGTGAATCTCATTCACAGCCCTGTTCCTCTTAACTAGTTTGCACCACCAAGATGCTACTTGTTTTCCTGCACACGTTAATGTCCGGCCATCTTCACTGAGGGAACGGACATCTCTGTTTCTTCACATCCTAACTAAAGCTGTTGTTTGTTCTGCTATCGGGACATTAAATTCCCCCTTCAGTGCCTTCAATATGACATCATAGGCCCCTCGCACATTGGGTGTTGTCCACCTCCTATACATAAGACACAAAGGGTACACGACAGGATAATGGTGACTTATAGTCATTCTATTATATCGTTTGACTTATGGAAATTAGGGAATTATGCATATAATATAAGAAAATTTTTATGATTATGTATAATAGCGGGTCTACATAGACCCTGATACTAATTATAAATTTGTCAAAACCAGACAAAATGCACAGCTGGGAGCTTAACTGCAAACCAGGTGGGTAGCTTTCAAAACAGATTGTAGACTTTGAGGGTGAGGGGTGGGGTGTATGTGCTGTCAGTATTGATGATAGACCAGATCACAGTGGTTGAGACTCAAATTCATTACAAACTAGTGGTACATTTCAATCAATTACTCAGGACCACAAACTGGACCAATACAAATCATTTGCATGATATTGTGGTCAAAAACTGGCCTTATGGCAAGCCTATCTGGTCCTAGGTTAGGGTACACAAAAGGGATGTCACACATGTTACTGAGTATGAAAATTCCATTTGACTTTAAGTAAAAATAGCCTCTCTGTTTGCTGTCACTGACAGTTAGCTAGCTACATATTCCATTAATGCTGTAGTAATGTATAGTCATTGTAGGTACGACCGCGGCTCTAATAGCTCTGTCTGTTCAGCCTTTTGCTCTCTTGCAGATATTGGAGGGGGCATGAGAATTTGCTTATCCAGTCTGCATGTGTGTTATGGATCTGGAGAAGGCATATGACCATGTTCCTCGGGGTACCTTGAGGGAGGTGCGGTGGGAGTATGGGGTGCCGAGGTCAGTACTAAGCCATTCAGTCCCTGTACACTTGGAGCGAGAGCTGTGTTCGAACTTTTTGGCATTAACTCAAGCTTTTTCAATGTTGTTGTCAACTCCACTAATTTTGCGCCTTGTCCTTGTCTTGGACTACCTCATTCATAAACAGCCACCCCCATGTAATCAAACCGGACACACTCCAGACTTCTGCTGCGCCTGGAGATCTTAATCATGAATTCCAGGAACATAGGAGGAGACAAGGACAAGGTGCAAAATTAGCGGAGTCGACAACAACATTGAAAAAGCTTGAGTTAATGCCAAAAATGTGAACACAGCTTTTTCAATGTTGTTGTCGACTCCGCTAATTTTGCGCCTTGTCCTTGTCTCCTCCTATGTTCCTGGAATTCATGATTAAGATCTGCTGTTTGCGAATGAGGTAGTCCTTTTGGTCACAGTATGATGAGGTAGCCATCATACTGTGACCCTTGTTGCGCACTAGAACAGTGTGCAGCTGAGTGTGTAGCCATGGTTTTCTCCAAGTCTGTGGCTATGGTCCTCTCCTGGAAAAAACATGGCTTGTCCCCTTCAAGTGAGTGGGTGGAAACTGCCCCACATGGAGGAGTTCATGTATCTTGGGGTCTTATTCATGAGTGAGGATAAAAGGGATTGGGAAATTGACCAGCATGTAGGTGCAGGTGCTGCAGTAATGCAGTCATTGTATTGGATGGTAGTAGTAAAGAAGGAGATGAGCCAAAAGGCAAAGCTTTCAATTTACCAATCGATCTTCATCCCTACTCTCATCTATGGTCACAAGCTATGGGTAGTGGCTGAAAGAGTGAGATTGCAAATACAAGCAGCCAAAATGGGGGGGGGGCTTACCTTGATAGAGTGAAGAACTCAGTTGTCCAGGAGGACCTCATGGTAGAGCCATTGCTCCTAAGAGGTACACACACAACCAGAGGGAGAGAGATCTGCTAGCTTTAACTGCACTAACGAGCGTTGCTGTCACTTTCATTGTCTATATATCTATGTCTTGTCTTTGAACCATTCACATCAAGCAAGACCATAATTTGTAAGAAGGAACATGTGCTCGTGCTAGAAGTAGCAGCTAGCCTGCTCAGTTATAGCCAAATGTGACCTGCTACAGTACCTAGCTGTCAACAGTCCAATATTGTTCTTTTTCCCCCCGTAATGGAGGACAACATATAGTGCTGTGAGAAGGTTTGCTCCCTTCCTGATTTCTTCTATTATTGCATATTTTTCCACACTGAATGGTTTCCGATCATTAGACAAAATGTAATAGACAAAGGGAAACTGAGCAAATGCAAAATTCATTTTAAAATTATTTTTTCATTTATTTAATGAAAAAAGATACCAATCACCCCTATCAATCATGTGAAAAAAATAACTAGGGTAACTTAAGTAAATTAAACTTAATAACTGGTTTCCTCAACTTTAGCAGCAATAATTGCAACTAAAATGCTTCCTATAATTTGATATCAGTCTTTCACATTGCTGTGGGGGAATTTTAGTCCACTCTTCTTTGTAGAACTGCTCATTTCAGGTCATGCCTCAGCATCTCTATAAGATTCAAGTCAGGACTTTGAATAGGCCACTCCAAAACTATAATTTTGTTATTTTTCAGCGATTCAGATGTGGAATTTCTTTTGTGTTTTGGATCATTGTCTTGCTGCACAACCCAATTACGCTTTAACTTCAGCTCATGTATAAATGACCGGTCACTTTCCTTAAGAATATTTTGATGCAGAGCAGAATTCATGGTTCCTGCAACAATGGCAAGTTGTCCAGATACAGTACAGAGGCAGCAAAGCATCCCCACCAATCACACTACTACCACCATGTTGTAGAGTCATGAACACTGACCTTAGCTCAGGCTAGAGACACCTGCAGTTCTTCGGATGTTCTTCTGGGATCTTTTGTGATTTCCTGGATGAGTGCTCTGCACCCTTGGAGAAATATTGGCAGGCCGACCACATCTGGGAAGATTCACCACTGTTCCAAGTGTTCTCCATTTGTGGATAATGGTGCTCACTGTGGTTTAGTGGAGTCCCAGAACCTTAGAAATGACTTTGTAACCCTTTCCAGCCTGATATATTTCAGCAATTTTTAAAAATCATTTCTGCTGGAATTTCCTTTGATCGTGGCATAGTTTGCTTGTAGAAACTTTGTGGTGACTACTTCACTCATGGTTCAATATGATTGAGGTTTAGATTAACAGGGCTGGCTGCAATCAAGTCTGGCTGTGTTAAACAGGTGAATCTAATTATCAATTAAATTTAGTTAATTAGTTGACTGAGTAGGTAAGGGAGCACAATTCCTGTTCAAATACAAATACATTTTCACATGGGATGTCTGGGAAAATGACCACTATGAGTTTAGTGTAGTTTGTAAATCTGCTATGTTTATTCATGCAGCATGGAAAGGTACAGCCCCCGAAGGAGATCAGCTGCCACTCTGCCAATCAGGGTAAAATCTCTTCAATATACTGTATAGTCAAATGCACATGATCCTACATGTAAGGGTCATACAAGGTGTTCAAAAAGTTCCAAAACAGGGTACATAATCCAGTTTCTAAAATACAATTATCTGCACAATTTTAAACTCTTTGTGTCTATGTTTTTGTTTGTCTGTTACTCACATGATTATGAAATATGTTAAACAGTATATGTGCAAATCATCTCTTTTTATAATTTCCCACTCTCTGACACACTAAAACATCATGTTCTTTTTGTCTTCACTTCCACTGGTGACATGGGTGTTTGATAAATTTTTCATTAAATAAATAAAATAATCATTTTATGAAGTGTTTTGTGTTTACTCAGGTTCCCTTTGTCTAATACTGCATTTTGTCTAAAGATCTGAAACCATTCTGTGACAAATATGCAATAATAGAGAAAATCAGGAAATCTTTTTAATGGCATAGTAGTTGCAGTCAATAGAAAATTGATAGAGCTGCCTGCTCCCATGGAACCTGTAGTGATGTGTTGGCAGTCTTCAGTGTACTGGCGATCATGTAGGCCAGTGATCCTCATTCCTGGTTCTGGAGAGCCACTGGGTCTGCAGGTTTTTGCTTTTGCCTTAATATAAGCAACCAATTCAGACCCAAGTAACCAGATGAGGTGAGTTAACTGTGTAATCATGTGCTTTAGCTGATCAATTTAGTGCTGAGTAACAATGAAAATCAGTAGACCCTGTAGCTCTCCAGGACCAGGAATGAAGATCACTGATGTAGACCAATCACTTAAAACATCTAGGTTAGTGTAATTTGTAAAATACACCTTTAAAAAGAAACAGTCTGTTGTTATACCCATATGTAATGGTACTTTTCTGTGATGATAAGGTAGAGTCTGGTGCTGTGAAACCACAGTAATTGTAATACCAAAGGACATTAGGCTAGAACAAAACTTTACAAAACTTGTCATGGTTCTGTGTTTTCCTGTCTGTGTTTCCCTTGTTGGGCCGCCAGATGGCGGCACATCTGTTTTGTGTCCTGCTCCCCCCTGTTAATTGTATTATTGTTGTCTCGTTATTCTATCATTGTTCCCACCTGTGTCTTGTTATCCCCTCCTTTTCTGGTTTGATTGTTTTTTGAGTTCACCTGTGTCTTGTTACCCCCTGTCTATTTAAGTTCTTTGTCCCCTTGACTCAGGTGCTGGTTCCTTGTGTTTGCTTCCTACTTGTGTTTGCTCTGACCATATGTACCTGCCCTTATACTCTGCCTGCCTGCCTGTGTTCTGCCCTACCCGTGTTTTTGAGTTCCTCTAGTTTTCTGTTTTATTAGATATTTTTTGAGTTTGTGTTTTTGCCCATCTAGGCCTTTTCTGTTCCCTGCTTGTTTGCCTTTTTGTTAGTAAAGTCTTTTGTTCTCCTCCCATTTTGGAGTTGTGAGTTTTGTCCCTCTGCTTTTGGGTCCGTACCCCCCACGAGTCCTGACAAAACTTCCAATTTAAACCAGGCCCACTTCTCAGTTTGTCCAAAAACTGATTTTTTGGCTGAGCACGACAGTTATATACAGCCACCTCTGTCCAAGGCTATTGTGTACTATATGTAGTACTTCTTTCTTACTCAGTCTTGAATGTATGACTCATGCAAGTTTAACTCAGTGACAGTGAAATAGTTCTGTGGAAAAACTAAATAAATCTGGCAATCAATTCAAGGCTATTTTTATTTTTTTTATTTGGGTCAGAAACAGTATGTGAAATGTATTCAGTCATGAAATTTACACATAGGAAATGGATAATGAAGGGAAGCAACATGATTTTCACAAAACATTGGGTACGTTGGTGAGGTATATAGTTACTATATGCTGCAGAGGAACGGACAAGGTGGCATGCTGCACAGTTTAGCACCATTCTCAACTTTATTAATTTTTCTCTCTAGTTTATCGGCAGCATTATACAGTCTGAATTTCCGGAGAAATTCAGGGAGCTCCTTGAGACTATTTTTGCTGGCCTCTTTGACCCACTTCCTGAAGTGATTCTCCAAAATGTTTGAGGTATCAAAATCTCCAGTGTACTCTGGTAGTCTCTCGTTGTTGCTCTTTATTAGAAGCCTTCTCATAAATCTATGCACTTTCTTTGGCTTTATCCTCTGGTGAGCAATGAAAGCTGGAAGGATTTCCTTCAAATAATCTAACACACCTGCAAAAGAATAGGTTATCAGTAAAATCACCATGACTTCACTTTAAAGTGTTTCCAAATCACAAAAAACACTGAACAATTAGCAGTTTTTTTTTTTCTCATTAATTACATAAACTTCTCACAATAAGGGGAAAATTTACTCTAAAAGTTATAGAACCAATCAAACTGACGTTGTCATATGCTGAATACTAAAATCGATTATTCAACGACAATATGGTACGTCACCTCGAACTTCAAGGTCTTCACAAGAGGCGCAGATATTGTCGTGCCAGGTTGTGCCTTTGACGACAGTCTGGAGACCTAGAGCCGCGCAGTCAGTGTGATTAATGCAGGTCTCGTACGCTGAGCTGCTGGCGGAGTACGTGCCGGACGAACACTTCACACAAGCCGTGTCCCTGTGTGCAGTCCCTGAGAAATTAAAGAGTAATTGATTACCAGCTAATTTAATATCGATGCTGTGGTCCACACACACACACGCACACACATATGTGTGCGCAAGGCGCGAGGCTGCATCATAATCACCTAAGAACGATTAAAAAGCGTATTCCGTTTTAAAATACATAGGCCTACTCATTAAAGTGCTTTCCCATGAAATAACCATCAATTTATGGAATACATTTTTAATGATGCGTGCAAACGCACGTGCGTAAATATTGCATTTCAAGTCAAATGTTGTTGAGAAAATATCCTACATTACCTTTCAATTCCACTCCTTGCCCGGAAGGACATCTCGTGTGTCTAATGCAAAAGCCATGGTTATGATAATAGCCCTCTTTGCACTCGCAGACCCTGTTAGTGAGAGGAGAGCACTCCTGTTTGACGAATTCGTTCTCCCCACAGAAGTTGTTGCAGTATAGGCATTTCGACAGGTAGTTCCAGTGCTGGGTGAAGTGTCTCGGTTTACACGGGACGCACTGGGTCTCACGTGTCGCCGTGCAGTCCGCATGCTTATGGTATCCTGGAGGACAGCGGTTACAGGTGAGTGTGACGCCGGTGACGGGATCATGGCGCTCGTAGGTAGGTACTGATATTGTCGTGGCATCGGTGACCACAGCTAGAAACATCACCACTAAGAGCAACTGCAAATCAAGGAAGAGGGTGCGTGTTAAACAGCATCAAGGGTCCGCATTTCCCTTTACAGCTAACGGTATGAGAGGATGTAGCCTACAGAGGATTCATTATATAAACTTCTCTATTATGCCAATTCTCTTTTACGCACTTCATTGTTAGTTAATCTAACATTTGACTGCCAAAAACGTTCCAAATAATACCTGTTATATGCCAAAGCTGAGAAACACTTTTGTACCTCCTGATCAGTCAGTCAATCTTGCTGCCTTAACTTACCATTTTATTGCACTTTACTCCTGTCCTGCCGCTTGTGAGGTTGAGTAAGTAATTTTACGGGTTTATATTGCAAACGTTTGTAGGCGGGAAAAGAGAGTGAAAGCTAGAAACTATTGATATGTGCGTGGGTTTGAACAGAAAGACTACTACGCCCACACGCTACCTCGTCCTATAAGCATCGCATCCAGTCATTCAACGGGTGCGTCATTGTACAGGATTAAATTTAGACTGTTAGGTTATTTCGGGAAATTTGTCGTTTCATTGTGAATTTTGAACAGGAATTGTGCTCGAGGAAATGTGTGAGACACAGAGCTGTGACTGAAATAAAAAAATATATATCTTAAGGACATAGCTAATTGTCTGAACGCGGATAAATACGACTATTACAAAGGAAACCCGTAACTAATCCTTTTGTGATATTTGCGCAGGATCCGACGTCTGGCAAGATGACTACTGACTAACATAGCTAAACAGCTCCTATAATCTTGCATAGCATAAAATTAAGTGACAAAAAACCACCCATTCGAATGAATATGTGTTGATACTATATGCACATATCCCATACATCGAATTGCATAGACAATCAGAAATATTCCACAAGTACTAATTCAAAAATGAATGAAGTCTATGATAAGGACGATCTAGCCATGGTACTGCTTTACATTTTTTTCAACATATTATGGTAAATGTTAAAATAGATATTTATCAAAGGATTTCAGGGGTTATCTTTTTTAAAATAGAGGAACATTTTTCCTCTTTTTTTGCTGATGGCAAAGAGTGTGAACAAAGGGAATATGAAAGTACAGTTCTTTAATCTGAACATAATTTATTCATTTTTAAGAAGCGTGTTTTATCATCATTGCATAGGCATTGTAATTTAATTTTATATTCACTTGTATAGAATGAATGCATGGACATCCAAAAGGTGTGTAATGGAAATAGGGTGCAACAAGCACAGCAGCATGTGCAAATATGGACTGAGGATGTGGAGGGGGAATCTGGAGACTCTGTTTTAATAGCACAATTTGGAAGTCTGCATTACTCTGGATTAACAGCAAAATTTGTAAAAATTAGTTTAATGATCTGATAATCTGTGATGGAGCTCTCCATTTTTTAATCTCGGTATTTTAAAAACTATTTCTGTGGTTTTTCACTTAGCATATTACTTGGATCCGGAGTTGGAAAATGAGATGGTGGTTAACATCAGACTGGGATAGCATTGATTAAATGTGCAGTGATTCACTTATATTTTATTACAAAAGTTATACAATACAGCCTATTTGATTGACTTAAAAAAAAAATTTTTTTTACATTATTTAATTTGGTTTCAGTACGCTCAGTTGTGTATCAAGTAATAAACAGAGCAAATACATTTCTAACTTGCTTAGCTCTATGTTATCGTAGTGTTATGGGGCCTGCGTTACAACACACACGAGTCCGGATAGCATTCAGTGTTTAATAATGAAGAATTTGCAGGAGCTTACAACACAAAGATCTTTATTGTGGTGTCAGACCTAGCATCTTTATGCTAGGACTGACACCACAATAAATTTTGTTTTACCACAGATTAGGCTACTTGATAACCATGATTTTAAATGACCTAAGGCATTGGTGCCACCTAGAGGTTACCTAAGGCAAGTATAATTATACTGTAAATTCCCAATATACTACAGTCCCCTCCTCTTGTATAAATAACGTGTCACCTCCAATAACAGAAAACTACAGCTTGGCTCGGCACACTCTGAATCCTGTAAGGGTGGCAGTGTAGCATAATGGTTAGAGAGCTAGTCTTGTAGCTCTGAGGTTGTAGGTGGGACACTGTTATTGTACCTTGTCCAAGATACTTGACCCAAATTGCACTAGTAAATAGTAAAAAAGTTTTAATGACCACATTCTCTTCAGATGGTAAGATGAAAAAACACAGGGCCAATTTACATGAAATAATTAAAGAAACATTGGGTGTCATTGCTTTAGAACATTGGTTGTTTAATTTGTTTAGTTAAGATAGCCAACATTGTTTGTTGTAATTTGGCCTCATTTTGACCTCAATTTTTCTAAGGCCTAGAATTTTTGAATGTTGAAAACATGTTTTTGTTGTAATAGGTGTGGATTTGGTCATTTTCCCAAAGTTTTTTTCCATCTTATCCTGGTCAGGTGTAGTGCTGGAGCCTATCCCAGCATGCATTGGGCAAGAGGCAGGAACACACCCTGCACAGGTTGCCAACCTATCACACCATTCACACCTATTGGCAATTGAGAGTCGCCAATTAGCCTACCTGCATGTCTTTGGACTGTAGGAGGAAACTCACGCAGACACAGGGATAACATGCAAACTACCCACAGAAAGGCCCAGGCCAAGTTTTGAACCCAACAACCTTCTTGCTGTGTGGCGACAGCGCTACCCACTGCACCACCATGCTGCCCTAAACATGTTTGTCATATTTTAAAATGGATTATGGAACATAGTTGAGCACAGATGATATACTCTGACATAAATATCTTTTAGATACATGAAACAAAGGCTGTAGATCATCCAAAAATACCATGGTTTACAATACATCTAAGCCACACCTTATATACCCCAAACATTTTGACACAGGAGTCCATGCTTTTTCACACACTTTACTATCTGTCACACATCTTATATGGCAGCCTCTCAAGATAAAGGACTTCACCCAACCCTCTGAGCCACATTTCAAATGTGGGGATTGAATCTGTTTTCCACTTTTGTAATATAATTTTCTTGGCTAGTATCATGTCCAAATACACAACCCATTTGTCCCTACCAACATTAAGTTCAGGATTGTTTGTTGAACATACAGCAGATGCGGTTCCCGTTTCTTTCCAAATGCTTTTGAAAAAAAGTCAGAAATGGATATTCAATATAAAAGGCTGGCACATGTGGTGTGAGTGGATACCTTCTTCACTGTTCCAGTTTTTGCAGACAGCTGAGAAATTAGGAAATATTTTGTTTATTCTAACCTTAGAGTAATGAAGCCTATCAACTGTCTTAAACTGCACTAAATTATGTTTTGTATTGTTTGAGCAGTGGTGTATATTCTCTAGACAACTTTCTCCAACTTCATTGATGATTTCAGCAGCTAGCTTCGCAGTTGTCTCAGATTTTATTGTATTTGTGTCAGTCTGTTCAGGGTTTAGTGAAGGATTGATACTATGCTGACAAAATCATGTTTAATACTAATTATCTTGTCTTTTGCTGTATGAGTTTGGCTAAACAAAACGGTATTTGTTCATTGCCCTCATGGGTCTCGGTTAATGAGGAACTTAGTAATATACTAAAATAATAAAGTAACCTAAAATACTTGCAGACACTATGGCCCACAGGACCTGAAGTTGAGTAGTGTTGCACTAGGACTTCCTACTTAGGAGAGAAGTAAACTGACAGCTGCATAAGCCAACTCAAGGGTGTCAAGCTCCAGTCCTGGAGGCTGCTGCGTGTTTGCAGGTATTTATTGTGGTTTCCTTTCAATCAGTAGCCAGTTAAGCCTTTGAGAACAAGGTGTGTGGACTCTTTAGCTAGTCAGTGACTTAATCTCTTGCGCTTAAACATGCCAGTCCTCCAGGACTGGAGTTTGACACCCCTGAGCTAACTCACAGGTTTGTGACATAAACCAAAATAATTATAAAGACTAGAAGAGTGCACTCAGTAGAGTGCAGATCTCCGCCAGCCGTGTTAGCTTTGCTGATGCAACAATAGAGGCTACACAATCAATGCAACGAGACAAATACAATAGTACACGTTTTTACCATGTGACTGAAAAGCCCAAAAACGCTGATTCAGTGAAATAACACTAAAGGTGGAGACATGTTAGCTAATGTCATTCATATCAACCACGATGTGTCAGACAGAACTAATGTTGACGTTATAGTCTGGCACTTTCGTTTCAAATCTGGACAGGAATAATCTGGACAGGAACAATTCCAAAAGACCAGCGATGTAAAATATCAATTTCAGTGTGAAAATGGCAATAAAATAATTGCCACAGATTCAAACATTAACGTACCCCGTTAGTTGGCAGATTATTTTGGTGGCATTTTAACGTCGAAATAGACATTTTACATCACTGGTCTTTCATTCCAAATGCAAGCCGTTGTTGATCACTTGTGGCCCCTGCCGGCCAGTTAGGAGGAGTGAGGAGTTAGAACTCAATGTATTTCAAAGGACAATGATGGAAAATAATTCAAATAAAATACTTGTCGTTGACCGATTTGCAAAATATTTGAGAATTCAGGTCCTTGGCCTGCTGCCAGCATGCACAACACGTATTAGGCTGATCGGCCCAGTAGTTTGCGAGATTAGCTGCGGACAGATACACAAACACATGCAGAAACACACACACACACACACACACTTGACCAAACGGGCTCTCGCCTGGCGGAGATAATAATAAAAAGCAAATGAGAGACTTCAAGGCTGCACTGAGTGCTAGCATGTTGTGGGTGGGTGTTCAATCCTCCGACTGGATCACATCAAGGAAGACTCTGGAAAAGAGAATTAAGGACTGCACAGAAGGTGCTTAACTCTGTTGTGCAATAGCAGACAAAGAAGGCTTTTTAGACTATTTTGTGAATTCAAAGTTGTTATCAAGGACAGACCCATCAACAAGGCTTTCAATGAGCCCAACGATTTAGAAGCTCTTACCCCAAAGAACTTGCTATTGTTAAAGACACTGTTGTTAAGCCATTAATGGTACCTGGTGTCTGTAAATCACTAGCTTTATTCCTTTCACAGATAGTGTCAAGTTCAGACTGACTTGTTCTGCAAATGAACAAAATAATAATTACAGTATCTTAGTTACAAATGTGTTAATGGTGGTCTCACCCAAGAAGAAATGTTAGTCCAGTAGACACTGTTCTCATAGTGGATGATTCCACACCACACAATGATATTGCTGCTTGACTGGATTGTAACCTCCCAAAGCAATCCAATGCAAGCCTCTTCCTCAGTGGCCTCCACTGGCTACTCTTCACTGCTCTCATAAAAATTTTAACCACAGCTGTCAGAATAGCAGAGACATTGGCCAATTTACCAGACAGACTGAATACCCACTTTTTCAGATGGCATCTCAGCTCCTCCAACTTGACCCACTCTAATCCATTTACTTAGTCTGACCACCAAAAATTTGATGTGACTTTTTTCTTTTCTTTTTTTTTTGTTTTCAGAGCCTATGATTCTTTGCTGTTGTTTGTGTAATGTAGTTTAGTGCTCATTGGTGTAGTTTTGTTCTTGTTGGTGTAACATAGTTTTTGCCTTGCCATCTCCCCTGGGACTACTTTACCTCCACCAGGGAATTACTGCACTTCAGGTATGATGACAGGTACATAACAGGCGTTTAAGGTATTTTTATGGTTTAACAAATGTATTGCTATTGTTCACAAGGTGCTCAAGTCTTGAGGAACTTTCTTTCTGATTTTGTTTGTCAGATATTTTGTTAATAAATATTTTTGAAAAAAATATATATATATGTTGACTGAGACATTCTCGGTTATCAGTGATTTACCGTGGTGTTGAAAATCTAATGTTTGGTAAGGCATGCTGTTTACATTGCCTTACATGAGCATTTAGATTTGTAGTGTTTTATTATGTTATCTAGATATTAATTTGATAATTTTATGAGTCAGTCTACAGATTATTGGATCATACTATGACACACATCGGAACTTCAGGCTCATCTACACCCCACACGTAGCAGATGTGCGGGCTCAAATTAACTGTCTATCAGTGAAGTGTACCCAAAATATTAGCAGTGGAAGAGGTTATCTACACCAGAAGCAAATGCAGTGTGGACGTGGTAACGCCTGCAATGAGCAATGGTCTGAATATATAAATTAAGAGGAAATTTGTAAGAGCGAGCAAGCCAACAGTTACATTGTCATACTTGCAACAGTGTCAGCGTGATGTCCATGAATGCCTGTATAGAGATCAGCTAGCCTGGTTATATCTCAACAAAATTTATATTTAGCAACTGCCCCTGTTCAAGAGTTAGCTCCACCCACACTCCCAGGATCCTAGCCAGATCTGGCATAGCCACATTCAGACATTGTAGAAAATGGGCAGTTGTTATTGATATTCAATTATTAAAAATGTTCAGGTGCTATTTTAGTGAAGTGTGCTGAGCAGTAGCTTCTGTTTAGATGGATATTGAGCTGCGGGTTAATTAACTTCATGCGGAAGATTGCTGTGTGCTATATTTGCAACTGCATAGGAGGCGGTAACAAAAATTTTAAACTGAACAAATTTAGGATTGAGGGGAATCAATATGCTCCTGATTACATTCTCAGTCACGTGTTTAAGTATACACAAACACAATGCAAGTTTGGCTCCTTATCATTTATAGCTCAACAAGCATAATGTGAACATGGGACTTTTATTCTTCATGGCCTGCACAGCTATTTCTGACATAATGTGGTTTATGGTTGTAAAAAAATCCCTCTAAACATGTAAAGCACCTAATTAAGGAAAATGAACAGCTTGTTAAAATTCTGGGATTGCAGTTGTGGTTCGAATGAAAACCAGCATACACAGAGGATCCCCAGGACCGAGTTTGTAATACCACTGTAGTGATATTACAAACGTGTCCTTTGCAGTGGAATCACCTATTTTGAAGCTCGTGTTTTCATTACAGTTCACAGAGGTATTTGCCTAAGGAAATTTACCTCTGCACTGGTCAGGCAATTTCCCTCGGCACTGGTCAGGCAATTTCCTTCTGCACTGGTCAGGCAATTTCCTTCTGCACTGGTCAGGCAATTTCCTTCTGCACTGGACGTTCAGCCACTCTGACATTATCCCGCTTATACGACGGCTCACCAACAAAAAGCATAATTGCAATCAAAACATGTATTTCAAAATATATATATGCATTATTCATATTAGATAAAGAAATATCCTCTATTTTAATTTCTTTCTTCCTTTTTATATAGTTGACTGTATGACAAATTTAATAAAAGGAGAATAGTTGTACATCCATCCATTATCTGTTCCCGCATATTCTGTGCAGGGTCTGGGCAGCCTATCGCAGCATGCGCTGGGAGAGAGGCAGGAATACACCGTGGACAGGCTGCCAATCTATCACAGGACACACACAATTCACTCTCCATTCACTCACACACTCATAGCTATGGGCAATAGGCAGTTAGCCTACCTGCATATCTTTGGACTGGGGGAGGAACCCGGAGTACCCGGAGGAAACCCGTGCAGACACGGGGAGAACATTTTTTTGTAAGCTATCTAATAATCTACATATGCTCCAACACCTTTCACCACTGTGGATTAAGAAAAACGGAAAAGACACAGTTGTTAGACAACTTAACTACTTAACTAATGTTACTCCAATGGCTACTGTGTAGGTATAAACTATCTAGCGTTATATAGCTAGTTAAGTTAACTCACAAAGATAATTCCCCACTTACCACTTCAAAGATGTTGGGATGGCAAATGTTCTTCTTCAGGTCATGTTTTTTCCCCCAGGCATTATGTAATTACAGGTAACATCATTGTTCCCTGAGCTCAAGCTAAGTGTGCAGTGGGTTTTGATCATTATATTTAAAATATTGTCAAATGTGAGTTTTCTTCCTCCCAGTACCGATCAGGGACATCATTTCAATCGACAGTTAACAGCGTGTGAACAAAATTGATCATTTAATCTATGGAGAATTGAATCCAGGTGGGGAAAAAAGGAGCCAATGAGTTTCAATGAGTTTCATCAAATAATGGCACCACTTTCAAATAACCCAGATTCTGTATCTTACTATTAGGAACTAATTTTAATAGAAGATTGGTCAGGATGTTGGAAATTCTTAATTGGAGATATTTTTACCACACATTTTCCAGGACATTCTGTCTTGTCATATTTTTGCTATATGAAATCCAAAATGCAATAGTCCTTCCCATCATGGAATTTAGGCATTTTCATCACATTATTATTTTTGCCACTATTGTCAGGTCATTATCATGTGGAATGCCTTTTTAATGCCAATGGTGTTACCACACACAATCCACTCAGTGCGGACTCAGTATTGTGTCATACCTTTCTAAAGCAGTTCTGACTCCCTTTCACCCCTATTTCCCAAAAAAGACAAGGAATTAGTCTTACTAATAAAAATACAGAGCCTTTCTTGTTAGAAACAAGAAAATAGACCTCACATCTCACCTAATAAACCCACACTCATACATGTGCAATATGCATCTACAAATCTGTCATGTTTCAATACCCATAATAATAATAAAAAACAGAACAGAAACTGCATGGTATAAAGTTTACTGTGTAACCTAGATACATGGACAACAGATAAAGGTCACAGTACTGTTTAGCTATTATCTAAATGTCAGGCATCTGGAAGTGTTAATTGACTGTAGGGTGAGGAAGTTCTCATGTGTGTGCTCACTGAGAGCTTGTCGATACCACAATGAGGATGTTTGGCTACTTCCCGAGGACATCCTATTTAATGTTGTGAATAACAGGGCAGAAATGTAAGGTCACCCCAACTTCCTGTCATGTTTTAGGCTTTATTCAGACAGCCACAATCATAGAGGGCATCAGAAAGAAAAGGGACCACTGCTGAGAAAGTGCCATATCAGGGATGAAATTCCCCACCCAAGCAAATTGAAATCGAGGCCCCGATGGGAAGAAATCTCAAGAGGAACTCAGCTATAGTGGGAGAGCCCATCCTCTGTTGGCCAACCTGGTAGAGCAGGGGTACTTGCGTAAAGATCACAAGGAAGGTGTTTATGCTTTATTAAGATTAATAACCAGGGGCTAATTTCACCTGTGAATTTTCATAATGATGGAGAGTGGGAAAATGATAAATCAGAACACATTAATAATATATTTATCTAAACCTGAAATTAATATTCAGCATGCAGACACCTGTATAAAGACACCAGTCTCTGGCTGGATTGCTGGTCTGTGTTTTCCCAAACTGGTGGAAAACACTGCAGTTATAGGATAGGCCTGCAAATTTGATAATTTTATTGTCAATTCTAAATAGATAAACCAATTTAAAATAGCAGATACAAATTGGCTACAAAAATGATCTTATAATATAGTAATATGCAGATGTATCATCAATGACTTTGAAATGGAATTCCTGGAATAGAGCAGGGTTAATGAAATATTGACACATTAGTACCAAACTGGAGGTAAACTTGAAAACAAATGGTGTGACTTAGGTGGACACTTAAGCATGCCTTGGCATATTTGTTTCCTGCATTATTGGCACTTGATTACGTACCAAGGCACAGCTAAACTTGCCACAGTGGAGTGTGAACACTTTCATTTCTAGTAACACTGTAGTGTAGTAATACATTTCTTTAGCCTAAAAATTTGTCAAATAAAATTATTGATGATTGTACTGGAAGATGCCACAGGTATCCCTGGCATTCTACGAGGAAGGTTACTCACCCCTCTTTGAATCTTTCAACACTGCAGAGGTCAGGAGGGAAGCTATTGTAGGTTGGTTCACT
Source organism: Anguilla rostrata (assembly GCF_018555375.3). Classification (NCBI taxonomy): domain Eukaryota; kingdom Metazoa; phylum Chordata; class Actinopteri; order Anguilliformes; family Anguillidae; genus Anguilla; species Anguilla rostrata. The sequence goes on along the minus strand of NC_057933.1, from coordinate 46,841,015 downwards.
CAAGACAGTACCTGATTTCATACCTGATTTCGGCATAGTACCTCATTTCTACTCGTAAGGTTACATCACTGACCTGGATTGGGTGACAATGTAGTATAATGTTTCTGGGTTTGATTCCTAGCTGTTGTGTTACTGTTATACCTCTGAGGAAGGTTCTTACCCTGGATCACTTCAATAAAAATGACCAGCAGTACAAATTATTTGTATGCAATGATGTAGTCTGGGTAAATTGCTTTTTTGGATAAGATTGGCTGCAAAATGATGTAATGTAATCACCATGGTCTTGTCCCCATTTTATCATTCCTGTGGAGAATGCCTGTAACTAACACCAACTTGGTGGTGCAGGGAATAATAATAACCTTCAGAAACCAATATGAGGACTCATAGACAATTACTAGCAGAATGGCCAAAAAGTCATCAGTCCCAACCAACATATTTGTCAACCTGCTTTCTCTCCCATTAATTGTCTTTCTAGACAGCCATGAGGTAAACTCAGTTAAAGCAATTTATTACAGTTAATTCACTGAAATTAGTTGCTTGGGTCTGAGCTGGTTGTTAAGTTCAAGAGCAAACAAAAGGAGTGTAAGCTGCTTCCGTTTTGCCAAACTTCTTACTTTCCAGTTTAATTTTATTACACTGAAACTGCGCAGTTCCTGATTTAAAAGCCCCTATATTTGTTCTTGTGACTAATATAACACTGTCTTGCTTGTTCAAGGACAATCTGTCATGTGATCCTGTTGAAACGGAGCCATTACACACATTCGAGATGACTGCGCATCTCTGCACAAATATAATGTTAATTATATGTTTTCTTTATGGCACTGCTATAGACTACCATGTTCCAGGAAACAGGTTTGAATGCATTAGCTCAGTTTGCTGGGCAAATTGCGGAACAGCAGGGTGGGGTAGTGGTTAAAAGACTTCAATTCTAACCGGTAGGTTCTAAATTTGAAAGCTAAGTGTTATAAGTGCTTTTGAGTTGTTTTTAGTCAACTAGCATGCATTGCTTTGCTAAAGCATTCTGCTGAATAGGTAAAGCACTGTCTTGAATCTGGGTCACCAACTTATTAGGTCAATATGTTACCTGCAAAAAAAAAAAATGGCACAGCAACCATCTTCAACCATCATCCACGAAATAGGCCTCTTCCTAAATATTGGATGGGTTTAATTCAGCCTGGCTTCCTTGGCTTATCACTACATTAGATTCTCCTAAATGCACCCCAGGTGTTCACAGACTGCCAGCTTTCATTAGCAAGAAAAACTCCTCGAGTCAGCTCTCACTGTCCTGTAGTACTACAGTACGTGGCTGGTGGTATATGAAATACTATAGTTACTGGCTTGCAGGCATATGCAGGACTCTTCCGTTCTTCAATTTCCACAGTATTTGCGTGGGTGGTACAGCAGAGACGCTATTGGCAATTCCATATTGGGGTGCAGTAAAAAAACTGGATTTAAGCCCTGTTTGTGTGCTGTGGTGTGTAAGAAACAGTTTATGAGCTAATATCACAGGAAAAATTCTGAATACACCTCCATGACTTTCACTCGACAGAATATTTCTGAGCACTGAAATATCACATCAGCCTGGCTCATCAATATTTCAATACTAAAATAACGTTAAATGTTGCTAAAAATAACTGGAAATTTCTGTCAAACTGCCAAATATTTATTGAAAAAATAAAAGCCAAAGAAAATTAATGTAATACAAAACACACAATTTACACAACACTCATAATAAGAACCTGACTTTTAAGAGTCCAAATCCAAGCATAATTTTCATAAGAAACATTACTATAAAATATAAAAAGATTGCACTCCTGTGTACATTCAGCTAAAGGGAGCTTCGTTTTTTTTTTGGGGTTTTTTTTTCAGCAGTCCAACTTGAATGGATGGAGTAATGTTTCAGTGTGAAATCAAACTCCATCTATTACATCTAACCAGTGACAGAACTGAACATGCTCTTCCAAAAATTCAAACAGTTCAGGTTTCTCTGAGATTGCGGATTATGTACAACTTTTTTTAATTTAAATAGTTTTACGTTTAGGTCGAATTTCCCTTGAAGATGGGGTGAGGTGGGGTAAGGTTGGGGGTTAGGGTAGATGGTACAGAGGCGGGGGGCTAGTCATTGTAGGATTTTGATTTAAAACACTTGCTGTCCTGAATCATGTGGAGGAACATTTTCTCGTGCATCTTGTGTATGGAGGCAGAGCTGAAGATCCGGCCAATCCGGCGGATGCTCCTGAGGAGCTCTCGTGAAACATCACGGGTACGCAGCCTTCGCAAGCTGAGGGCCAGGCCTTTGGCGATGTCCTGCTCGCTGTTCCGGGCCTTCCAAATCCGCAGGAGCTGCAGGATGTACTGCTGTGATTGGCAGGATTTCACCACCTCCTGGACATCCTCCTCCCTCACCTTCACCCCTGGCAGGCTCTCTGTCATAGCAACCAGGTCACTGAGGGTCAGATTCTTCAGGCTGGTGCACTTGGACACTTTCCTCTCACAGTGATCCACACCTGTGGGACACAGATAGGCATGCATTTAGCCTATCTAATGCAACCAACTCAAGAGACAAACTACCACAGGCCTGTTGGCAGAGACTAACAAGCTAGCTAGCTAGCTACAAGAAACAAATATGCCAAGGCATGCTTAAGTGTCCACCTAAGTCACACCATTTGTTTTCAAGTTTACCTCCAGTTTGGTACTAATGTGTCAATATTTCATTAACCCTGCTCAGAAATTCCATTTCAAAGTCATTTACGATACATCTGCATATTACTATATTATAAGATCATTTTTTTATAGCCAATTTTTATCTGCTATTTTAAATTGGTTTATCTATTTGGAATTGACAATAAAATTATCAAATGTGCAGGCCTATCCTATAACTGTAGTGTTTTCCACCAGTTTGGGAAAACACAGACCAGCAATCCAGCCAGAGACTGGGCATGCAATAATCAGCCAACTCAAACCCTCAATCTACGGGCAAATCCACAGCCAATTGTGTGTTGCCTCGAGAGACTCCCGGCCACAATCAGCACTGGCACAGGGAGAATTTGATTCCAGTTGAGTTGGCCCGCCACTGCACCGTGGACCTGTACTTAAAGCTGCGACCCAGCACTGAGCCAATAACGTGATGAGACCATGGGTGCAATGTGTGTGTGTCCACCAGGGGGCGCCTAACCTCGAATAATGCTGGAAAGCTTATCCTGGTCTTTGTTCTGCTCCCTCCACAGCCTAAGCAGCTGCAGGATTTGTTGCTGGGGGCTGCAGGCCTTCTTCACACGCTCTACGTTCTTACGGTCCACCTTCCTGCCTGGCAGGTTCTCCATCAGCCGGTCCATCTGTGCTGCAGACATCCTCTGAGAGACCAGGAACTGGAAAATCGCCTCCTCACAGAGGGTAACATCTGGAAGAGAGACCAAGAAAATTTGCCGTCAATGTGTCACTGCCCTGAGGAGACAGTTATCATGACTGAGAATATGGTGCACTGTATATGAAACAAAAACAAACTGTATTAATAGCTAATCCTCTGCTGTGAAGTTCATCCAGCTTTTGCAGTCATATAGAAACTCACTATCTAAAAGGTCTGTTGGTTTTCATTTCAGTGTGACTAACTATGACTTCATTTTCAGATTTGGTTATTCATTGGCATCCTTAGCTTATGCTAGGCTGCTTAACAATTCACAACATTCAACCTTCTCCCTGTTCTCAAAATATTTTCTCGATGAATTTCTCTAACAAGTTGTGACACTCAGTCAACACACTTAATCAGACAACATCGGGTGAATTACCCTCAGGCTATGATTCTGCTACAGGTACTGAGTAATACACCATTATAACTGACTAATACATTGACGTAAATAATTCAATGTTTCAACCCCGGGAAGTTCTCTCTCACGCAACTGTCACCCAAGAAGAATAGCACAATTGAGGCAGTTGACTGCCCCTGATTTGGCAGGTTGGCCTCCTATATTGAGGACTGAATGTCCTGGCCCCAGACAATTTCAAAATCAAAACTTATTTACAGCCTTGTTTAGTCACTGAGTTAAGTGATAGGCAGTCCTCCTTAAATTATTTTCCCCCATCTGGTTGAGGTTATTGATAGTCCTGACAGAAGATCTTCAAATGCACCTTGTTAAGGTGGTTTACGGCCCAGTTTGGGGCTGACTGTCTGCACTCAATTGACCTGGCTCACCGCACTCCGCTGATGTTAGTGTCAGTCTTGGATCTTGGAACATTAGGTATTAAAGTGCCTTTAGACCACACCAGGGTGAGGTCCTGGTGTGGTCTAGTTGACCATGTTGGTGTATTTACCTGTGTGGCACTGCAGGTGCTGGGTAGAACACGTGGCTTCGCCTTCGCACGCTGCATCCTGAGTGGCCGTCCCGGGATGGAGTGTGCGCAGGCCCAGCTCGCTGCACTTCCTGTGGGTGACGCACTTTTCTGTTGCAGACTCCGCACTGGAGAAGTAGCCCTCCGGACATTTCTCACAAAGTGTGTCACTTACTGGCGTGCCTGAGTAAAACATGAAAACAATCCAAATGACAGAATAAACATGTAGCAATTTAGCTAAATAAATCCTTTCCCAAGCAGCATATTTTGTTGAGGTGTCAAGCACAGCATGCAGTGGTTCCCCCATTTTTAGAGGCCATGACCCCCTCAACAAATAAATACATTATCTGTGACCTAGACTTTATTTAAAAGACACCCAAACATGTTTTCAAATATAGAATTTTAATTATGTCAAAACAATTAAATGTACATTGTAGGGGATGTAAACTGCACAGCTTTCGATTTAATTGCTTGGTTTGTCTTTGTAAAGTGTACAATATGTGCTAAACTGTATCTCATGACCCTCCTTGGCCCCTTTGTAGCTGCACTGTTTGGGAACCACTGCAGTGATCCACCCAGTGGTCTGGGCTGGATCCAGACCGAGCCTCTGTAACTGTCTGGGTGACTTTAAATTGGCCATAGCGCCGGCCATGTAGGGAAGTTTCTGCCCACCTCATTGCACAATAGCAACTCCTTTGGTAGAAGGGGTGCCAGCAATCTGCTTGCAGTATCTACATCAATTGAACGTTCCTCCTGCAGAATAACTGTATCTGTTTGGTTGGTGGACCGCAGTGTTAAGACAACGCATTTCAGTGGCTGCTCACCCTTGTTATTGCCCTCTGTAATTGACAGAAGATGCTGCAGCAATGGGTTGGGCCCATGAATACAACTGGCAATTCCAAATTGGGGAGAAAAATTTGAGATAAATATTGCTGACAAAAAAGAAATACATGTTTGAATCTGCATGCAAGTTGTAAGATATTCATATAGATTAAATTTCTGGAAACTACATTTCAAGTGAATACCTGCGTGAATAGCACTCCGGATGCACTGTGGAAGACACACAATTCGTAGGGGGAATTCCAAGAATTAAAAGACTGCCTGCAGCCAATAAAATGAACAAGAAGCTACCACGTAGAGGCAAGTCAGACAGAATGTCAGTTTTTAACTGGCACAAGATTTTCCACTCCATTCACTTTTCTCGGGAATCCTTGCCCTTGAAACCAAAATGACCTTTAAAGTTCACGAAACTGAAATCTGCCAATCTTTGTTGATATATTGTTTTAATACTTTTTTGCATTCACAGAGGGCCGTGGGGTATTTTAAAATGATTCTTGCAAAAACCAAATAAACGTATGAAAGCTGGTGCCAAAATTGGCTTGCTTTCCCCCTTGGCCAAACGCCAGGCGGGGTTAACTGGGTATAAATTACGTAACCAAAACCTTAATTCAAGTGAAATCTTTTCTGCATGTAGTATGTAAACGATATGTAAAAGGAGAAAGCAATCCGCTTTTTTCTTTTCCCAAAAATCAAGAGACCTACAAGAAATGGGTTTTATTTCTGGAGCCCACAGGTACTGCGATATTACAATAACTCACACAGTTAGGATATGCAGTGCCCATTTTCTGCACTTATAACACTTAGCTTTTCAACTTGTTGCAGAATGCAGTGGATCGGTAAGTAGGCCTACTGTTAGCTAGCAACAATTAAATAGCCTGTATTCGGGTGTCATGTCTGGAGTTTGAGACTGCTATAGAGACGTGTTAGTGTACAGCAGCTCAGTGTTACAATGTTATTACATATTGAATAATCTTCAGGTTTAACTATAACTATGGTAAAGCTTAGTTTATGTTGCTTTCTTTTGTTTTGTCTTGTAGTGTAAGGTTATGGCTCTAACCAAGCTAGCAATGAGGAATGGTTTGCATATGACGTTTCTTACGGATATGAATGCTAATGAGTGGAGGATACATGCCCACCCTTTCCTTGTCTGTTGAACAGGTCACAATAATCTAGTACTGTCTATTTCAATTTAATGGTTATAACTGGGTTACAAACTTGAAAGAAATATTAAGAAGACAATCAATTCTCACTTCTGTGGAATATAATCACAATTTGAATCCAGTTGCCTGGACCTTAGGTCTCTAAAGGTGAGACTTGTCTGCAGAAGTACCTGTTTGCTAAAGACAAATCCCAGCATTACAACCAATTCCTTCTCCTTCAGAAACGATACTAAAGGTGCGAAAGTGTGATGGTGTGCTTCATGTTTTTGGTCATGTCAGGTGACACCCTCCCCCAGACCACATGACTTATGTTGTCCAGACGACTGCCATTGTTTGCATTGGCCAGTGTGACTTTCCCAACAGGAACAATGAGCATGCAGACCACAATGGATCACTAATTGTGAAAGACATGGTCTTTGATATTCATACAATGAAGACTGATTTAGTCATTCAAATAAGAGTGTTGTTCTTTGACTTCCTTTATTTACTGTTCTATAGTGCAGTTTCCAGGTAATTGGTATGCTGCTGTTTGTCTTTAAAATATCTGCCTATGGTAATTAATTAACCTGTTTCTGGCTACTGAATACACTTTTTTCTGTGGCTATTTAGTAAGATTTTAAAAGTTGATCTTTGCTAGGGGTAGGGTGGAATCAAAAATAAATAAATTAATGTAACTGATCCACAAATAAACATAGCAGAGCCATAAATAAATGCAGCTCATCTACAAATAAATGTAGCTGATGTACAAATAAATGCAGTGGATCCACAAATAAATGCAGCTGATCCACAAATAAACATAACTGATCCACAAATAAATGTAGCAAATCCACAAAAAATGCAGCTGGTTCATATTTACGCATCACCTGTCACTTTATTTATTTATTTATTTATTTTTGCTAATCATGTCAGAAGGATTGTCTCAAATGTGAACCAGTTGCATTTATTTGTGGGTTGGCTACATTTATTTGAGGATCAGCTACATTTATTTGTGGTTCAGTTACAGTCATTTGTGGATCAGATATATTTATTTATTTAGACAATAATACTAATACAGAGACAATAACAGTCCCATAGGTTTAAGACAGCCCAGCCTCCTCCTGGTAGTGCCAAATAAGCACCTAACTCCTTATCAGGCACCTACAGGTGTATCCCAGACCCCAGTTGTATCCCAGATGTATTTGCATTCAATATTTCTTACTGTGTTGAAAATAGCCACAGGCCTTTGGGTGAGCATACTGGAGGTGTGAATATATGTAGCTGCATGAGTTCCAGCGTAGTGCAGGCCACACAGGAGTTTCATGAGCGCAGTGTACAACTGGAATTCCGAAAAATAGGGGGAAAGGCTACCTAAATATTTACCGAGTGGCACCAAATGAGAAATTCAGCACTAGCCTGACTTCCCAAAACATTCTTGGCAGTTCCTACTTCAGCCACGGAATGCCGTGCTTGTACAGATGGCCCTACTGCACCACGGCTGGCACTGAGTATCTGCCCGAGGCCTCACACAAGCTGGTCATAGATGGCTGCAGACTGGAGCCGCATCTCTCAGTTCTCTTTGTGGAATCTGCTGATAAAAAGCCTTTGCAGAAATGGGGTAAGACAAAAAACTACTTTGAGGAAGAAACAGAGCATGCGGCGCTTTCAGTATTCATATTAGAAAACCAAGGGAAAGGAGCAGTGATCTGGCATCACTTGATCTTCTGTGGCATCACCAATACATCTGCTGTGGCAGAGTCTGACATGTGTAAGAAGTTACATGAAAGATACTCTAAACCTGTTATTTGCTCTGAATTGCACACAGCAATTACACTACGGTTAAATCTAGAGAACAGAGTTTTTGTTAATGCAACAGGGGCATATTGTACTCTGCTAGAGTCAAGTTAATGAGGATCCTTTCCCGTGTGACAATCAGGCCAGTGAAGCAGCTTCCTGATTCAGTCCTCCCTGCACAACCCTGTGCACTTCAGTGCAGCTGGCCATATTTAAAGGGACAAATTAAAGAGATTAAAGAGAGTTCAGTCACTGGAGTTGTTTGATTCAATTTTTATGCATGTTTTTGATTGGCCCAGACAATTTATCATAACCTGCTGGCTTCACAATGGCTGGTATAGGGGGCAGTGATAAGTTTGAAAACAAACTTCAGGTAACTCCAAAGCACACACCACAGCTCTGCTATACTTCCAGAGGTTGTACATGTGGATGTTTTTAATTGCATCTTTGACCATTCATTGTCCATGTTAGACATGCAAGAACAGAGGCAAGAGTGCCACTTATGAGCTGGTAAGGAAGTACCAGCACAATATAAAAACTTATATTTATAATTTTGTTTATAATTGTGCACAAAAACTTAAATTAACATGTTCATATGTATAGCCTCTGGAAACATAACCTCAATGTTCAAGCTAAAGTGCATTTTCTTGCTTGTAACCACAAACTCATCATTTGTACTGCAGCCATCTTCAGCTCAAGGTTGTTTTCGGGGCTAGTTGCCTTATGTTTCCTCTTCAGCTTATGAAATGCACATTAAATTGGATTCACATTGACTTAGCCAGTCAATAATATTCCAGTTTTTGTTATTGAAAAACTCGAAAAACTCCTTTTTTGCTTTAGCAGTATATTTGGGATCAATGTCTTGCTGTAGGATGAAGTGCCATCCAATGAGTTTGGAGACATTTGCTTTAACTTGAGCAGATAAGATGCTTCTGTACAGAATTCATCCTGCTGTTGCTATCAGTTACATCATCAATGAAAACAAGTGAGCCAGTACCAGTGGCAGCCATACATGTCCAAACTATAACACTCCCCACCACATTTCACAGATTGGGGGGCTGCTTTGTATCTTGGGCAGTTCCTTTTGGCCTCCACACTTTGCTCTTACCATCACTTTGGCAATCTACAAGTGAATCTTGGTCTCATTTATCCACAAGGCCATTTTTCCAAAAGTCTGCAGGGTTTTTTAGGCCTGGGCATCCTTTTTTGCAGCAAACTACTGGTTTGAATCTTGTAATGTAGCCTCTGTATTTCTGTTTGTATTTTTCTGTGGACAGTAGTCACTGACAGATCCACAGTCATCCACATCCTCCTGTTTCGGATTGGCCAAACAGGTGTTTTGGGGTTTTTCTTCATTATGGCGAGAATTCTTCAGCCATCAACTGTAGAGGTCTTGCTTGGCCTACCAGGCCCTGTGTGATTACTGAGCTCACCAGTGCTCTCTTTCTTCTTAATGATGTTCCAAGAAGTTGATTTTGGTAAGCCTAATGTTTGGCCTATGTCTTATTTCTCAGGCTCATAATGGCATCCATACCAGTTATCTTATACCTGTACTAAGGAAGCAACTGCACACACCTGACTAATCAGAAACATTGTGAAGTTGATAAGTTGTGAAATTGATTACAGGGTGATAAGTCTGATCCATTAGCACACACATTGGTAACCATAGCACCTGCGGACAGCCATGCTACTCTGTAGCTTTCCCCTGTTTTGGGGGACTGGGTTTTGAAAATAGTTGTAAAAACAGGTTTCTGCTTGAAGTACCACTAATTGGTCCGTACAAGGTAGTCTTCAATTAAGTGGCCTTTGTGGTGTAACAGTGACACCATGAATACTTGTAATCACCCCCTTACATTTGGACAGGCCACATGAGTTCATGTATTCCCTACCTACTCTGCTCCTCATATCATTACTGTAATTGCAGAATGAGTTATCATTTGATGTTCATGGTTATAGAAAATGACATAAATATGTGCAGTAAGCACAGGCTCTCATACTCACATTTATTTATGTCATAAATTCAAACCTTCACAATGCAACTTATTGAAAAGTATGTGCTGCAAGAAATGCACGATATTTGGTGAGTAAATATGAATTAAACAAAATACAATTAATATTGTATGAACCTTTTTAACAAAATGTAGGTATTTTGTGTAGTCACACAAGATGTACACTTTAAAGGAAACTATGTATATCAGTTTTTAGATATATGTCTCCATCTGCTGGATGACAAGGGACATTACTTTTTCTTTTTTTATGATTTTTTTCCCTTTTCCTCCAAATTTGATATTCCCAATCATATTCATTAGCTCTAACTGCTGAAACCACTATATTTGGGAGAGTGCAGGCGGGAAAGTGCTCTCCTTTAAAGCATGCAATGTCAGCCTTCTGATAACACCATTGTTGTGAGGAAGGAAGCTGGAGGAAGACACTTTGACAGGCAGGCTCCCAGTGCCCGACTGGCCAATGCGAGGCCCTAGCGCATGACGAGACGCTGTCATTCCAGCTGGCTCAAACCCTTTCATCTTTTTGGGTGACCTTAGAAGCAACTGATGGTTATCCTACTGGGCTGGAGGCCACAGTCAGGATTCAAAACCAGACCGTGGGGCTCATCTATGCACTACAACAGTACCTCAACAGGATGAGCGAATGAGCAAACACTTCTTTTTCACCTCTGGCAAGCAATAAGAGCTCCTAGGACTTTTTCCTGCCTGAAGAACTCATTTCTTATTCAGATCCCACCCACTTCATGTCTAAAAGCTAAGGCTGATCCAGATTCTCTGCTTTGTGTCATAATCTGTCTACTCATAAGCGATAATCTTTTTATACTGTATTTTCTTTCAGCACCTGATAATTTATGCATGCCTTCTACGCACCTGATGCAATGCAAACCTTTACACACTATAGACAGACTGCTGTGAGATGGAATTTGCAATGCACAACTCATACACGAATATAAGGGGGACAACTGGGCCATAACTGACCTAAAGTCAATAGTCTGCTCCACCCTAGACAAAAGATATCCATTTACACAACACACTACTATAGCACCAGAGGGTCTTGTCCTAAAATTAGAGCTTTAAACTGTCCAATCAGAAAACCAATCCCATTTACTGTAACACATGCTATGCTTTATCCTCAGATACCAGGACATGTCACACCAGTGGACGACTTTTTAAAAAGCATGAAAGCAATGTTTTTATGAAACCTACACAGAATTTAGTGCGCCCACATTCATCATCTGTTTCTGAGAAGCCTTTTTTTCCATGGCTGTCAATGCGAAGAGGTTTGGCATGAGATTTCTCTCTAGGGAAATCACCGGGTTGGGCAGGGAGACTTCCGATTGGTAAATGAGGATTGAAGTACAGAGCCAGACATGTGATTAAAAGAGGACAGGAACTCGATAACGTACAAATTACAAAGAATCAAGGCAGTTACTGCAATTTAGCTTCATACGCTGACAGGATGAAGCTCCTAAAGATAACAACGTTATTCTCACTGATTAATACCCTGTCTTTCACTGTCAACACTACACCCCTGCCAAGCCCACAACTTTGGTAAGGCTCAGCTCCTGCTATAAAATTGAACGGTACGACAAAGCAGCTGTGTTTCACTAACTAAACACATTTCAACATGGCTAAAATTAAAAACATCTGCCTTGGGTGTTACATGGCTACAAGTGATTACACTTTGCAGTCATGCTTCTTTTCTTCTCATTTGTTAAATCAGAAGGGCGTGGATTCCGGAAATTAGAAAGATTTGAGCATCTTCCATAGCAAACTATTATAAAAGAAAGAAAAGAGCAGTTTTGGTGTCTGGTTGAGAAAGGAGCACGGTTTCTGATGGAAGTACCGCTGTTAGCAGGCGTCGCGGCTAAAATCACCTACCGAGCTCGGTGGCTCCGTAGCCAGGCGGGCAGGTCGAGTGCCTGACGCAGAACTCCACCACCAGGTAGTAGCCCTGGATGCACTCGCAGAGCCGGTCGTGCGTGCTGTTGCACTCGCGGCGCACCAGCTGCCTCTCCTTGCAGACGGAGGTGCAGTACTGGCAGGAGTCTCCCCAGTGCCACTGCTCCGAGAAGTGGCGCTCCGGGCAGGGTGCGCACATGGTGGGCGTGCCAGCAGAGCAGTGCTGCTGGACGGCCGTTCCGGGGGGGCACTGGTCGCACAGGTGCACCTCGGAGGTCACGGGGTCACGGTGCTGGTACTTGGGTGGGGGCACCTCGTGGAACGCCCAGGTGAAGGAGACGGCAAACAGCTGCAGGGGAGGGGGGGGAGGGGTGGGGTGGGGGAGAGCGGGAGGGAGAGAGGCGCGTGAACTTGTCACTGGATTTCCCCCGACGTTGCTGTGCCAACGGCACAGCGAGGCTCTACTCGTCAGAGGCCGCGTGTGGCCCAGAAGTCACAGGCTGCATCACAAAGCAATTTTCTCAGCGGACTTCCCCCCCACCCAGCTGCCATAAAAAGCTCAACGCGCGCGCAATCCGCTGCCCTGGTGTGACTTTTGCGGGCTCCTATTCAAAGGATGCTGGCGTCACACATAGGACAGTCCTGGACTGCCTCAGCAGACTCTACACTAGGCCTGAGCATCAAACAAGTCCACTTCTCTCATCAAGTGCATTTGTTAGAGAAATATTTTAAGTATTTAAGCACCATTTATTGTGGGAGAGCATCATAAGTATTGGAATTCAGCAAAGCAAAAGGACCTGAACTCTTAACCTTTCCCCCTTTCAGTGGGAAATTGCCATTTGACGACACGCAGCACTCAAAACCAAAATTACATGGTAGTACAGGGCCTCTGACGACCATAATTACATCGTTGAAATGATCTGAAAGAAACTCACAAAAAATTACACTTGTAGCCTACAGCCAGCTCAAAATGTAAACGCTTGATTTAAAGGTATCCTATATAGCCCTATAACTGACAGCAAGAAAATCACAAAAGTTTTCAAGTTTTTTCCACACTGTAAATATTGTTTTTCCAGCCACCCACAACAAAATTGGAAACTTCCCAGTCTTCATTCTCTTCCAAGCTCTGGGTCTTGGACACCAAGTCCAAACCACAAGTAAAGTGAGCTTAAGAGCTCTGCACTAGGACCTGACAATACAATCAACAGCACGCGACTCATCCGGTTACAAATTTAATTTTGCATTTAGATACAAATTTAAATGGAAATCACACCGTTCGAGTTTGGCTGATAAATGCTCTTGAGGCTCCAACAAAGTTGAATGATCAATTATCTTGATCATTCCAGTTTTGTGTGGTGCCATTGGTCTTCCGTAAGATTAGAAAGCACCTTGTGAAGGAACGAGTGCATCAAAATCTGTTCCAAGTATACACAACTCACATAGAGAAGTTTGTGGCACACTATTCTGAGTAGCAGTGTCCACCCGCCCCCCCCCCCTTGGAACCCTAGCCTTCTACAGCACCACAGCCTTTGTACATCATCATAAACCATCAACGTTTCTAACAAATGAGAGAGGTCCATACAGTTCTTCAGATTTCAAAGGACAGGATATTATATGTTCCCGAGCCCACCTACAATTCACAATATTTTTTTCCTGTTTATCATAGACTAAGAAACATCCTTACAGATGGATGACAGATCAAGCATGATGAAGTCTGCTTATTTTTCCCATTAACTGTAATACGTGTGTTACATAATCTGAAACATTCTCCCCAATGTTTTGTGGTCCTCCCAAACACCACAAACAATTTTCTTAACTGTTTGTGATTTGGTTAAATATGAGAGTCTTAAATGCCTGTTTATACTATCAATATTATGTGTTTATGTATCCTTTCATATCTTCGGCCGTGATGGTGGGTGCTCATATGAATGTGCCTGAAAACCATATGGCTTTCATACTTTGTGTATGTCACTTTATGCTATTAAAATATTAATTTTTCAGCAATAAACCTGCAGCTGTCCTCCACAAAGGATACAAGAGAAAAGCCCATTTGTTATCAGCTTGTTTTCCTTGTTTCGTATGCTATTTTGAATAATATCGGTCATAAGGCCATGATAACAATGAGTAAAGGGGACTGTTTTGTGCTAATAAAAGGAACAGTGGACTTTAACGTTTCTATCCCTTGAACACACCTGAATGAGGAAGTTATCATTCTGAGCCTCCTTTCATTCTGTTGTTCCTTTTTGAATATACGTTTGATGGGTGTGAAGCTAGTTCTACTTTCAGTTATCCAACAGAATTCAGTGGTGAACAGGTTCTGCTTATGTAAAAAGGACGGTGCCAAAATAAATGTCATTACCTTAAGAAATCTACAGCCCCCAGGCTCTCTTAACTGACTTTAAATAACTAATTTGGAGGAAGTTCAAAATACCACCTGTTCTTTTTAAAGGTCTGTGAGGTTCCAGGTACATATACTGGTAAGAATCCAGGTGATATCACACTCAACAAATTATCAGCACAAACCTACAACATGATATTTGACACTTCACGTTGCCAATTTTATAATCTGTAGCCATGCCTTTAAATGCGAAAATATGTGTACAATGGCTTGATAGCTCCATAGAAAAACGCCGAACATCAAATATCAACTTAAATGTTTTTACACAAAACACATCTATAATAAACCAGTTTGAGTATATATACTGCCATAGATAAACATCAAACAGGAACATATGCAAATAATGATATTGTACAAATACAGCTGACCATGCAAAACACAGCGCAGACAGCAATGTACTTGTTTAAAACAGATTATGTTATGGCACAAAACAACGCACCGACGGTGCATAATACTTATCCATTAACGTGAGAATGAGCAATCTTTGTGATCATTTATATTACAATCGATGTTTAAATGTATTTCAGCCATAGCACCTTGCCAACTGTAGGCCTACGCCTCTTCCTTATTTTCTTTATGGGTTATATGTACATTCTCTTGATGCCAAGTCCCCATAATTGTGCAAGATTAAATCTATCTTTTCACAATTTATTCTCAAAAAATGCGCTCCAGCACGAATGCACGGGCCAGTAATTAGCTACATAGTCTCCGTGAATCTTCGTGAAGCTGTACATTTCTCAACTCTGCGGTTACTAAGTAGAAACCACAGTCTTACATGTGTGCGCGAGATCGGGGAGGATTTACAGGCTACTGCTGTTCTGGGTGGAAAACAGCGCATTCACGATGTTCTCGTGACAGGCTGTTTAAAATGCTAATTCACTCTGTGACATAATTTTATTACTACTCCATACGAACTCGTCTGTAGGCATACGGAAGACAAACAAACGTATCTATAATATTTATTTACAACTTACATTTTTCACACAAATATGTAAACCAATTTGCAGAATTACTCTGAATGAACAAATCTATAAAATTAAGTGAATGTTGTATAGCGTTTCCCATTCATACATCTACCGACGTAGATTCGTTCGAAAAACTGGAGAACGTTACTTATTCATCCTCGTGTAGCCTGTTACGACAAAAACCGACATACAGCAGTTCGAGGTACTTCGAATTTCTTAAAATCGGCATCAGTAACCTAAATCGAATATCCCTTGTTATAAAACATTTTCATTAAAAAGTCGAACAATTCCATAAATGAAACAACATTCCAAAAATCTTTCTTTTTCCTATTCCATTCTTTTCTCAATTTAAATTCTAGCAAAACTCTGAAACAACGGTGTCTTAAGCCCTTTGACAGGAATGATAATGTCAAGAAAGGTCCCTATGTAAAATAATTATTCACGACAAAAATCCATCATGTATGATAGCCTAAACTAGCATTATCCGCTCTCGTCACAGCATGCGCGCCTGTCTCTAGTGTAACGATGCTCAACGATGCCACTGATGCTGCGATCAACAAATTACAATGGAAAACGGCGTTAACAAATAAAAATATTTGCCTATCATGTAGCTCGAAGAGAAAAGAAAGCGCTTGCCATAACTCACCACGTGTAATTTCATTGCTGACTGTGATCTCATATTACCAACACTGACCTCTCTCTATCCAAGTGAAATACGTTTGTACAAGTTCTTATCCCATATTTATAGTAAGGGATACTGCCCAGCCCACTTCATGGCATTTCCTGCACGCTCTAGGTGTAACTTCACAAATAAGTTCAAACCACATTGTTGATTTGCTTCTGCATTGTTTCAATTGTAAGTGATAAAAATACCACCATGTTATACATTTAACATGTTTTAAAATCAAGTTTCCATACAAAAGGTGGGAGTTTTTGGAGCATACATAGGGCAGCATTGCAATTTACTACTGAGCACATGTTTAGTAAGTTTATTGTCAACTAATTTGCAGATACTTTCTTGACTACAGAAGTTCTAACAAAAGAAAATAACTACATTTAAGTATTTGATTTTTGAAAACGTATAAATTAAAACATTCCTGCCCTTTAAATATATTCCACATTTAACAGTAAACTTGACCTTATTCTTGATAAATTTCTCTGTAACTATCATTCTCTTGAAAGACAGATATTGATTTATATATGCTGATACATTCCACATCAGCTGTTTGCTTGAACATTTTGAGCTCACTGCTTTCTTGGAAAAGCAAGTGATGCAGGACTCCTTTTTCAGTGCCAAGCTTAATTAAATAGTGTAATATACAGTGAGTTCTTCAATCTCTTGTGGCAACTGATATGTCAAGTTGTAGCATCCATACCTGAGAGATTTTACAGATTACTTTGGTACAGGGTCATTCTGTTTAGAATGTTTCCACAACCAGAGTCTTAATTCTCCGTAAGGCACAATACACCGAGGTTGTTGGTCTAAACCTAACCAAGAGCACTTTGACTTCGAGGCAGTAGCAGTGCCAGAGTTACAATCACAGGTGTAACAGAAATTTTCAGGTGGACTGGGGGGACATTGTGATCATGGAGCTGGAGGCTGGAGGGAGATAGATCGAGACTGCAAACCAGGGGGAACCTCCAATTGTTGGGTGCACCAGTTAAAAACTGGGTGTGGTAAGGACACCTAGGACATGGCGTGCTGCCGGCAAGTGGTTTGAGGTCCATCCTCATTCAAGCTAGATTAGATATTTCAGCTGGTGGGGACAGCTGTAACACCAAAGGGATATACTTTGTGTACAATACATTGTGACAATCTGGAGAGAGTAGTTGCAACAGTTCCCAGGTCTTGATTCTCTGGTCAAAGTCAAGCAAATGCTGAAACAAGAGAGTGTAACACGCTGCACTCGAAGGCCATTGCACATTGGGGAAAAGCTGGCTTTAGTGACATGACCCAGGTCACTTGGGACTGCATATCAGCCACCAAGTTCACAGTAGGTGTCTGGAAAGGCATATATTTAATCGGTAAGTGTGTGGTCAGTGTAGGCTTAGTTTATGGTCTTACGTGGATCAGACCATATCATTGGCTGAAGGAAGAAATACATAAAATAAACTATATTTTAGGTTTGTTTTTACACTGCATAAAGTATATGGCTGTGCGGTTCGCATGTTCATTCCATTTCCCTGCCCTGAGATATTACCCATGATACATGCCTGCAGTGAGATTCCTCCCACTTCCATTGCTCCATCTATTTTGCATTCAATGATATTTAGAATGTATGAAATATGTTATGCTTCTAATGCTTCTAATTGAAGTGCATATTCTGATCTCAGCTAATGCATTTTTCAAGATAATTTATATCAAAGTCAAAGTGCTCTAGGTCAAACTTAGACCAACAACCTAAGTAGAACTTTTAAAGGCTTGTGGAACATGGCTGCTATAAAATCTAAATTTTCACATTTTGTGCAATATTTATTTGGAACCTATAATAAGTTATATGATGTTAACTTTACATGATGATTATCAAAATTTCATGATATACATGTTCCAGTCAAATCTGAGTAATTGGCATATCAGATTTTTGTTGTCAACATCAGAGATATTGCAGTTAAAATGTGTAAAAAAAATGTGCTTCATATTTGTGGCAGAGGACAGTGCAATGAATCTGAAGAACACAGCGACAGTCAAGGGTGCAAGTTGTGGGGGGACATGGGGGTTATACCCCTTCCCTATATACAAAACAGACCAAATAACCCCTCAATAATATAGCATGATGACGAGAAAAATAATTTCAAAATATAGCTGCAAGCAGCGATGTTGGGGGCCAAGCACCAAGGGTGAGCCGCAGATCATTGCGTGCAATTTGTGTCTTTCTGAAATTTCTGCAAAAACATAAACAAAACTTTGTAACGATTTAGTTGCCTTCATACCACAGTTGCGCTGCTTGGGTGCACTGCATACTTCAATGGGAGAGGGAGACGAGCAGTGTGCAAGGTCCAGTCGTTCATTCTTCCCAGCCTGGCACATGCACACATATGGTACTTATGGTGGTGGAGCATCAGGCCATTTTCCCTCTGGAGTGAAAGTACTCCTTTGAGCTGTCGATTTTTCCCCCATAGCCTGCTGTACATCCTTTCCTTTCTGCCTATCCTTTTCTCTCCCACAAGAGCTCATGCAATGTGATATGCAAGTGAAGCGTGCCTGCCTGTCAGCATGGGAAAGGGGAGAAAATGTAGCGAGAGAGAAGAAAAATAGGTAGAAGAAGAATCCTAGCAAAAACAATAGGGGTCCTACACACCCTTGGGGCTTGGCTAGCAAGCCCTTGGTGCTTGACCTCCTAATAATAAAGATGGGGATTTCATGATGTAACTGGGATATACTGATCAGTAAGGCTAGGTGTTTGTCACAGAAGTTTCAGGTGACATGGTGTGTGAAAAAAGCAACTGGCAAAGATGTTTACCAGGGAAAATTAGGCCTAAATAGCACACAAGCAATTTCGTAATGGTGTTTTTTACAAGACAAAGCCATGCCAAGCAAAGACAGTGGTGCTGTTTGTTCCATTTCTACAGTAGGTTAAATGTTCAAATGTACCTCATAAAATCACAACGCAGCTCCAACATTTTCTATTAGCAATGCTTTGTGCAAGAATTACTGAAAGGGCAGATTCAGTAGCCTAAAATATTTAATAAACAAATTGTGCTAGAAATGAGGTCTTAAGCAAGAATGTCATCACCTTCTATATGCTTTATCCATAAGCATTGCTTCCAGGTACTGACCTGAATAATTGGAGGAAGGTCTTACATGTAGTGATGTAAGGTCTTACATGCAGTGATGATAAGCCTTTATTTGACAAATTAAGAAAAGGGTGTCTCTGCACTCTGACAATGACGTTATGACTTTAACTTTACCAGCGTATTGTCCTATTTAAATTAAATACTGCCTTTGCTGATTAAGAATATCTTAAATAATTTGGCCCACTCATTATTACCTTGGCCCACCCACTAATTCAATCCTGCCGCCCCTGCTGCTTACATGGAAAATCAACTCCGGCTCTGTTCTCACAGGATGCTGACAATGAAAACTGTGGGAACATTTAAGGACTAAAATGCATGTGTGCGAAAGCTGGGGCTTTATATTTGCGCTTTGCTTTTAAACACAGGTGTTTAAAAGAACAACCCAGACTGTAGCCGCTCCGAGTCAGTGTGATTGACAACCTAATGACGTATAATTTCCCAGAGTGTGTAGGGTGGCACTTGGGGTGGCCAATCAAATTTTTTGGGCGGCAGGTGCCACCACAGCCCCCTCTCCTGGACACGCCCCTGACTTGTAGGTGGTTCTTTTGCAGCCAGCAACAGCCCATTGATTTTTTATAAACTTCAAGCACTTGTTACTGCTGTGACAGTTGTGCATGTCATTTCATTCGTTTCCCACTGCTACACATGAGATCTATTCATTAATTTAACAAATTTACGTTATTTGAACTCTTGATTTCTGTGATGTCTTCCATTTTTTGTTAAGTTTTTCGTGATTATCAACAACTTTGCCATGACAGCTCCGCGATTTCACATTTTCTGCGACAAATACCCTTACTGATCCGTGATTTGTAGTATTTACTCTGTAGTAATTTCCTCTTTGATTTGACCAGAAATGATGTTCTTTAAACAAAAATCTTACAGGGAGGCATGCCCCAGGACCCCCTTTATTCCAATCTACCTAATATTCAAACTGAAGTTATGCCCTTGGTGGAAGTACAGTAATGACAGACAAATGCAGAATGATTAGAATTTGCTGATTATGAATAAGATGTGATAAGATTTGTGCACAATTCAATCAACATTTTCATTAAGACTGACTTACAAATGAATATAAGAGTTAAGTGTTCTTCTTCATAAACAGTTTGACAAGTTCATTATTCATCAAAATTAACTCGCCACATTTTTTGGGAAAAAAGAGCCTAACACTTAGATTTGCTTGCAAGTACAAGTAAAGAACATATGTTCATTACATCCAGGCCTTTGTCCTCTACTGCCTTAAAGATCCTGGATTTTGGTAGCATATCAAATTCAATCTCTCATGGTGACATTAAGCACTTAGCAAGACCAGCTCTTGCTTTTGCAGTCGCCCTTTTCTCCCCTGCTGAAGGAAGGTACGACTTGGAACAATCCCTCACAAGACCAGAGACCTCTGCAGTCGTTACACAAACAGTACTGACGTTCCAAGACGTGGCTGGGGTTTCTTGGAGGCTGAAACTACAACCATGGTTTTTTGAGGGCCGTGGCGGAGTCCTCTGGGCAAATTACAAGGCGGACTAAACCACAACAACGGAAGAAGGGTAGGTGGACACGTAGTGCACACGGAGGGAAGCTATCAGTGAGAAAGCAAACAGGGGTCAGCTGAGCTGTGGTTTGGAGTTGTGTGTTACTCCACGTACTGGGAGGGTGACGTGGGTGTCAGGAGGTAAACCAGCTACTGCGTAGCACAAACCAGAAACTCGACCAAATCCAAACTTAAATCCACCCACTAATAACAAACGACAAATGCCATGCCTAGTGGTCGCTACTGTTTTCCAGGCTCACGGCCTGAACTTATGAAGAAATAAAAATCCCAATATCAATGAATGATTTGTGTGTGTGTCTGTGTGTACATGCATATAGAGTACATACAGTAAACTCAACAAAAAATAATATAAAATATACAAGTACAGAGGTATATATTTTTCTCAGAAATGCAGAAAATTATATATTTTTTAATTATAATGCATTACACAGACCACAATCAAATGTTTTACAAAATGACAAAAAAACGATCAAGAATCACAAATAATCACACCCCTGTTCTTATTTGTGGTTCCTGCCGTGGCCATTATAACAGCAAGTAGTTACCTTCGGTTGTGGTTTATAAGGTTATACATTTTTAGGGGTGGGGTCCTCAACCATTCATTTGTGCGCAGAATTGCTCTAGTCCTTCAGATACTTCGGTTGATGTCCACGGACACGGAGTTTAAACCACCAACGTTCAACCGGATTCTGGTCTTGAAATGGAGATGGCCACTTCAGGACATTGATCTTGTACTCTGTCAACCATTTTTTGTTGCTTTGGAAGTATTTTAAAGATTCTATCTGGTTGGAAGTGATAAGGTGTGGGTTTCTGGCAGAGGAATCAAGGTTTTTGGACAAAATGTCTTGGTTTCATCTATTTTAACAAGGGCCCCAGGGTGTGTGGATGTGAAACAACCCCAAAGCATTAAACATCCACCATGAGGTGCTTTTCAACATTACTTGCATTATTTGGATGCCAAACACAATACTGATATACTTGTCCAAAAAGCTTGATTTTTGTTTTATCTGACCACAAGACACAGTTCCAATTGTAGTTCAGATGTAGTTTAGCAAATTCAAGATGCCATTTTCATTGAACTGTCTTCAAAAGAGGCTTGCTTCATGCAACATAAAAGCCATTGTCATGGAGGCGTCATGGAATCGTAGCTTTGGATACCTTGTAACGCCATGATGCTGGGTTAATTTGAAGATAATGAACTGTGCCCCTTGGCCTTTTTTGCCTTTTGAAGATAATGAACTGTGCCCCTTGGCCTTTTTTGCCTTTTGAACCATCCATGTATGAGCAAGATAAACATGTTTGTAGCCATCTCCGGATCTTTAGAAGTCAATGCATTTACCCGATGCTTTCAGGGAGTTCTTGGCATTTCACCATGAAGACTAAAGTATTTCAAATGTGTGCTCCCTCCTTTTTATAACCTGAAGTAACATGAGACCATTGTAGGCCACTACACAATTTCCTAACTTTCCAATGAACATCAAGTAAGTTGTATATTTGCGAAGGTTTTTTTTTGTTGTTGGATTGTATTTAAAAGAGTAGATAGGAGTGTGAATAATGGTGATCCAGGTGTTTTCTGGAAATAAAATATTATTAAAACAAATATGTTTTACTGTAAAATAATATTCACACTGTAGGTTTAGAATTTTATTAATCTTGTGAGCATAAAATGTACTTGTATTCTTTATTTTGTACAGTTTTTTCACATGTTTATCAGGGGTGTGAACAAAAAAGGGTTAAATGCTGTTAAAGTGCAGATTCTCGACTTTTATTGAAGAGCATATTTTATACATTTTGGTTTGAACATGTAGAAATGACAGCAGTTTTTTAATACGCAATCCCCCCATTTCCGCACAACATAATGTTTGGGACAAATTCACCAGTGTTTCTGATTTGCCAGGTGTGTTCAATTTCTTCTGTAGTGCAGGTATAAGACAACTTTCAGTATCTAGTCTTGATTCTCAGTATGTTATTGCTGTTTGTCAACATGGGGACAAGAGTTGTGCCAAGAAGGCCATTATGAGGGAGAAATTTTTTTAAAAAGTCGAAAACACTGGCCAAACCTTAGGCCTACCAAAATCAACTGTTTGGAACATTATTAAGAAGAAATAGAGCTCTGGTGAGCACAGTAATCTCAAAGGGCCTGGTAAGTCAAGGAAGACCATTACAGTTGATGACCGCAGAGTTCTCAACATAATGAAGAAAAACCCCCAAACACCTGTCCAACAGATCAGAAACACTGTTTAGGAGGATGTAGATGACTGCAGATCTGTCAGTGACTACTGTCTGCAGAAGACTTCAGGAACAGAACTATAGAGGCTACACTGTGAGATGAAAACCATTAGTTCACTGCAAAAATGAGATGGCCAGGTTACAGTTTGCTAATATGTACCTAAAAGAGCCTGCAGAGTTCTGGAAAAAGGTCTTGTGGACAGATGAGTCCAAGATTCCCTTGTATCAGAGTGATGGCAAGGGCAACGTGAAAGCATCTCTGAAACATGGTGGTGGGGTTGTTATGGTTTGGGCTTGTATGGCTAGCACAGGTACTGGCTCACTTGTCTTCACTGATGATGTAACTGCTGAGAGCAACAGAATTTTGAAGTGCACAGAAACATCTTATTACTTAAGTTCAACCAAATGCCACCAAATGCATAGGATGACACTTCATCCTACAGCAAGACAATGATCCCAAACGTACTGCTATAGCAACAAAGGAGTTTTTCAAAACCAAAAACTGAAAAATGTTTGACTGGCCAAGTCAGTCACCCGAATTGAATCCAGTTGAACATGCATGTCACATGCTGAACAGGAAACCTAAGGCAACTAGCCCCCAAAACTAACAGGAGCTGAAGGTGGCTGCAGTATAGGCCTGACAGAGTATCACCAGAGATATTCAGCACTTGGTGATGGGTCAAAGACTTCAAGCTGTCATTGCATTCAAAGGATATGCGACAAAGTACTAAACTTAAGTACTCACATGACATTAATATGTCCCAAATATTATTCTGATCTGAAATAGGGGGGCTATGTATAAAAAGTGCTGTAATTTCTACAGGGTGAAAAAATATCCTTAAATAAAAGCTGGGAATGTGCACTTTAACCACAGGTGAATTGTTTGATTTAAAAAAATCTAAAATTGTGGTGTACAGAGCTAAATCAAGAAATTTTCCCCAAACATTATGGAGCTCACTACATATACATATATAAGTGTGTGTTAAGTGGTGATTAATAGGTGAATGTGGATTTGCTGTTGTGTAATTTGTATAAAGTTTCCCAAGTGTAAAGTGTCTAAAAAGTCAAAATCAGTCCCATTTGGGCAGACAATTTCTGTGCTGGATGCCTCCAGTTCTACACAGAGAAGTCAAGAGATAAAAAAAAGATCATTCCTGATATTGTTCTGTGAAATAGATAAAAGATCATCCAAAACTGTAAGAGAGTATACGAACCATGCTACCTGCTTCTCCGTATTTTACTTGACTTTTGCTATCTCGCCTTATCTGCTAACAGTTAATTCACATTTTTCTGGTACCTGGGGAGACTTAAAATATTACTTATTTACTCATTTACTTACTTATCTCACAACAGATAAGCGTATGGACAGGAATCTCACTCCAGGCCACGGGCAATATAACATTATACTGAGATAACAAAATACAGCACTTAATGTCACAAGGTTGAGATGAAACATAAAGAAGATTATGGTGTTTTGGAAGCCCTTTATGTGTCACAGGGAAATTTCTGAAGAAATTTAAACTGTTTTTCAAAGTAATACACTGAATCAGTTTTCAAAAGAAGTTTCTTGAGGGAGACTGTGGTGGTGCAATCTGTAGGGTGGGATGACTCCCAGTCCATGTGAGAATTTTCCTGTATGGCCAGGGGTTCAATCATCGACATGGCACGTCCCGTGCAGCAACATCATCTCGGTCTGTAATCCTTTCTGCATACCCCTGTATGAGTAATGAGTAAAAAAATGCATAAGGTGGGCAGGCTGTCAGATCTATTTTTTTATTTTAAAGGCGGGTCTCTCGCTCAGATAGTGCAATATTTATTTGCAGCCTTAATTGGGGGAAGACCTCACCAAGCTTCCCAGAGTATCTCTGTTAATCTTATAGATATGGAACTGTATTCAGGCAGCCAACTGTAGTCTGTACATACATGCATATGTGTAGTCTGTACATATATACATACATACAAACATTCATGGATACATACATACATACATTCATTTTATGAAATGCACAATTTGTTAATCTGTGACATACATCCTGAAAATCCATGCATAGATACAGTACATACAGTACATGCATGTCTACTATACATACATACATTTTATGAAATGCACATTTAGTTTATCTGTGACATACATACATACATACATACGTAAATTTTATGAAATGCACTTTTTGTTGATCTTTAACAGTAAAGAGTAATTGCCGTAATCTAAATTAAACAGAACCCTATATAGCCTACCTTTGAAATCAAAGCCTGGACAAAATTATAGACCTGTTGCCCTTTGCTCTGCACGAAAATGACATCTGAGTATACAGCAAATGAAATATAGGGTAACTAAATTGCCAAATGCTGCATAACCTCCGTTGGTAAATGGTCTGCGTGGCAGCAATGAAATTTGCCAAAAAATGCTTGGATAGGATGAAAGACTTGAGACCAATTCATGTGGAGGACGAGGCCTCTGCCGACCATTGGAAATCTGCACGAGGTATGTGACCTTCTCAAGTTATCCTCACTGTGCCCTGTGGTCTCTCTGAATGCTCCCATTTTGGTTTGTATTTTGCCTCTCATTTTTGGGTAATTAAATCAAGTGTGCAACACTTTCTGAGGCAAATCTCAGGAAGATGTACAGTGAGGCTCGAAATGCAAAGCAAAATGTTGGCCTTTATCAATATGGCCTCTCACAAATAAATAAAAATTACACTGTGATAGCAAGCAAGCGGAATGCACTGACACATGCTAGGTGAAACTTTAAATAGTTATAACAAAATATCGTTGGTTTGAAAGAATACTTTTGATCAGGCCCGGATCTAGACTGCTCAGATTGGGGGGGCTATTAGAAATTTGGGGTGGGCACTTTTTCACACAGTGGGCTATACTACATTGTTGAGCTGTTTTCCTAGTTTTAATATACGACTGATGTGTCTATTCTTAAACATTACCACTCTACAGTTGCACTCAAAATTATTTGCACATGAGGAATAGGCTAAGATTGTAATAGAGAAGTATCAGGTGTGAGCACTAGCACTTACTGACTTCTGGGGCTAGAACAATTTCGCACATGGACATATTTCAAGTTTGAACTATTTGAACTGTTTGAACTATATTTGTGAACTCTACATTATGTTCTCATAGTCATCCCTTTAATCAGGACCGCGTCTCTGTCAGCCACGCCAGCAAACTGACGACAGGGGAAGCAGAAGCATGCATCTAGTTTGGTTGAGTATTACAACCACGGCTGTGATCGGTACCAGCTCGGATTAAACGAACGAGATGTCAGACTAAACATTCGTTTAGGAATTACTTTTAGTATTGGTTGGGATGGTGCACTATTATTCAGATCACTTAGATGATTTTCAGCAGCAGGAACTACACCGCTGACTGCACTGTGTTGGTGCGAAGTGGGCAGGGAAGATGTAACATTACTGCTTGAACATTACACTTGATCCAAAGGCGCCGGTTCCGAAGCCTGGGAGTTCGAGCTAAGAGCAGCTGTAACTGAATTGCTGGTAGCAAGCCTTGATTTGGCAACCAAAAATCATTGCATGGTGTTTATGGCTGTGTATGACTACTTTAAGTGAAGTCTAGCACGTAATCTATCTAACCAGGTAACTTTGTTTATACTGAGCGCTGATATAAACATTAGCAAACTGTCAAATGTGAAATACTGTTATAGTGTGCTTGCTAGCTAACAGTAACGTTAGCTAGCTAGCTAGCTATTTATCTAGTAAACTAAACCACTACCAGTAAAGATCCTTATTCAACACAACAACAAACTACAGCAACAAGATAAATTTTAACAAGAATAAGCTTCAATAAGAATGAACTGATATTCCTCCTCCACTGTCACAGGCTCTACAATGCTCCGCAGAATGTTAATTTAAAGTAATAATCTCGAAGATTTTCATTAAAATAAATGTCTTTTAAGTCATTATCTATCGCTGCATTGGGTAACACAATGGTGATTGAGCCTATTTTTATATTAATTTATACTATTATTATTATCATAATTCATGATTAAAAAACTTGGTGTCTGTGGCGACATTTAGTGACGTGTTTTTCATCACCCATCAGTGGTTGGTCCGCCAGAGAGGGTAGGCGGAACTAACGCAACAGGCTCGCTCTTCAACTCACTTGTGTGTGAGCAGCATACTGTTTTTTTCCGATGTCTGCATGCGTTACAATAACAGAGAAAGGGGGGGTTGGGGGAGTTATGGAGCCCTAAAAAGTTTTTGTGCAACATGAGAGATCATACTATTTGTTGATGTAGATTTTGTATTACATTTAATGACAATGTAACTTTACTAAATTACATAGCTATTTGCACAGCTAACACTAGCTACCGGACCATGTCATGAAAGACAACATTAGTTTAGACAACGTTGCGCACAGTATCCATCTCTCATATCAGGTAACGTTGCGTTAGCTAGTTAGCTAATGTAATTAACACAATCTAATTATTTTGTCCAACCAGCAAATCAGAAATCAGGAAATTCTGACGGGGCGAATGAAATAAACGTGATTGACAGATTCAAATGGCGCAGAATAAAGTTGACCAATTGGGTGGGCACAGCAGAAATTTGGGTGGGCATTGCAAACACATGCCCACTTCTAGATCCGGCCGTGCTTTTGATATACATGGTAAATGGTAAATGGACTGCATTTATATAGTGCTTTTATCCAAAGCGCTTTACAATTGATGCCTCTCATTCACCAGAGCAGTTAGGGGTTAGGTGTCTTGCTCAGGGACACTTCGACACGCCCAGGGCGGGGTTCGAACCGGCAACCCTCCGACTGCCAGACAACTGCTCTTACCTCCTGAGCTATGTCGCCCCCATGAAACAGAATTTCAGGGATGTTTGCCCCGTTATAGCTACCATTCTTCTTAAAGTGCTTTTCCCCATTGATTTCTTTCTTGAGTTGCTCATTTTACCCACGCAAGTGCATCGCACATTTTTTAGAGGGCTACTCAATCCACTTGTAGTGTCAGGACACATGCACATACAGAAATTTCCTTATCATAGGAATGAAGGGCCAGCTGTATAGTATATATATATATAAAAGAGAAGAATTACATGCTGATTACATCAATGTAGGGAATTCACAAAATAGTCTTAAATTACTACAGTGGCTTGCAGATAGTCAGCAAGACTGAATTTCTCACGTGAATGAAAATGTATACCATAGAGCCAGAAAAATGTTACAGAATTAATGTGTGTCTGGGTAGAAATGCAAAGTAGGAATTTAATGTTGGTGAGTTCCGCCATACTATACAATTCTAAAAGTGGAAAACAGCCAGCAAAAAGAACCTCAAACTTAAACGAAAAATGAAGCTGAATGGACATCAGATTGGCTCAGTAAGTAAAAGTTTGTTGGTTTTGGGGCATGTCATTAGGGACACAGTTGGCCTTGTCTCACCAGTGACCACTGCAACATTAGCGATAAGAGTGCAATTAGCTCCCTTGGCTGGAGACCTTGGTCTTTTGTTCAGTTGGAAAATTGTATCTCTCATACTGTGATGTGGCTGGAGTGGGCTGTGGTTTTAATCCTGCTGCAGACCTACGTCCGTTACAGTGCTTCCATGACTTGGATAATATGACCAATGCCTATTAGATGGCTGAGGTTGCTGTGGGGGTTTATAGGGGAAAAATGGAGAGGAGTTCAGAGATACTGGCTTCTCTGATGAATGTGAAACCCCCTTTAGCATGGGACCCCAGTCTTTAGCTAAGTGAGCTAATCCTATCGCTTGCTGGACAAAGTGGCCAGTGAGGGCTGTGGATCAGCCTTTGTCCTTGATGCCCTTAATTTTAGCTAGCGTTGCAGTGAGAGGACTCCTCAGTGACTTTGAAAGAGTGCTGACTGTTGACAGGAGTGTCAGTGACTGAAACAGCTGCACTTGCTGATGTTGAGCTGCTGTGTGAAAGGATACATCAATATGGAACTCTGAGGGAAAAATATCAACAAAGGGAAGTATTGGTCAGACATGCATACTGGGGGATCGTGTTTTTCCATACATAGAAATCCCAAAGCAAAGCAGAAAAGCAAGTCCAGATAAGTTGACTGTAAATTTCACCCTGGGGCAAGAGCAGCCCATTTTCTCAAGAATGGTGGTCATTTTAAAATATGTGATGATGATACAAAACATAAGATTGTAATATCTGATCTGTTAAAAAACTGAAACCATATAGTGACATACAGATTATTGCCAAAATTAACATGTGTGTCTTTAAAACTTTATATCATGCCAGAAACATGTCTAAAGACACATGCATTATGCATTCTGACCGATGACAACGGATGAGTTGTTTCTTCATGATTTACAAGCAATTAAATTATAGATGGGAACCAGCATTCCTGGATAATCCACAAAGCTTTATCAAGCTAGCAATAAGCATTTATTCTGCAGAAGACCATTCAGCACTTTAATAATCTTTCAAATAAAGAGAGGCAAAACTCTGTACATTATAAATCAAATTTACCAGAATTAGGCCTTCATTTACGTGATTTGTTTTTAACTTATTTATATATATGCTGCAGCACAAAACATAAAAATACATTACACATGATTTAAGTTCCTCTTAAAAAGGCTCTAAAATGTTTTGTTTCATAAAATAATAGTTTAATTAAATAATAGTACCCAAAAATACATTACACATGCTTTTCTTTTTTACAATAGAGATATTTAAGGCAGATTCTTGGAACAGTAAAGTAGATTTTCAGGGGAGACAGATTAAATCATTACCAGCCAGGTAATTATTACAGCTAGGTTATGCTAGTTGCATTTGCATAGCTGGGTGTGTTTGCTGCTTTTCAGTGAATGTGCACTGGGTGTGTTCCTGTGGTCCATTCTGTGGTTGATGGATTTAGTATTTGGCAAGAGAGGGTGTTGCCCATAAGACACATCAATAAATTGCTTTGCATGATTTATGGCTTTCTAGAGAATGATTACTGCATTGAAAAAAAATAAAAATGCTAAAGGGGAATGGCCTTCACAAGTTCCACGATTTTTATTTTATTTATTTATTTATTTACAAAAAGGTACATTTTGAATATGGTGTTCACAGGCATGCAAGGTCTGCAAGGTCAAGCAGTGGGCAATCTCATAGGAGAGCATATTTTTTTATGTAGTGCTGATTGCAACAATCAGTTTCTTCACTAAATCTTTTGGGGGCTACAGTAATGTGCATTACGGTGATGCTCAAAACTACCCATTTGCACATTCAAGTCTGAGCCACCAAGAGTAAAAGTGTGAGCCACCAAGAGGATAAGATTGAGCAAAAGTAAACACCCAGGGGAAACTGCTTGCTTTTTGTTTGTTTTATCTGTTTTGTGGTAATTGGGATGAATGTCTTCCCTGTGCTCCGTGTTTGCAGGGCCAAAACGGCAGTTGAAGTCAAGTTTCAGAACGTGGTTAGCAGTTCCTTCACAGAAGCCACAATATACCATGGATGTGTACCAACACAAAGCTGCATGTACTGCACACATACTGTAAGGCCTTAACTTCAGAGACAGCAGCTTCAAAGCAGAAGAGAAGGGCCCTTTTGATGAGACTCGCAGATTTGGAAGCAACTGTGGCCACAGGCCTCCGTGTAGTTGCACAGCCCTTGGAAGCTATTTTTAATCTCTCACTGAAAGCAGGCCTGAGGCCCTTCAATTAATTGGCTACTTTTTAGGCAGTCAAACTATTCATGGTATTTCGTCAGCAAAGATCAGAGCTCACATCATCATTAAGTTACCAATGGGTTAATGGCAGTGTGCATCTGGCAGAGTGCAGTGTATCTGAACATGTTTTAATGTGATGTAGGAAGTATACATCGATCATATTTAAATTACACCCTGACTTCATATAGAGTACTGAAAAATAATGAATATATATAGCCATATAGCATCAAAAGAAATAGGAGCATACGAAGCCTCAGAGGCCATCAAGACAGATGATGTTTCCTTCTTGGTATTTCTGATTTTTTTCAGCATTGTTTTCTTATCCAGTGATATCTTAGTAAGCATTTTCCATACAGTAATCCTCCAGCAGTTCTCCAATTGCACTGGAAAAAATAATTTCTTTCAGCAGACCGAGCAACTTCTCATCCAGATATAATTCCTTCCTCTTTTGAAGAGAACATGACGTTTGATTTTGTGACAATGTAAGTCTGTCACTAGTTTTGTCTCCGGCTAACAGAATATTTGTCACCTGTGCCAGGTTTGGCAGTTTTGTGGTCGGCAGTAAACTTGTTTGCATCAACATGATTTTGTCAATGCAATAGGGCGTGTGTCAATGAAAACATTTGCCGCTGTGCTAATTTGGTGGTCAATAATGTGTGTGAGTTTGAAATCAACCCAGACCATGTTAAAACTGAAACAATGCCGCATTGTGCTATTTTGGTAGTGATGCACCACACGTACAGTGCCGTAAAAAACGATACGCCCCCTTCCTGATTTCTCTATTATTGCATATTTGTCGCATTGAATGGTTTCAGATCTTTAGACAAAATGTAATATTAGACAAAGGGAACCTGAGTAAACACACAACACATTTTATTAATTATTATTTCATTTATTTAAGGAAAGAAGTTATCAAACACTCATAGCATACTGTATCAAGTACATGTTTGAAAATAATGAATCTCAGTTGAAGTGGCCATTTTTGTTTATTTTAAAAACCTCCACCACACCCACAGTTAGTTAGTTGTTGTTGCTACAGTCTGCCACCACTAAATGATCAAAACTGAGTTGGACCTGTCAGCGCCTTGTGTTAGGGTTAGCATTAGTCAATATTGCCCCTTGACTGTTAAAATAGGGCCCAAAATGTGTCTTTCAGTGAAGCATCACAGGTGAGCAAGTAGCCTTGTACATGTAGGGAGCTCAAGGCAGGCAGATAGGTATGCCACTAATTGGAATGTCTCATGTGATGCTTCCATTAACCTCAACATTATCGCACTCAATTTATGCTATGTACAGGCTACAGGGCAACTTAGATAAGCAGTAGCAGTGCAATAATGGCAGTAGACCTAGTGGAGGCTAAACCTACATGGACATTTGCTTAATTGTAAGTTTTATAACAAAAAAAGTTACTTTTTGTTTGTAGTCAGTCTAAAATTAGTCTGATCTATTCACTTATTTCACTTCAGGACTTGCATTCCATACTTTGGAACCTGGTGGTTTTTGACTGGTCATAATAAACTGTGCCAGCTAACACTCCATAATTACACGTAAAACACAGCCCATGTGATCACCAAATCTAACACCTGGTGTTAGAAGTAAATGCTGAGCACATGACATTAGGACAAAAAGCAATGGATTTGTCATTACTGAAGAAAACGGAGGCATTAACATGGCTAGGAACATTTTCTGTATCCTTCAGGTACAAATAAAAACAAACAAGGGAACGGTTTTCAATTAGATGTGATCGTGACTCACCCATAAAAACATATGCTGGAAAATTACTTAACTTCCCAGTAGTGACATTAGTAGTCCTGTAAATATACGCATGTCTGCTAAATCATTTTGTGCTCAAAATGGAATAGGGTGCCCAAAGTGGGTGGGCAAATGCCGCAGGCTAGGTTAAAGTGGAATTTTCTGTCTGGTCAAAAAAAAAAAACTAATTAATACCATATCCAAGCAATTCAGGTACAATTTCAGTAGGTATAATACAAAGAAAAATTTATTCATTTCTAAACCCAAATCTACAGTACTTCTATGTGTCACAGTAGATGAAATTGTGCATATTGTGTACAATAGATTTTGTCTCCAATGTCCTTTTGAATATGGTACATAAGCCATTACCTGTGCAGAGCAATGGATACAAATAATTTATTCACACACAGGTAATTAAATCAAACAGGGATAACTATTGTTAATTTTTATTCAGCTTTCTTTTTTACCTCATCTGCTTGGTTAATCAATTAGTCATGTTTGTCTTTCTAATGATTTAAGAGCTCAAGCTAATTTTACAGTCATGAGTCTTAGAATACACAGAATGTAGATTATTCCAGACTCAAGGTTAAGCACAAGGATGCTTTGACTGCGCCAGAATGCCAAACAAGGAGGGCTAAATAAAATGAATTCATTGCCAGTAAAAGGGCGTTGAAAACTATATTTGTCTGCCGAGGTTTTGTGACTGGAAAGAGAACAGAAGAAACTGTTTAATCCTTTGGTAGAAATTGATAGGTGCAGAATGGAAATAAGTCTCTCATTCAAGACGAGAGACCCAGTTTGGAAAGAAAAAAAATAAATATCAGTGAATGCGCTCCTTGGGTTTTTTTTCACCATGCCCTATTTATTTAAGGGGGCTGTCGAGAGGAGGTTTCTTAAACTCTTCCGTCCCGAGACTTTTTCACTGGGACTTCTTCAGAAACCACTGGTGGTACACTGACGGTCATCCTGTGGTTGCATTATGTACCCGTTCGTCTTTTTTGGAAGCTGTCTTGCCAACCACATAATAGGCTTCAGGGAACCCAAGTGTTTTGCAACCTTTTGAAATAGGCTCCAATGATGATGACTTGTCTGGGGGGATAACCTGGGCTTCTCCAGACATCTCCGGAGCACATGAATGACTGCTCCACAAAATGAGATATATTTAGGCCTGCTCATACATAGAACTGATTCCATGGATGTTGGATGTGGGGGACAGCAGTAGGCAGAAGTTTTTCACATACAGAAAAGGTGAAAACACTGGACATATAGGAAGGGTTAAGCTATCTGTGTTTGTGGCATTTTTCAATGCCTGGCCCAGTTGTTGTCCCAATTATTTGGCTTGCTGTTTCTGACACTGGATTTGCAAATTAGACAGAAGGTTCCTCAAAAATGTGCACTGATAGATTTAGCACAAGATAGACAGTACCCCTTCCCCAACCCCAGGTCAAAGTGCCATTTCATTTATTTTTGTATGTTAATGTGTCTCTGTAAAAAGGAGTAACTACAGGAGTAACATTTTACTGAAATTTAGAATTTCATGACTGTGAGATATAAAATAGTACATTTGAAAATAAGTGCTTATTAGCAACTATATCATGTCAGATTTGATCTTCATTGAATAATAATTTTAAAAGCTAAATATTTATTTGTCAAATACTATTATAGCAACAGTGAATTTCTTCAAAGTACAGTAATTGTTACATTTGTGATGTTTTTGAGGGAAAAAAAAAGGCTAAAAACGGTTACCCATAAGCCACTCAGGGAAACCTTTGGAATCGCACTGGTCAGACCTCTGTCATATGACCGTACTTCCACCTCCGTGGTGATTCCCTGTGAAGGGAAACACTGCTGCTGTGGGCATTGACTCACACCGCAGGATATGATTGACCTCTATGGTATTCAATGCAATAACACATAGTTTATGAACATATAACAGATAATACCTCTTCCATTTTCCCACTGCTCCAAGCTTTATGGTTGGTGCTCATTAGTGTGCCCTTATAATGACATCTTAGCAGTTCGAACTGCCAAGGAGAGTGATTCAGGGAGCGAGACGGCAAAACTTTTCAGTTTCTTCCACACTGGAACATAAATGTTCCCACACGGGGTACATTAGCATGTGTAAAATAACAAATGCACTGGAAACAGCATAGTAGTTCAGTGTAGTACCTGTTGGACAGGACTGGGGGAGGGGGTGGTGGTGGTGGAGCTGCTCCACATGAGAGTGCCGTGGCCAGGTCCGCAGAGGTGTTTTCGGCAAGTGGTCAAAAGTGTGCTCAAGCGGCCCTTTATGCCCGTCGGCTCCTGTGCAGGGATCAGCCCAAAGGCTTGAAACTTGTGACGCCACCACCTCTCCATGCTAATGCGGGCTGGCAGCAAACCTCTGCCAAGAACCCAGAAACCACAGCGAGTCTAAAGTTCACACTTGTCAGGGTGTCTCGTGTGGAATTGGGGGAGGAATCCCGCGGCTGGGTGACTCAAAAGTTTGCCACGTTTTGACTCACTCATGGCTTTTGGTGTCGTGAGGGCTGGCCCAAGGCTTTAAAGGCAGGTGAGGGGGAACCTGGAGAAGAAGCGGTGGGAATGGCCTCCGAAAATAACTCACACTGGTCACGTGTCCCCCTGCTAATATGGACATGGGTCTGGATGAGTCCTTGGAAGAACAATGATGAAGGCCTTGACTGAACGATAATAAGTACCTTGGAGATAGAGAAAAATAAACAATTTTGTTGCCCAAGGTCAGCAGGCCAGAGTAAATGGGAAAGGTGTACTTATTCTAAAGTGGACAGTATCACGCATCACAAAGGCCCATTGTCTCAACCTGACTTGTTGATTTTAAAGAAATTACTGCCTGCCAATTTGTAAATTGGATTTTTTGTGTGCATGTTATTTATATCTTGCTGCTCTTAGTGCCAACAACCCCCATCCTGCCAGAAGCATAAGAGAATGATGCTGCAAGTCCAGATTATTTCCTGAGTTTGGCGAAAGTTGTAGTGATTTATTGAGTGAATTTTTAAGAACTTCGCACAAGAAAATCACTTATTTTCCACCTGTTTCTTTGCTACAAGTTAGAGTTTTTAGAATTTTATCATTTGGTTTTTGGTTGTTTAGCCCTCAGATTTGTCCATTTGGTGTACAACATGGACCAAAGGGATTAACATCTGGTTCTCAAAGGCAACTTCAGAGCACAGTGTGTGGTGTGCTGTGGGTAACCAGAGTATGAATAAAGCTCAAAAGGTCCTCCAAACCCTCTGTGTTTCAAAGAGTCCCCTGGGCTAAAACGGAGCGTGTTATCGTGCTCATTTCTCATTTGCCTATATTTG
Organism: Anguilla rostrata; assembly: GCF_018555375.3. Taxonomy (NCBI): domain Eukaryota; kingdom Metazoa; phylum Chordata; class Actinopteri; order Anguilliformes; family Anguillidae; genus Anguilla; species Anguilla rostrata. The sequence goes on along the minus strand of NC_057933.1, from coordinate 46,805,347 downwards.
CGGTCCGGTGAGAAAACGGTCATTCTGGATGACTCAAATATGGCCAGCTGTCGTTTTGTAACCATACAGGTTCAAATAGCCACATCCACCGCTGTTTTACAAGTTTTGGCAAAAACTGAATCTCATCTAAGAAAAGAAGTCCTAAAACAGAGGGATCAAGCTGACAAGAGAGAGCACCCCACTCCTATACAGAAAAGTCAGGGGGAAAAAACAGATAACCAATGCTTCCAATGGGGAGACCAATACTCACAGAGACCACCCGTTATTAAACGTCAATCTGCCGACCATACGGCTGCCTTCTAAGATCTTATTGTGCCAAATCTTAAAGAAGCTCTGTTGGTAGCTGGTGAAACCCATGGGCTGCTGCTCAGCAGTAAGAACGGCAGATGGGTTCCAAGAATCCCAGCTGCCTGGAAGCTGGAAGGCCGCAAAGGGCTTCCTCCGGCATTTCGGAACGGGGCAGTTCTGAAGAGAGCTCATGTCACTGCAGCCACAGACACACCCAGCACCAGCCTGCAGCTGTCTCTGGGCCATTGCGAAAGAGATGCTACATCAAGTAGCACGCCGAGTCTTTGTTTTTCTGGCTTTTCCTTTTTACTACTCTGTATTAAATCCATGGCCTTTCTGTGGTCACATATTGTTCCAATTTCCCCTTTTTCCCTTTTTTTTTGCAGCCGTACAAAGGGACCGCCAAATTGAATGTCTGAAGTCTGAGTGAAGTCATCATTTAAGTATAAAACCCGTACCGTACTGAATATCTTGGATGAGACACACTTATAGGAAATTATAGGAAAAGTGATACTGTGTTTGAGCAAGAACTTTCAAACTTTCAAAATATATCATATATCTAGGTGTGCATACCTTGGAATTTAGAGTAACATCTGAATGCACAATATATTAAGGCTGGTTGTTTGTCATGAAAAATATTGACTGGAGTCATGGAACAGTGACAACAAAGTTGTTGAAAATCACAGAAAACTGAAAAAAGCGGAAAAAATCAGAGTTTAAAAAACAAATTTATTTATTAAATTAATAGATTTCATGCACAGCGGTGAGAAAGATTGAAATGACAGGTACAAATGTAGCAACAGTAACAAGTGCTTGAAGTGTCAAAATATTAACTGCAGTAACTGGTTTCTGGGTACAAATAGTCCATGCGTGAAGTACATTTATAGGCCATTGCATTTAATCGTGGAAAGAAAGAACATGCTGTTTTGCCTTTAATTTAACAGAATGTTGTTAGAAATAGATCATGCTCAAATTGCATTACTAAAATAAAACATGGTTACCATGGATCAATTTTTATTTCTTTCAAGTCAGTTTTGGTACAACATGTTGCACATTGCTAGGTTTTGTCTTTTATGGAGTGCCACCTGTCACTGAATGTTACCATAATGGGGGAAGGAGCACTGGGCATCAACATTGTTGACAGGGGCCATCAAACATCTGATTGCAACTGACAAGAACAGGAATCTTGATCCAGCGCATTCCAGAATCTTAAACATTGTTGCACTTTGTTTCTCCCAGCATTTGGCAATATTGCTAAAATGTATATGCCTATACAAATAACACTGTAGGCTATGTTAAGGTTGACAGTTATCATCCAAAACTGCCGAAAAATCACAGAAAGCACAAAAATGGAGGGAACTGCAGAAATAGCAAAAGTGGGGAAAGCCACAGAACTGCCAAAAATGGCAAAGTCCATGACGCCAGGAACTTTCGTGATAAACACCCACCCTTGACGATTATGCATCACTGAAGGAATATCCATAAACAATGAGTGATGACAGTTGATGTGCCAAACCTTTAACTTGCTTCAGATAGCCCAGCCAGCACACAGCCAACCCTTTTGTTTCTTCACCTTCTTTCAAAAAAAAGAGACACATGGGGTTATAGCAAGGACACCAAACAACAGAATTAAGCAGCTAATACAGAAGTAGGCAAGGAGGGCCATATCTGTTTCTGAACTTCATGCCAGCTTCTGGTCTTAATTACTTAATTAGCCTGAACATTTACACCATATAACATTTTAGGTATATTATTTCTTGATAAGTGCACTAATGATTGCTGAAGACTGTTTGTGTCCTTACATGAAATGTTTTACTGTTGTGATCCAATCTATTAGTGAATCAGTGTTAGTGCTTGGGACAATCAGCTTATTTATTGGTGGAAACAAAAACCGGCATACACACCAGCCCTCCAGGACCAGAATTGCCCACCCATGGGCTAATACATGGTCTGAATCTAAGGATGAGGATGGATTTTTATTTTTTCTCCAACATGGAATGCCAAATTGCATGTCTCAACATACACTTGTGTGTATGTGTGTACTGCAAGTTATGCAATGCCAACTGATACCAGACTGTGTGGCGCTAAACCACACGTTAGAACAGAGCCTTAACACAATGAGCCACTCAGCTGCCCTGATGAGTCGAGGTTAACACACTTGGCTGCTCACTGGCAGACTACTGGTTCAAATCCTTCATGTGGGGATTGTTGTGAGTGGAGACTCTCCACAAGTCCTTTAAACTGACAGCATTACTATAATGTGACACAGGATTTACAGGATAGAGGCTGCCCTGAATGAAAAGACTAGGTAGATAGATGATGCAGTCAGTCATTCTTATTTACATCTCTGATTCAGAAGCCTGCAGACCATTTCTCTGATAACTATACTGCCCGCTATCTATTTTAAACAATAAAGATGAAAACCTCTGTTGCAGTGCCATATTTCTTAGTAATGGCTACACCAATGTTCATTTGCTTCCGAAAAAAGAAGAGGAGTTTCATCACCAATCACAGGGTAGCTAGTTTTTGTAATAACTTAAAATCAGCAACACATTCACACCCAAAAAAGCAGGTGAGGGAGTCAACTCCAGAGACAAACAGACCCTGGACACACTTTGGCTCTCTAAGGGTAAGACAACACTCGACCAATTATGTTTATACTCAGTTTATACAAAGGATCTTTACCATTTGGATGTGATAGATCCTAATGTACAGTATGCTGTCAGGACACTTATGTTTTTCACCGTGGAACAGTACACCCTCCCACAAACACTCTAGTATGCACACACCAATGATGTCAAGCTTTGGCTGCAAAGCATAGGAGAAGTGAGTACAGAAATAACGAACTTGTGTTCATCAGATATGAAACAATGAAGGTAAATGCTTACAATTCTTAGGGAATGCAGGTCTTTTATCATGGCAAGTGTTATAGAGCAGCCTTTTCTGAAATGGCAGAATCCCGTCTGTAATTATTCGTTTGTTTGTTCAATAGATATCACTTAATTTTATGCAATGTAAAAAAAGGTAATGGTGAGTTATGAATACAGTCTGACTGTGCTGTGGGAGTTTCCATACTTCTACAGCACACGATGAATAGGTTCTTTGTGCCTTTTTAACTGCCAATCACCTGCCTTTTATCTCTTCAGTTGTTATCACCACTTAACAAATGCGTATGCACGAACAGACAATAACACATGAAAACATTATGTATTGCAACTAACGTTTACTGAGCTCACAGTGTCATGAAAATCATGAGTCTATGTTATAAATCTACCTTATTTTGAAAATATTAATAAGTATAAATTCATAAATTTGAAATATCCTAAAAATGAAGTAAAACCATGATTGAATATAATTTTTGCATAAGTGAATGCAAAAACTTTTTTTCCCATAATATATTGGAAACATGATTTTTCTGTTTGTTTGTTTTTTCAACGGCTTATTAATTTTAAATGGCCTGAGAAATTACTCCATATATCAGTGCCAAATGGTTGGATTATACACAACTGTATAGATTCACTACTGCGATCCAAAGCTTTCAAATCAAATAAACAGTGTATACTACTAAACTTTTTCCGGTAATAGACCAAGTCCTCGTCTCTTCATGTTTAGGAAATTATAATGTTGTTCGTCATCACACCACAAATCTACTCTGGTGACTCAGTACAACCAACATGTGCTCAGGAGCTTTATAAAGGCTATAGATTTAAGAGAAAAATTAACATGAATGAAAGGGCATGTGGAATGTCCAATTCTTGGGGTATAAGTGGAATACCACAATTCCCTAGCCCTGTGTAAATACAAATATAAAACTATGGTTTGAACTTTGCTGCTTGACTTGAGAGAGGAAATGAGCCCTTCATCTTGAATGGCACAGATTTGAATGCAGAAACTTCAAATAGCTTCAGCTTCTAAACTCACATTAGTACACTTGCTTCCTTCGAGATCTTAACGTAGTGAAAACAAAGAAATGCATTCTGGACTGTCAGTGTGATATTTTTCCAACCGTTGCACAGCCAACACTACATTAAATGACTAAAATAATGACAAAGTAACAGCATTCAGATTAATTTATTAAGCATACGCTGACAGCTCCAGGACTATGGCACTCCAAGTCGGTTCATGAACAACTGAATGCTTCCAAAGAGACTGTGTCACTTACATAGCAATGGACTTAGCAGCCCTGAAACTGAATCAAAACAAACTAATAATGTGCACAACAGTTCCTTTGAGCAATGAAGCTAAATTAATACAAGGTGGTGAACGGGCAGTTGGCCCAGGTGACATCAGTTTTCATTGGAGAGAATACTGTAAATGTTGTTTGACATTATGGAGGCCAGTACTGTGGAAAAAAAATATAGCAAGTGAGTACAGCTGCATTACATTGGTCCTTGGTTAAGGGAATATCATTTAAAACCAACCAGAATTTACGATAACTGCAATCACTGTATTTTCTTTGAAGTTCTTGCCAAGCTCCAGATTCACTGATATTATCACAAAAGTGTATGCCTCTATTGACTCAAAATTATATACAATATATGACTTACATATGTGAATGTAAATCGTTAAATTAATGTGGCCAAGATGCAAAATAATTTTACATATTTACCTTAATTTATCTGAGTATGATATGGGTCTGTTAAACAGGCCGTGTCTTTGGGGGTACAGTAAGTTCTAGTACATTTGCTGAGTGCTGGGGTGTGTAAACAGTACTAGACTGAATCACGTTATGATACCATTAATTAAAATCACCCATACCAAAGTATGACTTGAGCTTTTACCCAGAGTTGTGCTCAATTTGTGATTGTGTGCACTGCTTTCATAGGCTGTTTACTCAGTCCTGCCCCATGATTGATCCAAAGTCAAGAGTAGCTGATCTTTGACTGCATTCGATACTGTGTCATCCTACCCTGTCCCCATGATTTTATGCTGTAATCTTGCCAGTTCGTGGAGAGCGAGAATTTTCCCCTCGCATAAGCAAAAATAAAATCTAGCAGCACCGTGGCACATTTGCAATACAGAATCCCCCCGCCATTTTCACAGCTCAGAACCGTAATTTATTTTTATTTTTTTAAAACAGGATTGCCTAAGTTAGACTTAAGAAAGTCTGCTCCTTGTCAGTCCTAGATTGACCTGCCTAAAGCAACATTTGAATGGCCGAAATCAGTTGGGATTCCATAAAAATGTTAGCAATTTAATAAATCATATGCCACAAATTCCATTTCTGAGATGATCTACTTCACCAGTAGAGTACATGCATTTGTATATATATCACATGTGAGTTACACCTGGACCCTGTTGATCACATGTGGAATTTGCTAATAATTATTTTTTCCTTAGAAATTCTAGAACAAAGAAATAATTCCAGAGGTCTCTGTTCCATGTTGTCGCATAGCGTTATCATTCTACAGTGCCTTTATACTAGAAGCTAGTTTAAAAAGCCTGTTTAACATAAAGACCTTAGTGTTCCACACAAACTGGGACAATATCTTCAAAAACTTTTCACTGGAGGTTAGGCAATTTTACACCAGCTGAAATTAATTTTCTCAAAACCTGATCATACATTCCTGAAAAAAAATGGTTGAAATGCATCATTATACACTATCTAAGAAGATAAATATGTCTTCTGGTTAATTTCTTTTGCTGCTTTTTAATATTTAGAATCTGCATTAAGGGATACACTCATTCATTATATTTCATGACCTTTAATACAAATCAAAGATAAGTACACAATAAGAAGAATATGGTGGCTAATGATACGTTATTAAACTCACTATAATACTTCTGTTATTGAGCAGCGCAGCTCAGCCGGAGATCATAATGCCTGCATTTCAGAATCTTCTGTCTGAAGGGTAGCCATTTCTAACAGCCACAGCCACAGCTTTCAGCAAGAAGAAAAACACATGGGAGTTGGAGTCTGTATTTCACAACCAGTCATGTTAAGTGGGGATTCTTTTTTTTCATTGGTTTGGTTTGGTAATGCCAACAGAACTTAAGAAAAACACAGTAAGTGCACAGACCCTGTGTTTCATCCACAAGACCACCCATGCATTCCTGAGCTAGGAAGTACTATACTCCATAGATAAGTGCAGTAGGCCCCTTGCTAACCCAACTGAGTACAACTTAACTGAAAAGTGTTATGATCTGGCTAATGGCATAATATCCTGTATTTTAAAATAATATACAGAAAAGCTCAGCGCTCTCCTGAGGATATTTTGAGGAGAATCTTTAAAAGGGAGTTTGCTCCACCAAAACCATTTCCTTATTTTAGGGTGACTTGCTTTCTCCCTCTCTGTTCTGACTCACACATTCTGTTGCCACTGACTGACAGATTTTTACAAACCTTTAAATCCTACGTTTCATCAAAACGGTCCTCCAGATGAAAAGCTAGCTTTAAGCCTTGATCTGAGGAGTCTGACAACTCACAGAGGAGTCTCCTGTAAGGCCAGAAATGGCATCTGCCTATTGCTTAATCATATGTCATTAAATCAGAGCAGACAACGAACGAACTAGGCCTTACATGCAGATGTGAAATCATTCTTTAAAACTTAGGCCTGGATTCAGTCCACATTTTTGCTTGTTTTGGGGGCTAGTCGCCTAAGCTTTCTCTTCAAAATATGAAACGCATGTTCAATTGGATTCAGAATAGATGATTTGGCCAGTCAAATTTTTCAGTTTTTTGTTGCTTTGGCAGCATGCTTGAGATCATTGTCATACTGTAGGATGAAGTGCTGTCCACTGAGTTGGGGGGCATTTGGTTGAACTTCAGCAGATAAGATGTTTCTGTACATAATTAGTTCTGCTGCTGCTATCAGCAGTTACACCATTAATATATACAAGTGAGCCAGTACCTGCAGCAGCCATACATGCCCAAAGCATAACACCACCACCACCATGTTTCCACCATGGGTGCTTTGGATTTTGGGCAGTTCCTTTTGGCCACCACACTTTGCTCCTGCCATCACTCAAATACAAGTCAATGAAGTGATTAAGACACAGATAGAAATTCCAGTGATACACACAACGGTACACTGAGAGGTTTTCTCAGTGACTTTGGGTAGTTCTCATCAGACACCAACATGGGAATGCCATTAAAGTGATGCTTAAAATCACATTGGCATGACACCACCAATAAATCTAATCTGGCCATAATGCAAACAGCAGGAGAGTGAAGAACAGTTATTTATATAGCAGTTCACATCATTTCTCTTTATCTCTGAAATAAGACCCTAATCCACAGGATACATTAGCCAGAAAGATCAAATGGGAAGCAGAAACTGTTTTTCCGTCTGCAAAGTTAAATCTATTTTAACCGGTAGGTCACTTAAGACTTCCATTCTCTTTTACAGTGATGACCTGGGGAATCAAAGCAGGAAATTAATGCAAGGCATTTCATATCCAACAGTTTTTCTTGGAATTTAACCTGGACATTGCTGTAAAAAGTATTTTAAGAAGTGCTGTGGGATCTTTAATGAGTGTATCAGGAGCTTTTAACACCTCATCAAAGGGTGTCACCTCCTACAACACAGTATCCCATCATTGTGCTGGGGCACTAGATTTTTATTTTGGTCCAAAAGAAAGCATGCCCCCTACTGGTTCAGGAATACCTCTTTCAGCAGCAACTTATTTTTCAAGGTCTTCTGTCCAAGTATCAAATCAGCCCACACCTGCTTAGCCTCAGCAGTTTGCCATGAGGAGGGGCAAGGATGATATGGCTGTTTTCGGGGAACAAAAGTTAAAAATGACATTCAGCCGTAGAGGTGGGCTAAACGGCCAAAATATAACTTCACAAATACATTTTTTTAGACATTTGAGCATGATACTTAAAGGTATTTTAACACGGTTAATATACTAATTAATCCTTTTAAATTGATGTGACACAGCAAGGGGCGTGGTCTTGGAAGGCAGATACTACCCTCGTGGACAGTCCCGCCCCTCGTTGTGAACTCCCGAACAATGTTGCTAATCAGCAGGGATGGGTATAAGAGAAGGTGCGGTAGAGTTAGTGGAAGAGGAAGAACTATGTGTGCTATCAGACTGGGAGTAGCACCTCCACCTGACCCTTCAACTCATCTCCTGACAATGCGGTCCAACGGAAGAAAACTACAGATTGGTTAGTTTAAGGGTTTAACTTTATTACTTTTGGCTGTTTGTGTACCTGCCTGGTGTTAGACAGAAACGTCAAGGCTGTCCAGTGTGAAGTAAAAAGGCTAAACTTAGAGCTAGGCTTTTGTTTTCCTTTTCTTTGTCTCACTGACCAATATTTCCAAAATAAAAGTCTCCGCATTTCTGTGCCAGAACCATACAGACTCTGAGAGTGTGTTGATCTGTTGCACCGCTCACACCCTCCTGAGTGACTGACATAGCGTTGGGTCATAAGGATAAAGAAAGGTTTTTTGCTAATGTGTCTTAAATTGTCATCAATTTTTCTGATTCTCTAAAAAAATTAATCTGAGTTAGGTTAACCTAAGACCTTCGCTTGTATAACTAACATTATTCTTTGTAAAGATTGGGGGCGCATGACTTCAAAGGTGAGTGTACCTGCTAATATTGATTTATTCAATTAATTCATAGAGTGCAGTTTTGTTACTCATTGATACTGTGAGACTTCGATTACCATAGAATAATCAAAATGGTTATTAAAATACATACTGTGTCATGTATAGAAGTGAGAGATCATAAATAATAATTTTTTTTTAAACTTAATGGAGAAAAGTGCTATACAGTTGGAATTTTAATTAATTATAATGACCAAGACGCATTGTTGTAACCTCCAACTGATTTAATCGCGCACAGACAAGCATGACCTCACCATAGTTTTCAAAGTGCACAATGTGCAAAATACTGTCATCCCAATCAACTGAGAGCCTTCCCTTCCCTGGGTGATGCTAACTGTGTGCTGTCTTGTAGGGCTACCAGCCACAGTGAGCACTGGCACATACCACACCAGATACCAGACACCAGACCATAAGGCCCATCTATGCACTAGAACAGTGCCTTAACCAGACTAGCCACCCAGCAGCCATAACACTTTGCAGTCTTACTGTAATTTTAATTCAATATCATGACAAAATCCTGCACTACACTGATAAAAATATCCTGATATGAAAATGTTATCATAGCTGAAATTGTTAACTGTGAAGACCAAATCCTCACCATAGCAGTGCTGAATGGTCGGTAGCCGCACAGGGTGATGCATAATTTGTGGAAGTGTTGCTCATGCCTGTACCTGCATATCGTCTCTCTAGTGACCCCTGTTGGTCAATCAGGTGCCCATGATCTACCTGTCATCCTCTGACTCTTGTCTGTACAAGCTTGGCTTGTGGGCAGTGGTGTAAAAAAAAACAAAAATAAAAAAAACATCTGGTAATATCATGCTTCAGAGAAGAGTGTGTGCTTGTCTATGCCTTCCTGCATTGGCTGTGGAGACCCCAGCATGAGAATGACTAAATGCATTCTAAACTGGGAGAAAATTGGGTAAAAATCATACAATTTTTTGTTTAAACTGTAGCCTGTACGCTACAGTAGTAACCTGTGAAGCACTGTCTGACAAAATTTTTTTGTAAATCCTGCTATAACTGACTGTACTCTTAGAAAGAAAGTACAAGCACAGAAAATAAGCTTCCTTACAAGCTGGGTAATATAGGTTTGCATGAAACACTGCACATAACCACAGTACTTGAGTTTTGATGACTGGAAGCAGACTGACAGTGATGTTTACAATTGCCTAGCAACCCAGTATCCTGCCTGAACTAGCTTGATCGAGACATGGCGAGATTCACAAAGACCACTAATTACCGCAGGATTTGGAGGTGTATTTTTGACAGAAATTAATTTCTGGAATTCAGAAGCGCAAACATTGGAGAAAAAACAGTGGGTGGACAAAAAAAGAATGTAGAAAAGGGCAAATGACTGTTAGGAGGGCTCAGAGGCCTGCCCATTGTTAACCCTAACCCCTTGCCTATTCTTACCTCCACCACCACCACTCCCCAACCTGTTAGCTCATGTTAACATTAAACAAATGTCAAACAAAGCTAACAACGTGAACATCAGAGCTTGCATTCAACAAAGAATAGTTAACCAAAGGAATAACTTAAAAATTGAATTAGGAACTGGACTCAGGGAAGCAGCAGCATAAAGAGGTTCACACAATATATTATTTTACAAAATTCCTACTGTGTCATTCAACACTGGCCAAAAATGACCTTTGGAGGCTGCAGTACTTCAACACCCTGAGCCTGTGGGAAAAGTGTGCTAGCCAAAAGCAGGAGCGGTTTGTCAAGCAGGGAGTCTGGGACAGTCAGAAGAGACAGGCCGTCTGGTTTACCAGAGCGGTGTGGGAAGTCTCCACCTTGCTGTTTTGGCGAGCAATGGTGGCGTCGGGTTGTCACCAGATACCTGTGATGATAGACTGCATTCTGGCACCCCCACACAATCTCTCATAAACATCCACCCGCATTCTATGGAATCATGGAATCAAACCAATTGATGGTCTCATGGTAGCATTTGCATACACTGCATGTATTTGAATATATTGCGCAATAAATAAAGACTCAAAAGTAGAAAAAACTGTTTTTTTTGTAAACTCATATCTTGGTGTGATTTTGCTGTTTCATATTCTTCCATTTCCATTTTTTTAATGGAGGAATAAGAGAAATTCCATTTTACCTGCAGTTCATGAAACATGTTCATGAGTTTATGTCTTAAACAGATAAACACAACTACCTCATTTTGTCCCTGTCCCCAGACTATGTATGAGCATTTCAAGAAGCTAACAGAGTGCTCTGGTTAGATTTTGACCAAATGCCACCACCAGGAAAGCAGCCAAGTGGGAGGTGGAGTAGGAGAGCAGTAATGCGTCTGGTAGAGCAAATTTAGAAATGGCTAATTGGTCTTCAGTGAGTGAAACGTCAGTGGTTACGATCAATACGGTTCTGGACAAGCCAGACAGTGACTTCATGTGGTGAGTCAAGCTTTATTTGCAGTGGTAAATTTTTGAAATAGCTTCGTTACATAAACATCTGAATTTATCATTTATTTAGAAATGGTAAAAAAATTCTGCCCTTTACAAACCAAATCCACCAGATGTGTAGAACTACTAGCTGTGACACAGACCAGGACTGGTTTAGACAACATTACATGACGTGGTGTCACTTGAGGACATCTGAAGAAAAGAGGGAGCATGCCTGGGGTCACCTGTATAAAGAGACCTGGCTAATGTGGCACATGGACCACTATCAGTGCAATAATGTGTGTCCTGGTGTGGAATCCTGAGCAATCCTGAGCAATCAACTGAGTCAGGAGATCCCATGGAACATGTAATTGACCTTAAGATAGCCCGGGGGGGGTGCGGGTTTACCTGGGTTTCTGCTACAAAAGAGTGACTCCTCTAGGGCACCTGCAGTTTCACAGGGCAAACTATGGTTGAAGTGTTTTTGAATGTATAAAACACTACAGGTCAGCTCAAAGAGCAGGAGTCGGATCTCAGATTTAGAGCTATGGAGGAAAAGCAGGAGCCGGTTCAAGAACCAAGGGCCCCGCAAGAACTGTCCAAATGGTAAGCTTTTGATATGTAATTTTGATATCTAATCTAATTTTGGTAGTCATGCTTGAAATCTTGCTTGCTCGTTCATTATACTCTGTGGTCTCAAATGCTAAATCACAAAAAAGCAGCCATTACCTTTTCTTAGCAGAGGATGACCAAGGGTGGGTTTATGCAAAAAATATTCTGTAAAAGAGAGTTCATAACACCAGCACACAAGCATCATGTCACACTGCACAATCAACATCAATACTAGGTAAATACCAATTTCTAAGATATGGGACCTTTTATATAGGCTAACTGAAACAACTTCTTGAAATAGTTCAAATACATATTTATAAAAATACATTTTTGATGTGCAAATTTTTGAGACTGAGTGTTCCTAATTGGGGAATAAATGGTATGCTTAAAATATAACTTCTAAAAAATACATATGCAAGTCCCACCAGTGCATGTCACAAATCTGCATGCAGATTTTTATAGCTGCAATCAGAAAACCGAACTGCACGGCAACGAGAAGGTGGACTGACTGCGGTATGGGGCACACGTCCATGAATGCAAGTCATCTTAAAGCAGAGATCAAGCATGAACACAGTCATTTCTGCGTTGCGTGTCCTAAAGCGATACAGCGGGAAGTCCTATTTCCCATTTCCCACACCAGTAAATCAGAGAGCATAACTTTCCTTTGCAGAGTTACAGTTTTTTTTGCTCTGTGAATGATTTGCGGTGTAAAGCATCTATACTCACTAGTTCACTAGTGTGAATCATTCCGTCTCCCTTTCTCAGTTAATGAGAGGGTTCCTATTAAGACACATGTAAGCTATTAGCCCTCATGATAAAGTGTAGTTCAGTGTCCAGCACTATTTATGTGTCAGGATGGATAGAGGAGAAGAAAGTGGCAATTTCCCAGACCCCGGCAGTGTAAATATTTAAAGAAAGAATGCGGCAACTTGATTAGCAGAGAGGGCTTTTAATGCTTCCTTCGGATTAGAGCATTCTGGGTGGTTTTCCACACCCCACAGTCCCCTTTTACAATACCATTACCACACAAGATGGATGAGACGACATTTTCCATCGATTGGAGGACGAGGAGAGGAAACCAAAGGTTGCCAAGACATGCTGCAGATCGTTTTTCACTGAGGGAGTGCAGAATCTGCATACAACCCCTTGGAAAAATGCAGATTTCTCGTCCTGTAAAATTAAGGCCTAGAAGGCCTCCATTATATAGAAATGCCTTTCCCAGGACAAGGTAGATTCATGCTGGCTATCAGAGTGCTAATGCATTCAGTGACAGCCTCTCTACTAGGAGACCTTGGTACTAGCAGACCTTAAGTTCTCGTAACAGCAGGGAGCCCAGCCTCAGTCCTCCAACACTTGTCCACAATCCATCACCCTTCCCATGCTATGGCCCTGGGATTCTAGTCCATCTACTTAGCTCTGATCAGAACACCAGTTGTTCATCTATGTTGGTTCTATATTGTGTTACCAACCATTCTGTAGTAAGGAGCCACCCTTACAACAGAAGGGTAGGGCAGGGAAAAAACATGAGATTCACTGGAATCTTTGTAAGAGCTTGAGTATCAGCTCTGCCCCATCGACCTAGGGCATTTTCACAATGATCTAATCATGCCACAGTGTTGTGTTCAAATTCCCATTCAAACATGCAGCACACACAAAACACATTCCAGATTAGACTTCTGGAAAATTCCACCAGCAGTGCTCACAGGCAATGGATAGCTCCTATAGACAGCTAAATCATTGTAGTTAATTACTCCAGTTAGAATAAAATGTATTTCTTGGTTATTATTAATTTATGGAGTACCATTTTTATATTATGTCAGTGCAACATCATCAAAATAACTGAATATATCACAGAAAATTGAAAATTGAAAGAAACACAAAAATACCAGAAGCTAATGTGCTCGATAATGGAATTCGCGCTCTGGACAATGTTGTTTGACAGCATGAAAGCAAAGTGATAAGATACAGTAAACAGTTTAAAATTCCTATTCCCAAAGACTGCACATATAGTCTGCTCCAAGAGTAAAGGACATGGGGAGCCCACAAGGCAGCCGAAGGGTCCTCGCGCTCTTGGTGCTATTGAAAACATTTAATTTAATCTGTGCCACAGAAGTCTGCTCAAACACAATACTGCCAGGATCTAAAGGTAAAAACAACTTTTTTTTTTATTTGAATAGCATGATTTTTTAATGCTATATAGTACCTTTCTTCTTCCACAGTATGTAAGCCAAATTAAAATACGATACTAATTGTTTACAATTTTTTCGGCAGACACTAATAAACTACAATATTTGTGAAAAATTAATTGTAGAGCTAAGTATTAGGGGAGGCTATTGTATTAAGTGTTCATGCCACACTGTGACGCTATTAAACATTGTATATTTCATTATTCAGCCTAGTTGACATATTAAAACCAGAACTGACAAGGGAAGTACAAGTAATGCACAGTGGCATGTAGCACTCTAGAGGCTGTTTAATGAGATAATAGTCCATGCCCCGGTTCTAATTTTTACTGAAAATGGTAGCTTGTCTCATAACACAGCTCCTGCTGTTAAACAAACAAAAACCATGTGTAAAATTGATGCCGCATTTGTCAGGGCTTCGTGAAATTCCCAAGCAGTGGGCGATTCTGCGGTATTAATACATTGGTGCCTGCAGTTTAAACTCAAACAGAACTGCTCTGGTTGACTGGAGGAGGAAATGACACCGGGTTTTCACAAAATTTGTGCAACTTCTGCTGGGAATAGAGAGATGAATAATTCTAAGAATCACTGGCAAACCAACTCCCCCTTTCAGTTTTCACGCTTTTTCAAACACCTAATGCCGCTGCCGCTGAACCAGCATCTTTGTTTGTTCAGCTGCTAGGCGATAAAGCCGCTTATTTGGTTAAGAGAAGTCCAGGCTAGCGCTGTCCATATGGACTCAGCATGACGGGAAAGTCTGGACCATTGTCTCTTTTGCCAACAGGCGATCAAGGTGAGAGGGGAGATGACGGGGACCAAGGAAGGCTGGGGAAGGCAGGCCCACCAGGACTAAGAGGTTAATGTGCTGGATTGTAAATGTACATCGTCCATAGGTTTAAAAAAAAAAAAATCTGTTATCGAATAGTTTGGTATTTAGTTGAGGCCTAAATACATGTTCTCAAAACTTCTCAAATTATTCTTACTTTTGTTCTTAATAAAGGTTCTTACGAAAAACCCAAGTGGGGTTCATGAAACATGCACAAATCTTCAGTTTTTTGCGTATTCCGAGTGTGTCAGAAGATGAATGGCAGCTGTTAGTAAATTGAATGCTGCGCCTGTTCATGTTGATTTGCATAAGGAAACACTCCAACAATCTCGTAATGCTGCCTTCAGGGTTGTGTGCAATTAAATATTAATATAATTGTATTGAAAAACAACTACTTGATAACTGCTTAAAATTATTTAACCTGAATAATAAAGCATTATAAATAAAAACATTTTATGCGTATGCCTTTATGCCCGTTTCCAAACAAGTAAATTTTGATCTTACCAAATAGCAAATTCTGACAAATTCAGGACGGAGTGTAGCACAGTGGGTAAGGAACTGGGCTTGTAACCGAAAGGTCACAGGTTCGATTCCCGGGTAGGACACTGCCGTTGTACCCTTGAGCAAGGTACTTAACCGAAATTGCTTCAGTATATATCCAGCTGTATAAATGGATACAATGTAAAATGCTATGTTAAAAAAAAAAAAAAAAAAAAAAAAGTTGTGTAAGTCGCTCTGGATAAGAGCGTCTGCTAAATGCCTGTAATGTAATGTAATGATAAAAAAAAAATATGAATGCTGAAATGCTCATGGAAACATTCATAAGCACAGTTAACTATCAAAACGGTTAGTACCCATTTCTCGTGAATGAGGCCCATGTTTGAAGTGGGGTTACGTGTTATTAGATTAGTTGTCAGATTAAGGCTAGGTCATGTAGGTAGGCTACAGGATGCTGAAAATGGGCATTTGCAGAAACAGACAGCGAATATTGTAAAGGCTGAGTTCATATGCACATGGTTCTTAAGTAGTTGAACTCACTATTATAACATTGGAGAGCAGTACTCCCATGGTAATGTGTGTAATGGTACTGTGGAAATGACCCAATGCATGACACAGAATAGAATATTAACTTTAAAATTTTAAAAGACGATGTTCATTTTCATAGTCCATAGCCTATACACTGCGGCGGATTTATTCATTTAAAGTGTAAATGTGGGAGGTTTCATAATTTAATCTGCAACTACATTCTGAAAAGGCCTATCAGGAAAACTTGGCTACTGTATTAGTCTTCACCATTTAATCGTGAAACAATCATTTACTGTGCCCCTGTTCCGACGCTAATTGGACACAGGCTGAGACCAAAGTTAGCACGGCACAGACGGTACCACGGGCTTTTCCTTAAGGGGAGTCAGCTGCGGAAGCAGACTCGCTAATTGCCGCTGTATTTGGCTGAGTGAGCTCACAAGTCAGAACTGCCGTTGTTTCTGACAACACCTTCCAGGCAACAGTTTTGTTTTACGGTTTACACTTTCCGTACGACTGGTTCACTCCTCTCAGCGAGGCGCCTTCATTCACAAACACAGGCTTCTTTCGTCTGACCTGGGAGCTGTGGGGAATATTTAATGTTTGTTTGGCTGGGAACAAAAACAGCAACAGTAAACAAAAGTTATCTACTTACCAGTGAACTGCGCTGCCTTTTTTTCCAAGTGCGTCAAGAAGAGACAAATGGCAGATGGTTCAGTCCAACTGTAAACATATATTTGCATACAGTAGCCGACCCAGTGCTGCCAGGTCCGCGGTTGGGCTTTTAAGATGAACTAGTGGTTTAAAAAAATCTACGCCACAGGTTGCGGTTCCTTCGCTAGTTTTTAAAATATACCGCAGGTACCATACATACACACGGCATGGTGAAAAAATGAAGTAAAAGCAAAAAAAGTTTCAGTTTGAGAAAGTTAAAGTTTTGCCATTCAGAACCCCCCCCCCCCCCCAATTCTACCTGTCTGTTTACTCTGTGCAGTCAAGTTGTTCTGTCTGCTATGAAGGGGTGATTTCTGGGAATATGCAATAGCCTACCTTTCAATGGCTGCCTAGTAGTGTGGTGCTTGACTGTTAACTGTAGGTTATATCCTCTAGCTGTCCGTGACATTTCTCTGTCTTTTCTGAAGTTCAGGCCATAGCATGGCAGGCAGGACTGTCCAGTTTCTCTATAATACTGAAATTGCAAGTCAATTTCTCCTGAAACTTTTCAGCTACTCAACATCAGTAAGTTCATGTAAAACTGAAGTTAAAGGAGAATTTCACTTTATAACACTTCTGGGGTCATTTTCACACCTACCCGGGCTTTTGTGTGCACCCCAGACAGTTTTTAGGTTGCTTCCTTCAAGTAGTTTTTAGGTTGTCTGATGATGAAGGAGATTTTTTTTTTGATCATGGGATTACACTTGGACAACTCAATAATAACATTACTGATGGGGAGTCAAATCAATGGATGGTGGCAACCCTATAACAGCCAGAAAGCTGTCCAACTGTTACCATAGACATTCTATGTATCACAGAGAGACACGATAGCCAGCCCGCTTAGTACCTACCTTGAGTGTTTCGACCAACGATGGGAAAACGGTGGGTACAGCTCCAGGTTTCAGACGGTCGCCTTGGTAGGCCTAGTTGGTGGCTGCAAAGTGGTCCTCGTTTGCGAACTTCTTCGGCTGTTATGTTGTGGTGTCTGATTACACCCAGCCATGTCTGGTACAAAGTTGCATCGCTTAGAAAACTATGAAAATGTGTTTTCAAGGCGGGTTTAACGGGGGCATTATAATAACTGAGTACAATGCACCTCATTATTACACCGATATCGCATCAAACAAAAGCTAGCAGACGTCAGTTTGTTCGATTTCAACGCTAAGTTAACGGAATGTTTTGCTTCGCTTCTCGATTTTGCCGCGAAACGAAATCGAAGAAGAAAAAAAACGAAAACCGTACTACTATGTGGACTTCCGCTAAAAAAGGTCTTTGTTTCTAACATT
Source organism: Anguilla rostrata (assembly GCF_018555375.3). Lineage (NCBI taxonomy): Eukaryota > Metazoa > Chordata > Actinopteri > Anguilliformes > Anguillidae > Anguilla > Anguilla rostrata. Next base: position 46,787,464 of record NC_057933.1, on the reverse strand, counting down.
AGACATTTAAAATTAAATAACTAATCTAAAAATGAAGTTCGACACATTCATTAGAAGGACAACATCAGTCATGAGAAGCAGGGACGTGTGTTTACAATGAGTCTAATATGGAGTTTGACGGGCTTCTATTTGATGGGGGGTGGTTGCTCACACGGGCATCTAATATCTAAATATTGAAGCAAGCAACCTAAAAACTGTCAGGGGTGCACACAAAAGCCCGGGTAGGTGTGAAAATGACCCCAGAAGTGTTGTAAAGTGAAATTCCAATGCCAATGCACTATACTGTAGTTAGCTGCTACCACTGCCGGTACAATCACCACTCACATCAGCTAGCTCATTCTGTTAAAGAAAGTATATAAAATTTTCTGAAATGCTAAAAGTGTAGTTTCAGAATAGTAAATTCTGAATTCTAATAAATCGGTCATACTAGTCTTGCCAAACTAATTCGATTTTTGGTGCATGGGTAGCCAAATTGGGACCATACACTCACATGACTTTAAAATAGACACATCCCAGTATGTATTACTATGGATAATTGTTGCTTTTAAAACTGAAATTTTAACTCAGATTTTTAACTCAGTCTGGTTCATATATATATATATATTTTTTTTTGAACATGCATGCTATTTGACAGCATAAAAGTAACTATCCAATGGTCTTTCATAATTTAATTCGTTCTGCAAATTGCATACAGCTGAATATTATTCATCATACAGTGCTGGGGATGAGGTTTTCATAAATATAATAAATATTAATGAAGACATAAATAATGCACCACACACCTATTTTAGGTCTATTCATGTGCTCTCTTGTCAATATATTACCCCACTTCAAAATAGTATTGTGCATGTTATTATTCAAATTTTTGAATAACAACATTCAATAATGAATGACTGAACCTACTTTGCAGGATGGATGCAGGCCTCAGCGTTTGTGTCGTGTGAACAAATGGAAACCTCACATGTATTTTAAATGAAAACTGAATGATAGTAAGATAATGTAAAATTATCCAGTGGAGCATTAGACAAAGTCACTGGTGTTTCAAAAACCTGCCCTTTACTTTGACAGTGTTTTTTCATTCACAAGGACACATCTTCTCCTTGCAGGATCGCGAGGGGAACTCGGGAGTCAGGGAGACATGGGACAGGTGGGGAAGGTTGGCCCTGCTGGAGCAAAAGGTACCGGCAACTTTGGGGAGACATCTTAAGTGGTGCTTGCATTAATATTTCTACTTCAGGATGGCGCGTATTCATAAAAACATATTTATTACAGCGTTGTTTTATGATGACTCTGTTTCAGTCGTGTTACAATCAATGTTTTCTCTGTACACGTGTTCATCTACCGTTACCTTGAGCACTGTGTTGTAGACCACTATGATAAGAGCTTCTAAATAAAAATAAATATAAGAGTTTCCATAGTAGGATCCTGACTGACCTATCCAGCTGAGGTACTCAGTAAGAGATTCAGGGATTCAGAGAGATATGCTCTACAGACTGGATTCGATCATTACCATGCCAGTACCATTTGTGGGCCAGAGTACTGCAGGATAAACCTGATTGGCCATTACATTGCCCAGAGAAGCTGTGTGCACCCTGCTTAATTGATAGTGGATGGGACAGGCCTACCGTTAAGACTGGGTATTCTAAATAAGGAGGAAATCATGGGGATTAGAACAGGATGTTATAAGAAATATATTGTTGAAAAGAATAATATCAACAAAAGTGTTAAAGAAATCTGCTATTGGTTAATTTTGGTTGTTTGTTAATGGATCTATTAGTGCAGCCTGCAGACAAAAAAAAATGTGTCTGTGAGATAGCAACTGGAAGGATGTGTGAGTCAATGAGCTGAATAGATGTGGCTGGATTGTTGTACCAACTGACAAATCACCCATATAGCCATTTTGACAATTACATTATTAAAGGCCTCCCAAGCTCACAAGCCAAACTATTGTAAACCACTCTTTTTTGTTTGACCAGAAATGTCAGTGAGTTGCTTGCTGTCATGGTAATTTAGCTTAAATAGGACACTGAATTCTGAGTCCAGGAAGTTATCAGAGTTAGCCGGATACCTTGTATTAACTCTGCATCTCTACCTTTTCATCAACATTGCTGAGGTCCTCTGATTGTATGGGGGAGGCAGGAAGGTCTTTAATGTGCATGTTTACTCGACTAAACCATGTCCATGTGGTGCTTGCGAGGCCATTGCTGAAGCCATATGTAAGTGAGTAGGGTGGCATGCCTGATTAACAACACAATATGACCTGTAATCTAATGCTGTGATGGGAACTTTCAATGGACTGGAATTAGCCACACACATTTAAGCTGTGTGCACATTATGAGTCATCAGAAAGCATAATATTATTTTAAAGGACAAATGACATTTCAAAACAATGTTATGTCGTTAAAAAGTAAGGGAATGAATGTTGTCTCAAAAAGGAGCAATTACATTTTTAACAAATGGGAAACCATGTTACAAATGACAATAATCATAAATGAAAGTCATTTATCCAAAAAAGGCCCATGGATTATTATTTGTTCAAAAGTTCCACTTGTACATTTTTTCAGGAGACAGAGGATTAGAGGGTGCTCATGGACCCGGTGGACTCAAAGGAAAACCTGGTACAGTATTAGAAAATATCAATCCAATACAAACCGGTAATTTATATTTTATTCTCTGCCTAGCTAAATGCAAAACTGTATGAATATTCCTGGAAAGCTTGTATCATGAGATGTCCACACTGACAGGCTCGACATGCGACTGTGGAAGGTACCGGAAATTTGTCGGACAGCTGGATATCAACATTAGCAAGCTGAAGAATGCAGTTAAGTTCATGAAGAATGGTAAGGACCTCCACACTTGCCCTCCAGGAGAACTGAGTCTGAAATGTGTGTCTGAAATACGTTTACAAACAGGGGGCGCTGCCAGGGACTTTGGGCCCCATGAAAAGATCTCACATTGGGTCACAACACCCCAGGAACCACCCCCCCCCCCCATACCTGCCCTGGTTACGGCATCTGCGCTTCTAACTGAAAATTCCAACAAAAATAATATTTTTTATAATATTCAGAACAAATTTGACCTTTCCTATGATTGCACATTTTTTGCTATTATGTGGAATCAGGGATTGTCACATTCAACTTTGAATGTGAATATTTGCATATAATTTGCCCTCCGTCTGTGCCAACACACTGGTTTCCCCTTGGTGTACTTCCACTTATTACCCACAGAGGTAGAGAGTGACAGAGTCGTCATAGAACATTAACCCACCTGCTAATCAGAAATGCAAACTCCTTGCAAATAATAGTGCGACTTCCTGTGAGCACCTCCAAATACATCAATAATCCGTTGGTTCCAAGTCATACTAAGTGATTAGAGGCTATGATAGAGTCTGGCCATTTGTTTAAAGCAGTAATCTTCTGGCCCAATATCTCTTCTCTAGAGGAGGAAATGTCAAACAACGGCTGAAGGCCCAGCAACAAACGTGTAAAATCTGGATCACAAACAATCAGGCTCTGTGTGGATAACAAGGATGTCCTTTGGGAATGAGAGTTTCCTGGAGCCACAGTTTAATCTCAGAGCATTGAACAAGTACCATATGACACCTCATGTAGAATACAAAGTAAGGTCAGAACAGGAGAAAGATTGCTTAGACGCAAAGACAGATAAACCTATTTACACATAGATCTTGCATTAAACATATTTCATTCTGGTCTCCTCCTTTACTTGGTATTCTGTATCTTTCAAGTTATTTTAGGCATCAAAGAGACAGAGGAGAAGTTCTACCTGATAGTGAAGGAGGCTCGGAAGTTCAAAGAGGCCCAGATGAACTGCAAGCTCAGGGGAGGTGCCTTAGCCGCCCCCGAAACAGAGGACACCAACTCCCTGATCGGCAAATACATTGCCCAGGCCGGCCTCACCCATGTGTTCATCGGGCAGCGTGGTCAAGGTCAGGAGGGCGCGGACCTAGATGACTCTCAGCCGCAGAACTACACGGCCTGGGCCCCGGGCGAGCCTAAGGAACCTCCCACCAAAGATGGCTGCGTGCAGATGAGCAGCACGGGGGCCTGGAGCCAGTCGGAGTGTGACGTCACCATGTTCTACGTCTGTGAGTTCCTAAAGAGGAAGAGGGGTCCTCCCAGCGTACTGTGAGGTCATCGCACAACAGCACGTACTGTTACTACAGGTGACAGTGTGGTGCATTAGTTAGCGGACTTCAGCGGTACCCAAAAGCAGAGTGGTGGGGCCACTGCCGTTTCTCCCTTTTCAGAGAGGAAAACCTAATTTTTTGAGTAAATACCCAACCGTATAATCAAATAGCATTTAGAATAGAAGCGATTTTAAGGCAAGGGTGTCTAATAATGAAAAAATGTCCCTAAAAATATACACACATTGTGATGGTAGGAACTAGTGAGGCAGAATTGCAACATATAAATGAAATGTGCTATACTGTCACATTGTCCGAGACATGCCTGTACCCCTTACTACATGGTTGGTGAATATTACAGTTTTTGAAAAAGCATAACATGGTGTGTTGTGTATGCTAAAAACAGTATTCCACATTTGCAAAGTTTTGTTTTATTGATTTGATACTCATTGACATTCTGAATGGCAAAATCTGTACTGGGTAAAATTCAATAAAAAGGTCATACTGAACCCAAGACAGACTTACATGCACTCGACCGTTAGACTTGCTTTGTAGCTCTTTGATCTGAAACCAAAAAACGTTAAAAGAAAATGTATCTGGCACCGCCACCTAGTGGACGAAATTATGCCCTACATAATTTCCCAGAATAGGTGGATAATAGTTCTTGAGGACCAAAAACAGGGAAAAGGGAGTAGAAATGGAACAGAAGAAACAAAGAAAATAAGAGCACATGCAAGGACTCATGGATGCATGTGCATGTGTGCACACAGATGCATATACATTCTCACAGCACCCTCTTTCAAATATAAAGCTTGAATGCCACACTTCTGTTTTCATTTCATGATTCAACAGTTGATTGGCAATGAAAGGTGAAAAATCCATGGTTGTTGTTTAAATGCAGCCATAGAAAATCCAGCTGTTTCTTTTCACAAGCATTTCTTGTGTCCAACTCAAGGGTGGGCCAGGCTCAATTAACACTTAACCACTGAAATCCTTTTAACCTCACAAGCTACACACATGGGTAAAAAGCGGTTATAAAAATAAATTGTAATAAGGATTTTACAAGTGTTAACATGCTATTAAGTCCTAATGACTTGCACCAGCCTGCTCCAAAATACCCTACAGAACAACATTTGGGATTGTGTAATGAATTTATTCTGTCCTATAATCTATTGTCCTCTACTTTGGGACACATATTTGGCATATGCATTAGTGTGATATATATGCAAAGTGGAACGGTGACATTTAAACTGGCCTGGGAAATGTCCCTTTGGACTGATGTGTAGTGAAGTGTTGCAATGTGTGAAACTCAGATTAAAGGTTCATATTAAAAGGTACATTATGAAACAACATATTATAAAACACCATTCAATAAGGAATTGATGTAACAACCAAGGAGATCTTGGTCATAAGTTAAACATTTATTAAATAGAACTGGCTTTTTTGTTAAATAATTATTTCCTCATTTCATTCTGTCACTTACAATCCAGTATGTACTAAGGCCATTTAACCCTGTGAGACCCCAGGAAAAAAAATGTAACCCTTAAAACATTGTTGTATGACGCCTCTGATGACGAATATGTTGAAAAATGAGAATTTTTATGTTTTGGAGAAAATTTCTCAACATGTTGAAAAAATTGGGCTTCAGTGGTATCAGAAATGGTCAATATGCTTTCCAGTAAGAATACTCAAAGACACTCAAAGTTGTGCTAGTTTTAAAACTATTTAGTTGTGATGACAACAAGAAACACATGCTGAACTTTTATTCTTATTTTACTCTTTAACTCCTCAAATAATCATATTGTCTCTCTTCATATGACTCCATGTCTCCCTATTCAGTGTGATACAGAAGTGTTTTTTATTATCTGTATAACAGAGGCATACAACACATTTGTAGGTATTATTTGTATATCCCATGCTGCAATGTCCTCATATTGTATTCAATGGGCAGTGTCTGACCTCATGCTGAGTTCTATGTTGTCTCGCATGCCAGCACGCACGAGTCTGTGAGACTATTGTTCTCAACACAGAATGGTGACACAATAATAAGATATTCATTGGAGCACATGAGATATGTAGGGCAATAGGGCTATGATTCTTGATTGGCAGGTAGGGGGAAGGTAAGTGGTCTAGTGCCTGGCCAACTGAAAACAACAATGACACAGTCATAAGATATTCACTGTAACTCAAGATTGAGGGCTAGTACTATCATTCCCGTATTTAGAAAGGGCGGTGACGGTGGCGATGGGGGGGGCGGTTGTTGTGTTGGTCACACCCTCCAACTACCTTACACAATAATGGCACAAGCATAGAATACACTACAACTCACAGAAAATGGAGGAATAATAGGGAAAGTAGTTATTTTTATTCCATTCCTCAAGTCAAAGACAAACTCTGAAAAGTGTCGGTTGTCGATAAAACTACGTGACACTTGCAACTTCATGTCTATACCATATAGACCAGTGCTTCACAAACTATTCAGACCCAAGGCACCCCTGTAAATAATCTTAATTTACACGGCACCCCAAAATGACATGCACAGTTTGCAACACCTTATACATTTTTAAGTGATAAAAAACTGCACACACTATGAATTGGTCATAAACCTTGTTAATATGCATTAAGGACAAAGAGATGAGTATGTCAAAATGGGTGAATCAATTCTGGGGCACAATTTTGGTCTTTATTTTTAAAGCATATCAGGGTTCCAGAATTTAAATGTGAATGGTCATTTTCTATGAATGAGTATATCTGGAAACAGTTGACTGTTTGCAAAATATCCCACCCTCCTTAAAAGTCCCGCCCTCCTTAGTGACTGTTGCTATGTATGATAAAAGAAGTTGGAGTCATCTACTTGAGTGCATTAACTTTACCACATGAATTACAGATGGCTTTTGGAAGCATAATCCAGTATCTTTGTTAAGTAGTTTGGCTTTATAGAATATCAAAAATACTGTATAAATAGGAAATACATCAAACTGTGGAAATATTGAAAAGGAAGGCAGTGTTTGGTCTTCCATTGATAAAGTGCTAGAAAATATTATCTGCCATTTCCTAAGTTAGAGAATAGTTGGTTGGAATAACAATACTATGCAAGGTTTGCAAAACAGTAGCCCAAGACGTTCACTAATGTTAGCTATGCTTATGTTAGAAATAAATGCCAAAATTGTGCCCCAGAATTGATTTGTTATACTTCAAACTCAGAACACTTTCAAGCAAATATACACTACAGCAGAAGTAGGGGATCTTCCCTCTGCATATTTTCACCAATCAGAAAGAGACTGAGCTAAAAGATTCTGAATGGTAAAATACCAAGTACAGTACCTCCAGTGCATGGTCACTCACCTTCATTAAGCCTAGTAATCAAATTATGTAGTTAGGGGTTCAGATGTAGCAAAAACCAGAAACATTATAGGCATCCAAGGATGAAAGTTGTCTACTCCTGCAGCACAGATTTTAGCCCTTCATTATTCTTCTGGGTTCTTTATAGTTAATATTATCACTGGCCCATTATCACAGAACATGCAGTCCTTGTCTACTTAAAACTGGTTTGGTCTCTGGATCAGAAAAAGAATCACCAGAGGCAGTAAGGCTGACATTGTTATTTGTTGAGTACGATGGCAGAAAGCTCTGGATGGAATTACCAATCTGGGGTTTGTCCTGAACTTACAGGACTGTCTTTCTTGATTGCTAACTAAATGTTATTCTTTTCCCCTAGAACGTCACAGCTCCAGAAGTAAATGATTAGTCCATTTGTCTCCATGGATTTCTGGAATTTGGCAGCAACTGCATTTCACAGTCTCATTTTATTTAAGGCCACAAAAACAATGTGGTTCACTAAATGAATAGGCCTACATTCTGCTGACAAAATTCTGTAAGTGGGCAGGTAAATGTACACTTGGGATCTAGAGATGAACTCACTTCTGTTTACATAAGTATGTAATAATTAACTTTCTTGTGTCCAACAGAACAGTTGCCAGTATTGAGAGATATGGTAAGGCTCTAATTCCAAAGACTTTAAACTACTTAAGCATGTTTCTGCTCAGTCCCAACTGTTTGCTGTATTATTTTTCTGTAATTTACTATAATTTTCTAATTCATGAAATGGTCCATCTAGTTCTGCTAGGGTTTTGCCTTTTAAATATATTTTCTTCTTACTCTTTTCGGACTATGCCTGTTTTTCAATAAGGTCAACATGTCATGATTGCAACTGGCAAACTAACTGAACAATAAACAAAATTGTAGTCTACAATTTAAAAAAAAAAATTATTTTTGGAGTTGCTGCTCGCCAATGAGCATTTAAACCGAAGTGAAAAACATGTAGGCCTATAGGCTATTGTTTTTTATTCACTGCTCCTTATATGACTATAGCTATATTTTAAATATTTAGCCTACTTCTGAATGTACATCTTTTAAAAACATTGTTCAACATGACAATGTAGTCATTCCAAAAGAAAAATGTTTTTGGGGATACATAATTAGTCATTTCACTGTGGTATTGTAGGGGTTTCGTTTTTTATCTGTTTGAGGACACATAAGCGCTCCTGCTGCAAAACCCTTTTGTCTTATTCTCATTGTTTAAAATATGAAAGTCGGCTTTCTAATGGCGTGTCACCATTTTCTCAATCTCACATAGGCCTACATTGGTGGAGCTCTTTCACGGTCAATTAATCTTTACCCTGTTTGTCAAGAAGGAGCTGTGGCGTTGTCGCAGGATTTGAGAACCAAAGGGAGTGGCCGTACACCTGTTCGACCTGTTTGGGCCACAAGGAATTTTTCCTCCGATCTCGCCCCACGGTTGAACAATCGCCGCAGCTCTAAATCCCGACAACAATGTCTGCTCCTGCTGATCCGGCGGCGGCTGCCACGACGTTCCCCTCTCCAGCAATTTCTTTACCTGTTGGACTTGACATATTGCGAACATACTCGGGGGCCCTTGTCTGCTTGGAAATCGTGAGTAGCCTATTTGCACGCGTCTGGTAGCCTAATATTAGCGAAGCCTGAACAAAGCGCCACATATTAGATAGCCCATTTTCCAAGCCCCACTTTTAAAAGTTTGAGAATCTAAACGTGTGCCCAAGTAGGCTGTTAGATCGACTAGAGTGATGTACTGTGAAAGTAGCTAACGTTTGCTTGCGTTTTCTTCCGTTGAGTCGATCTATGATTTACATTATGTAGCCTAGCAACCTGTGTAAAACATTTGAATAAAAGAATATTGTGAATATGAAGCCTAATCCTTTGATACACGCTCTGACAGGTGGAATTATAACGTTCGTTGCCTAGCCTACTTACTTTTCTCTAGGCTATTTTATTACCCAGTCCTAGCCTAGTTTCGTTAGCACATTCACCAGTGTTGCCAACGAAGAAAAAATCCTGTCCTCAGTTACAGCTTTCATTGATTACATAGCCTGTATTTTACAACTACAGAAATATTTGCCACCTTGCCAACATGGGCACGTGTGGATAGGTGTATTATGCAGGGTTGCCAGAATGGCATCCTTAAGTTACATTTGGCTTTTTCTCTTGACTGGTTGGCAAAGAAAACATAGGAATTTTGGTAGCCTATATATGTTTCGCATTTTAATGATTCGAGTAAGCAGATATTCTGCTTTAATAAGCACAGTTCTTTAACATTAGACCACAGTACTGTTCTCCATTACAATCGTTAGCTAATTCTGAGAGAAACATGTTTTTGGGGATAAACATTTGGCCCTATATTTTGGTATTGTAGTAGGAGTTTAAATATTATCTTGTTACATATCTTTTTTTCGGAGGACACGTTAACAAATAGGCTAATGTCAAAGGTGTTACTGTTCCAAAACCCTTTGGTTTTACTGACATTTAAAATTTAAAAAAAGTTGAGGACCCAGCACTGTGTGGACTAATGATGTAGCAACATCCCTAAGAAAATTCTCCTGACCAATGTCTTATTTATTTCAGCTGTTTGGAGGACTAGTATGGATTCTGGTGGCATCTTCCAACGTACCAGTGCCATTGTTGCAGGGCTGGGTGATGTTTGTGTCCGTTAGCATGTTTGTCTTCTCCACGGTGTACCTCATTGTTTTCCTCCTGGGCTTGGCTGATAGGATCAATACTGACTGGAATTTCCTGGTAAGTTATCTCCATACAGTTATCTCTGAAGACAATTGCTGTAACTAGCTTTTCATTTCATGTCAAAGGTTTTTCACCTCAAGGTAGACCTACATTTTCAATGGTACATTCTCATTTGTTTTGAGTATTTTGTATTGGGTCTATCCATTGTAAATAATGCATTCATTATGTGCTGCTAGACACGTCCTGTTTGCTTGTTCAGTTTTTAATCTAGTCATGAATGCTTTCAGATACTGAGGTCACATACTTGTTAAATCTGCTAAATGTGTGTGGAGCATTATTAACCATGCAGGCTGTTATTGACATAGGTGGGATCTACCAATATCTCCTGATTGCCATTGTACAGGAATATAGTTAGACTAATATTCATTTCCAACTTAATTTACTGTCAGATAGAACTCAGTGTATGTTGGACTTCTTGAGCTCTTCTAATTTATGGCAAAATTTATTTTAAGAGTGAAATATCACATTGCTTATATGTCTCTTTGTGAGGAAATGGCTTTGTAATGCTCATGGTCTGTAGGGGACATATATCAATTGTATGTCAGGAGGCCAAACTTAATATAATATTGGAATAAAATAGCGCAAAATGATTGGGTAAAGCCGCCTTCTCAATCAGTCATCTGAAAGCTCATTTCTTCATGCAGGTGTTGGCACTGAAGTGTAGTCCGGCAGCACAAAGGTTGTTTTACTAGCTAGTGAAGAAATCTAGTATCTTATGACATACAGTATACTATATAATGCACTGTCTTGAGCAAGCCAGGCTGTATTTCAACAGAAAAATAGCTTGATTATATTGTGACACCTTAGTCTCACATTTAAATATTATTCAGTACAGCATTTAAATAGCACAAAACAAAATTTCTTAGCCACCTGAGACTTTGTCATAATGATTAAAAACTGCTGTGTATAGAAGTCTCACTTAGTACTAGACTCCAGAGTGTTTTAGTGGGGGCTTTGACACCTTTACTGAAATAGGTCATTTTAAATGTATGCATTGGCACACTCCAGTTTAGCCTGTCACTGTAACTACAGTAAGATGGCGTCAACAATGTTAATTATCATTAGGGTGCACTTTAAGAACAGTGGGTCCTCTTGGAACAAGCAAAATGAAGAGATTTGTGTGTGTGTGTGTGTGTGTGTGTGTGTGTGAGAGAGAGAGAAAGGTTTATTGTGAGGCCTGTGAAACCTGTGGGGACTGCAGATACTGCCAATTTGTGTTTCATAAAAATAGAATCCCAGGAGGTTTGCCATCCATTTTCTGTTTATAGCACTGCCACAAGCCACAACTCACCTTTTACTGATTTAATGCAATTATAACTTATGCATAAAATAGCATCAAACAAGTGTAAGTCCCTGGCATGCCAGCATCACAGAGTAAATTGAATGTAATGGATGCCCTTGTTTTGCCTAAAGCTGATAGGCTGGGGCAGGTGCTACATAATGAGAACAAGTCATCATCAGGGGCACATATGTGCCACATATTACAGACTGTAGATGTTAAGAGGCCTGGCCAATGTTAAATATCACAACTATACATTAAAGTGATTATAAGTACTTAGGCTATATTATATAAGTGCCAATATTTATGTGCATTCTCAAGCTACAAAAATTGTTATCAGTTTTTACATTATAGCAGGGATTATAGCATATGAACATTTTTCACTTAGGGATTGTTATTGGGATTGTTAGCATTAATTATTATTACAGGTGTTACTTAATTTCCAAGTTCGTTGGATTACTGAGTTACTGTATGTATATTCAACCAGTCTGGACATACATTTCAAAATCACCATGATGTAGGCCTAATTAATAACAATACAAATAACTAATTTATTTGACCTGACAGCAAGAAATACCGTTCATACATCCCTTAGCATTTGTATAAGTAGAGGGTGCCATGGAACTCGAAAGCACCAGTGAACCAAACCTATCAGTAAATATTGTAGTGGGCTGGTTAATGCAAAAACAGTGATGTTAATCATGCAAAAGGTGTTCTCCACGGCATTATGGGTACTGTTACATACCAGAGAAGTATCTAATTTGTGACTACACACTCTGCAGATGATGCAAATGGGAATCATGGGAGACATTGGGTTCACAAGTTATTGTGCAGTGCTAAAGGCTGCTCTTTGAAAGTATACTGTCCAACATAGCGCCCAGCGCCAGTTGGCATGGAACAGTATATCATGTTCAAAACTGAGTTTTCTATTAAACATAATTGTAGAGACTATTCTGAAAACGTGCTTCTAAAAATGATCTTTTTATGCTCTTTTCCCCCAATTTGCAGCTCTGTATAATATCTGCAGGCCTGTACCAGCACTGTAGCATCTAAAATCTGTTAGGGGAGCACTGACTTGGACATTCTGAAATGCATGTAGCCAGTGGCCACGTTTCACTTTACAGCAGAGTTGGAGTCAAGAACAGACCCCTCAAGACCCAGACCCAGAAAAAGACCAGATCCCTTAAGACCAATACCCAGACCAAGACCAGACACATCAAGACACAGGCCAAGACCAAGACAAGCCTCCTGAAGACACAGACTAAGACCAAGACTCGGTCCCTCAAGACCAATACCCAGACCAAGATCAGACCCCTCAAGCCAAAGACTAAGACCAAGTGCAGATCCCCCAAGATCAGTACTCAGGCCAAGACCTGACCCCTCACAACCCAAACTAAGACCAAGACCAGATCTTCAAGACCAATACCCAGACAAAGACCAGCCCCCTCATGTGGAGAACATACATCAGGTTTCCACTGGAAACTCCAAGACAGACTAGAAACAGACTTAAGGTTGTTAGATGCAGCCTAGACGTTTACAAGACTGTGCCACCATTTCGTTGAGGCAAACTTTGTGAACATGCACAAAGTCAAAGAAAAGATATTGTGATAGGATATGTCACACACATGCTTTATAATTCCCTAAAAATTTTGGACATTTTTTAATCAAATAAATATTTTAGTCATAGTTATTATAGAACAGAAACACCAAAGTTTGAGCAGTTAGTATTTTACATAAAATGCCAAAATAAGCATCACACAATGGTCTATTTGTCGATTATTCTATCAATGTGTTTTTGCAATGAGGCTTTCAAGGTCATAACTGTTATTCTAAGTGAGAAACTGATAGTATTAGCTTCATAGGGGTTCTTCTAGTATGTGAAAATGAACTATATATAGTTATGATTTATATGTTTATAACTAAATAGTCTGAAGTGTGTTATTTCCACAGTAATGTGACTGGATTATAGAGGTAGATGTCTGCAGTTAGACATGCACTATTTACAGATTTAGCCCAAATCAATTTGCTTTAACTCAAATGTTCAGTGACAAGTCAAAATGCCTGTAATCAGCAGTTACAATGAAATGTATTCTATACAGTAAATGTGTTTGCTCAGACAAGCGTTGTCTGATTAGTAGTACTAAGTGTCACAAGCTAATTTTCCAGTTACTTGCAATCAAGAGAAGTAGGGTTAATTTACAAGCCAGTTTCAGTTGTTCACAGAATGAAAGGATAGTAACTCACTTTCAGTGAAATAACAGTACACCTCCATAAATTAATGGCTATGTGAATTGACCTGGTTCACTGTGCCACAGCTGATTTTACATCAAAGACATTTGGAAAAAATTGCTCCCGCTTCTTAAGGCTGACTCATCAATGTTAGATGGACTAAAAACATGTCCATTAAGCCTCTGTCACCTTGGACTTGCTTATGAATGTCAAGTTGTTTGAGATATTCATTTGGGATGGTTTTCTTGATTGGATTCAGGAGTTTCGATATATATAGAACAAATAAATTTAATATTATTAATACATTGCATTTAGTGGGGATGCAAGTGTCTGATTTCTCTTTTATTGCATGCCTTGTCAGCTGGGTTTCCAGCCATGCAGGTGGTAGGCAATTCCAATTCAGTACATGCAACAAAGGAAACTTGCAATTCTTTACAGTGGCAACTCTATGGTACAGACTACTGATGGAGTGGAGTGATTACTATCTTGAGCATGCTGAATAGAAACGTTGGTCTTGCCCCAAGACCACATGCCCGGACCAAAACCCAGACCAAACTTTGTGGGTTGAAACCAAGATCCAGACCAAGACCATATTTATGTGGTTTTAAGAGGTCTTCCCAAGCCCATAAGATCAAGCCTCTATCTATGCTTTCCAGTCCACCTAAGCGGAGCTTAGCTGAGCAACCATCAAGCAAGAGGTTTACAAGCTGGGACAGGGAGATTCCTCTGGTTGGCAAGAACAGTCAGTCTTGTAGGGTGAGATAAGGAATCCACTATCGATTGAATCCTGTCCTCCCTGGTCAATGCTATGTACAAGGGCAAAAGGCTACTGGTCACAGTCCATGCTGCTGTCATTCTGAACTGTGGTGCACGTCATTCCACTTAGGGCTTGTGCCTTAGGTGGATACACCCCCCAACAACCACACTTTTTAATTATTATTATTTCTAAATATAAATTTGTCTCTCAACACAGGGCTGAACATGTCCGATTTTCACTCCATTTTCAAATATGCAACTATCGGGGAGACATGCGTGGTTCCCCTCCCAAATACGTAGCGTAGTCACCCTGCTTCTTTTCACACTGCAGACAACAGCTAAGCTTGCATGGAGTGGACTTTTTGGCCATATAATGTAGAACACCTTTCCAGGCCAGCTATTGCAGCCTTGGCTCAATTCCCAAATCATGGCTGCATGATGTTTGCTTTGTGACTGCAATTAATGTTCAGGTTTTTCCCATGAATGAAAACTTATATGCTTGCATATTCATACAATACTTTAGACTTGCCATCGTGTCATTTATTTGGAAGAACATGTGGAGAACATAACATCAGTTGCACACATGAAATAACCAATGTACAGAACGTCCAGCACCGCTCGCTAAGGTGTTTGCCATTTCGTGCCACCGGCTAGCGTTTACAGCTTGGTGCCACCATTTTCTGTTTATGCAAACTTCTTAGTGAATGCATCGCACAGAACGCTCAAAGAAAAGATTTATACTGGTGTAACGGTTCATGTGCACAACAGAAGCGCATAGCTCTTAGATAAATTCACTTAATGAAGTGGTTTTATTTTTTTTGTTTGCCTGTCATTCATTTTAATTAATAATTGTCATGTTTTCGGGGGGGTCTCTTAGTTTTATAAGAACCTCCCTGCAGAAATGACACCAATAGTTTGAGCAGTTAGAAATGACCTTAGAGGATTGCTGGTGATAAAGCCACTGCTTTTCCAGGTTCAGTAAACACGTGTCAGTGCCCTCTACACAATGGTCTGTCTGTTTGTCTGAGTCTCCATTGTCTCTATCAATGTGTGTTTTTGCCATTCAGAGTGCTTTCACATTGCACGCACTTTTCCAAAACAGTGCTATGGAAAAATTCTAGAGGTGAGAAACTGGCAAGATTAGCTTTCATAGTGGGGGTTTCTTCTTGTTGTTGAACCAATGAACAATATATATATATATATATATATAGTGTTGTTATTTCCACCCATGTAATGTGACTGGATTATTAAGGTAGAATGTTCAATTGCAAGCATGTAGAACTATAGCATTATTTTACAGCATTGTTCAGATTCTAAATTCTAAATTATGCTTTTCAACTAAATGTTAGTGACAAGTTAAAATGCCACCTGTGAATCAGCTAGTTTTCAGATTGAAAATGTATGTTATTCACTACTAAATGGCTGTTTCCACAGACAAAGCTGTGGTGTCTGATTAGTAGCTCCACCTTAATCTGTGGGTCTTTGTATTTAACAATGCTATCATTGTTCACATTAGCATTGCAGATGTTAAACGGAGGGCAACTTGTAGGGGAAAATTAATTTTTTACAAGACCAAACGGTATTTCAGTTTGTTCACAGTAATGAAAGTATAGCCTAACTCACGGTGACCTGATGGGCCAGGCCTGTAATGTGTATAAACATGGGGGGGTGGGGGGTGGAACTACTTCCTGCCTTGTATCAAATTACATTGGCTACTGGCTTGACTCTGATTGGACCTCCCGGGTTCACTGTGTGCCAGGCAGCCTGAATTATGCCATCAGTTGCTCTCCAATGCAGATAACAAAAGTGGCCAAGCAAATTGCTCCTGCTTTCTGTGAAAAAAAAGGCTGACCTCATCAAGGTAGAATGGAACTAAAACACATGAAACCTGCCATGTAAGGTACACTCTGTCACCTTGGCATACTTCCTGCCTGGTGTATGACATGCTCCTAGCTGAAGCTTGTTTGAGATTTATGTGGGGTCAGTTTGTGGATTGGTTTGGGTAACTGCTGTTAATGGGGTTGGATTGGCAGGGATTGTTTCTGATATAACTATCAGAAAATATTCTTAATAATAATAATAATAATAATAATAATAATAATAATAATTGCATTTATATAGTGGGTGGCACTGCAAGAATGTCCTTGGTTTGAAAACTAGCTGGGGCCTTTCTTTGTGGAGTTTGCATGTTCTCCCTGTGTCCACGTGGGTTTCCTCCCACAGTCCAAAGACATGCAGGTTAGGTTAAGTGGAGAGTTTAAGTGTGTGAGTGAATGGTGAGTGAATGGTGTGTGGGACTTGCGACAGACTGGTGTCCTGTCCAGGGTGTATTTCTGCCTGTCACCCAATGCATGCTGGGATAGGCTCCAGCACCTCCTGTGACCCCTGCCAGGAATAAGCAGGTATAGATGATGGATAATAATAATGCATTTATGTAACACTTTAAAAAGGTGGAGAAACAGAACCATCACTAATGTGTCTATCTGGGTGATGCACAGCAGCCTTTTTGAGGCAGAACGCTTACCATGTATCTATCAGCCAGTGCAAAGAGGGAGGCAAATATTTTGTTAATATCCAGTTGTTTACATGACTGTTGCCTGTTAAGTGTGTGTTGCCCGGATTAAGTGCATCATGTTATGCTAGCAAGTAGCCATTTAAAATTTATTTCAAACTCTTGAATTATGAATTAAGACATGAGGGTAACAACGTCTTTCGGTATCAAAAACCTTGTATCAGTCTTCACTCTTCACATAGGAATGAGGTCTTCATCCTACAATGATTCTGTTAAATTTGGTAATCAGTCGATTGATATTGCTGTGGTTGTTGCTTGTGTCTCAATGAAAGGATTTGGTCTACCACTTCGTCGCACTGCTCTTCTATTTTGGAGCCTTCGTCCTCGAGGCGGCGGCCACTGCAGCGAATGGCCGCTCGTTCACCTACACCAACGTGTCCGTGTGTGTGTCTTTCTCAAGCGGGAATATCGTCACCTTCATGGATGGTCGCCAGTACAGTATTAATGTAGCGGCCACAGTAAGTATTTATCCCCAATTCTCCCCTAGCAAGAGATGTTGTTGAGTTGCATTCAAGAAACTGTAATCACACACGTTTTTCAGACTGCCTTAGACGCCGATAGATAACCTTTAGACTCAAAGTACAGCATGCCAAAGTAAGATAAAAACAAGTACAAGCCCACTACTATTCAGTGAAGATAGCCAAACTAGTTATGGACATATGAGAGGCTTTACAGGCTTTCTATTTGTTATTATGTTTAAGAAGCAAAGGCATTGTTGGTGAAATACTGAAAAACCAGGTTTTACTTAAGACCTAGATGTAGTCTTTAGGCTTTGTGTCAGGTAAGGAAAAAATACTTTTCCCTCCAGGATGAGCCATCAGTTATACTCTCATTTACCTTGGACATTTGAATAATGATTGAAACATGTTTGAATGTTTTTGACTAGTGTAACCAACATACACAAAGCTGTTTTTTGTTTTGAAGATTTGTTATTTTTAGCATACTAGCATGTGTCATTTGTGTTGTCTGAATACCAGGGGTGCAGGAATCCATTAAGTAAACAACATTCAAGTAAAAAAATGTATTTATGAAATTTTTTAAAAACCTAATAAAATTAGCCTGCACTTTCAAAGATTCATTTGACCTTTTCAGTAGCAGTGTGTACATGGATATTTAGCTTAAGTGTTTGCCTTCCTCAGCGTGTGTGTCACATCAAGGAGCAAATACCAAAGGCTAATGGCAGGCAAATGCATTTTCTCTCCTGTGTGATATGCACACAGGGAAAGGCAGATTCCAGATTAATTCCTGTGTGTAGACTGGTACAAAAAAAAAATAAAACAAAACTGTAAGTGCTGGCAGGTTTTTTATTCTTTAGGTACTTTTTAATTTAAAAAAAGTACTTTACTTAGGCAAATTTTCTTAAATACATGAGCTGGGCATATATTGCCTTTGTTTAAAGGAAACACAACCTATGGAACACTTACTTCAAACTTCCAGGAAATGTCAATATTTAATGTGCTTCAGTTCCACAGTTAGTTTTTATGAAGTAATGCTCCAGGTTCTGTGGCTGGAAAACTAATTTGTTTATTTGTTAATCACAGTCAGGGAGTGTTCTATCAGCATGACCTTACAGTTGGGACAACTGTGTAATGTTAACGTTGATATTTTTCTTACTTTTCTAGATATTTGCATTTGTGGTGACACTATGCTATGGTTGCAGCATGTTCATGGGCTTCAAAAGATGGAGAATGTACCGTTGATGCATTATGGGAATGAACATAAGCTATGGAAATGGTGTTATTACGTATAGAATTGGAGCCGTACTGTATTGAACAAACATGTTTATAATCATTAGTTTTTATTTGCTGTTAACACGATTAAAATTCAGAAAATATATTTTTTATTTAGAGTAGTCACTAGCTTTTATTTGTAGCACTGAATGTATATCATCTGCTATTCTTTGAATTAGAACTTGTGCACAGAAAAAATGTAAGGAGACTACAGGTATTTGATTATGTGGAGACTGTAGTCTTGCTTTGTTGGGGGAGAAAGGTTTAAACATTTCCATATAGAATTCCCTTATAACCTCTATAGTGTGTACAGCTCTAACATTTCCCGTGAACTTGCCATCATATTTATTAGGATTATAGTCAAAAGTAAGGCCATTTGATTTATGTGATTGTGCTGCTACACTTGATGTTGAATGTTGTTTTCCTGGTTAACAGAAAATCACCGACCATATCATTCCTGTTTGGTTAAGAATTTTGGTCTGTGTAGCTGTGTTAAATTATATTTGTGTGTGCCATTTTTTGTTATTTTTCAGTGTGTTTTTAACATTGTGCTTGAGGATAAAACATTTTGGTACTTGGAATCCTGCTTTATAAGAAAAACTTGTTCAATGCACTGAAATTTGTTTTTAAGCTTGGACCAAGGCTAAGCTTTCACATATGATAACCAATGAAAAAGGTTACAGTTACTAATCACAGGATTAATTAGGTGGTGGTAAAAAGGGAACTTCATAGAAAATAAACTGAAGGTACTGAACCCTGTCCATTGTCTATTTCTCAGTATAGTCTCTTACCTTAGCTCTCATTTATCATCAGAAAAAACGGATCTCACAACCCATCCAAAGTAGTCTCTTTGCACCAAATAAGGATCAATAAAATTAGAAGTATATTTAATATGCCTAAATAATGATTAGTATCAATATGCATTGAAAAATCACTTGTCACCCGAATGCAACTTTAAGTTGTAGTGCAACTGAGTGGAATGTTGTGCTGTTTATTTCCTCCATTAATTTTTTTTTTTTTTCAGGAACATTTATCTGTAATTATAATTCTATTCGAAATCCCATCTCTTTTGTAATCCTTACCCTGTTTTTCTCATTTTTATAGTGGTCATGGTCAGGGGAACCTTTTACTGTTTTTTGTTTTGTTTGAATATTTTAAATAAAAACTAAGAATGAAATACTGCCAATATGTAAGTAGCTATGTGCATATTTTATTTCTATGACCTGAAAAGGAAATGCTTGTTAGTAATTTTGTTATTGGCTACAATACTCAGTGTTCCATTCCACATTTCAGGCCAGATGATTGTTTTGCCAAGCAGATCACAACTCTTGTGAAATACAGTTAGCCATGCTGAGTGGTATCTTAGCCACCAGAGAGCAGTCTTCTCAGTGAGAAAAGTGCTGTCTATAGACATTTGCTGAATCTACTGTCAAGCCTTTTTGAACATTTCACTGTTTCCAGTAAATTTGCTATAAACGAAATGCATTTTCCAATTCATAGCAAATACACTGAAGACAAAACAAAATACATCATGGATGATATCTGTATTTGCATTCAGAAGATTGCAAGTGATAATTTCAGTGCCATGTAAGCTTTTCGTTGCAGTAGTCCATGTTAATCCAGTACAGTGTCAGCAACTGCGACTAAACAGCGACTGCATTGTCTGCACAATGAAAATCTGTGAACCCCACATGTATATGGGTTAAGATTGACAGGGTATGACAAGCTTCTTGCGCTCTGTATTAATATGGGTCATGACCAGGGTTAAAGTTAATGTTGATGGTTGCTGTACATTTATACAGGCTACAAGTACGGTTTTAATTAAGGTACTGGTTGGTGCAAATATATGTGTTTGTATGTCAGGTTACAGCATTACAGCGCTGATGGCTCTACACAAATTGGGTTTACGGCTGTATTTAGAGTGTTTCAGTGCTTTGATATATGGGCTATGATAATGGCTGTGCATTTATCTAGATTGTGGTTAGAGTTCTCGTTCCGAGGTCACCCTGTTTGAGTCTTCCCTCTCCAGGTCAGTGGTGTCTCACACTGAATACGCAATTCACATGCTGGCATGAAATGGCACTTATTTCACAAGGGCCCCCAAGTCTGCATGCTGAACCAACAACCCAGATACATGTATAAGCAATACAAATGGGACCAGACAAAGTAAGACTCATGTTTCAAATGGCTGTATATGTAACTCTACTGCACAAGAATGGAAATTTCATATTTAAAGGAATTGTTTAATAACATACACATAGAAAATACTAAATAGAATACACAGTTTTCAATGTTTGCTCATCATTATTTATCAAATCTTTATACAAAACGTATGAAAGTCCAGTCATCTAAATTCAGGTAACTTTAAAAATAGTGAGGGTCCCTTGAAAACAAAAAACAAAAAAAACAAAAAAAAAAAAACCTTGAGAACCTCCTAAGCATGTGGAACCTGTGGTGTTAGCAGTGTGCTGTCAGTTTTAACACACCTGATCTTTCTGACCCCCTGGTTTCTCTCACCCACAAGTCTTGGTCACTCCTGCTTTGCGCTCAGCAGAACTTCAGAAAAGATAAAATGTAGTGGTCTTCCTTTGCAAGAATAAAAAATACAACAAAAATTGATAGCTGATTCTGGAAACAATCTTTTCTATGTGGTTAGATGCTTTATGAACCAATGTTTCGAAGCTATTGATGAAATAATAAATTGTTTCTTCAGTCAGCCTACTTCGAAGAGCTCTGCAAAATAATGTAACTCAAATAGACATTACTTTCCATTGATGCTTTTCATGTTGGAATATTGTAATGCATTAATTTTGTGACTTACTTAGAAATCAAAACATATTCATTCCTTACAGATAAATCCCTCAGTGTGGACATCTCACCACAGCAACTAAGAATGCACAGATGAAGAAGTAGACAAGTTGCTGGCAAAGCATAAATAAAAATATGTTTAATAGCAGAATAGTCCTCATTCATGACATTCCTTTAAAGGCTGCTCTGAACTGCAGTAGAATGGAGTTTGGCAAGGCTTCATGGTTTAAGTGTATCCAGACGGAAGATAACTGATTGGGAATGGTGAGTATGCGGCTGGAGGGTGCTCTAGAAAGGTCCTTTCTGGAAAGGCAGATGCCTTTGGTTCCAGGATGAGCGGGAACATTGCTGACCGCCTACTCGCAGTTTGGAACACCCTTTATTCGATCTCCTTTACGGCATATCCAGTGTTTTTCATGCCCAGTCCCCTGACTAATATTATGATAGGGTCTTCATGGGTGGTGTTACGGCAGACATATATTTAAATAATTTAGCATGCTACTTTTTTTTTAAAGGACCCCAAACGTTGTTCTTGGCACGGCGTCCCCCATTCCTGGTCGAGCACCGCCGCAACGTATTTCTTTCCAAACTCTGCCGAATCGCCAAGAACATCAGCCACGCTGGTCTGTACCGGTTGATTTACGGAGGACGTGGCACCAGACACTTTCCCCCGGGCAGACGAAGTCTCAGTAAATCTCAAGGACCTCTTTTTCTCATTTCTCCGCCTCGAGAGGACGCAGAGTAAACAGCAAATAAGCGGGTGCTGTAAATTGTCGGGCACAAAAAACACACTGACTTTGCGAGGAGCATTTCTGCCCTTCTCCTTGGAGAAGCTGCGCATTCCAGGTCAGTTTCCAATGAGCAGAAACACAGATGAGCCGTTCTGAATGCCGACGATTACCGCCGTTGCGCCGGGCGCGCTCGGCTGCTTGTGGTTACCGAGCACGGTTTCCACAGGCCCGCTACATCAAAGGCCCCCCCTGACCTTTCATTTTCCGCCGCCCCGTTTGGCTCGACCATGAAATACGGCTTGGGCGTGTCACAGTGCATTTTTCCGATCCCTCAAACAAAAAGGCGATGACCAAAAAATGTTCTGACAATAAATCCACTGACAGCAAAAGTGGACATCCCAGGGAGTTTTTTTTTTTTTTTTTTGGAAAAGTTGTTTCCCATAAACAGGCGTCCACCCACTGCTGTCTTTAAACATGTGGCTTTCATGAGCTAATGTTAAGCTTCAGTTCATATACAAACATCATATACATAAAATTGCCAGAATCGCATGGGTGCTAATGGCGTGATCATGTTACAGTATATGTTCATGATTAAATAAGTTATGAAATATTCTGGTCATGAGTATTTGTAACAGAGACAAATCCTGTCTAAACCTACCATGTACTATTTGTTTACATGACAAAACTGTTCAATACACATGGCTACAATTACAATTACCACATCATGTCTGAGAGCTCAAAGGCAATGTAATTCCTTATGGGTGGGGGGAGGATTGAGATGTGTAAATTTATTAAATCAATCATATCATCTTCAAGTATCCTGCTTGAACTGACTGGGCTGTTTAAGAAAATAAATCCTTGGATCTGAGTCCATGCTTCCAAGACAGCCAAGGCGCTAGCCACATTACTGGCCTAAGATGAACCAAAGCATGGTGAGAAAATCTAAGCTTAAGAAAGATGAAACTAAAAAGAATACACTCAGTACAGTACAGACCTCTGCCAAGGCTCCCCTTGCATGAATGTGCACAGCAAATGTCTTTGCAAATCCAGTCTACTTCTCAAGATATGTTTGATCTGATGGTGGCACTAGAGGAAATCAATAGGTTTCTTCCTACATGAATGGGAACATGAATGCACACAGCAAATATCATGGCGATTTCCATTACATTTCCAGGCAGCCAGTCATGGATGGAAAGACGGCATTACATAACTTCCTTGGCCGAGGTAAATATTATAGCAGTCATTTTCTTTTTTAATCCTCTGATATGGATAAGCAGAAATGCATTAGCAGCTGGCTCCACAGATGTCCTTACAGTCACATTTCACTGATACACACATTCTTATTTTTAGTGGTTTCTGAAATGCAAAAAGCTGAGGCATATTGGCTTTTCTCCAAGCTTTCATATTAAAGTGAGAGCCAGAAGCTGAAATGACACAATTCATGTAATTCTAGATTTGAAGTGTTTTCAGTTAATAAAAATATGAACTGAAATGTGAAAGACTTTTCAGTGTGCAACAATACGCAAAAGTGTTTTAGGGTACGGTTGAAGCTATATAGTTCAGTATTGAACAAAGTATTCACTGTAGTCATTACAGACAGACTGGTGTTACCTGTTCACCTAGCCAAGGGCCTCTCTGCACATATGTGGTACTTGCTTAAGTGCAGCAGATGATTGATGAAGGCACATTGAAAACTGATGTCCAAAGTCATCTTTTTCCATCAGACATATACAGGACAGGACCTACATTGGTTTTGCAATGAAATGCAAAATGGTGGAAGGTTCTGCAATTTCCACCTACAACACCCAGTATTAATTTCTGCCGGTGAAAGTAGGCTGGGCACTGATGGAAAGATTTGCAATGGGTGGAATGAAGGGGAGTAGCCGATTATATCATCTAGGTACAACTGTGTTTTAGTTCTGGTCAGCTTGACAAGCTTCTACCGACAGCTGAAAAGTTCCAGGGGCATTGCACAACCTAAAAGGTATAAGATAAAATAAACAAAAAACCCATTGGCAGGAAAATAGCAGTTTTTTTTCAGTCAGCATAAAAACTTGCCAATAGCTACTTGGTCTATTTGCAAGTGTGGGAAAGACTCTTGAATTCCTCTGCATGGTAATAGGTAAGCATACTGCAGTGCTCTCTTATTTAGCTTCCTATAGTCCATACAAAAATACCTAAAGGCTATCACCCTTTCTGAGAAAGACTATTGGAGCTGATCAAGTTCAATAACTTTCCCAGATTATTCCATAGTCAAATACTGTGTTTATCGAACCATAAACATCTAACAGGAGCTGCATCACCAGTTGGGATTACATTTAAGATTTTGTGTGTGTGTGTACTCAATCTTCTTCAAGCTTAGAAAAACATCCTCATATTTGATACCAAAGTAGACAGTCTTACTACACTGTTCTTCTGTAAAAGGACTTTGCTATAACTGGATGTTTAAGGCCACTGTCCCGCCCTCCTTGCTCATCCATTGTTGTATGTGCCATATACCAACCTCCACTACAGTCTTATCTATCAACCACTGCTCCGCTTTTGTCTGGGTCATGGGGTCACACGTGTCAGCCTCCAATGTTGCGGCCAACTTGAAAAGCCCTGCCTGAAGGACAGATTCCCATCAAGTGATTCAGAACCCTGATAACCACTGGTCCCACAGTCATGAACTGATATCTGTTTAGTTCATCGCCTAGTTGACTCAACTCACTGCTCAAATGTATGTCCCTTTCACAAGAGGCAAATATTTCTTGCCATTACCACCTCCTCCGTTTCCTAGTCCCGCTTAATATGTTTCCCACAAAGGTGTTTAGAAGTAGATCTCTATGCTCCTTGTGGGCAGTAAGTCCATGTTGTTTTTTGAATAACAACCCAGAGCACTATCCCATTCATGGTGCCAAGTTATGAGGGCCCAGAAAGATGGGCCTCACTTGAATAATAGTTGTAAATTTCAGTCTGACTATCAGGCTGGAATAACTGGACACCAAGTCAAGAAAGTACAGCGACCAGTCGGGAAAATAATGAAAATTTAATCACAATCAATTCATAAACGTGAGAAAACAATAATGCAAAGGAAAGGGGGAGGGCAGTCTGCCACATTCACATTAAATGTGCTCCACTAGCCATACATCAGAAATACCTACAGTACATATAGCATGTTTTTCGCTGCTGTTCCCTTCTCCTATTTCACTTAATTAAAACACTTGCATAAATGTGGTTATAATGTAAAAATGTGACCAATAACCAACATAAACAAGTAAATGGCCACAGATTATACCAAAATGTGAGGGGTAGAATGGTCTGGCATACACACACAGACACACACACACACACACACACACACACACACACACAAATACAGTTTGCCTTGTAAGTCCAAGAACCAGAAGCAGATGTCTTTGTGCACAACGTATATAAAAATGTAGCTTCTCGCATTGTGCATGAGAGAGGGTGCCAGGTTCTGCATGAGGAATCGTTAGGAGAAATGGCAATGACGTGAAAATGAGATCACTTAGTCATCAACAACTTGATTATAAAGACAGGGATCACGTGGCCTGGCTTACAGGCTTTTCTTGGCAGTCCAGCACTCTCTGGTGAAAACATTGCTCATTTGTAGGCACCGAGAATTAATGGAGAACATCACTGCCTGATTGGGTGATCTCACTCACTTCAAGGAATAGGTCAAAAAGTCACTTGTAGTAAAAGAGTAAAATGTGACTTCACTTTTCAACAAGTAACACCCATCTTTGTGAAAGCATTTGTTGGCATGACATCATTCAACAGTTGGTGCAGATAATCATTTCTCAATATGTGTTCAATGAATTGCCAAATACATGTGGCACTTGCATTTTAAGGGGAAATACAATTAATGTGAAAAGCACAGAGCAGAAGCACGACCCTCATAACAATTTGTTATGATTATATTGTTTTCTGCCCTTAATGGGCAGCTGAGTCATTTTCAAAGAAACTCAGATGTGCTTTGCAAAGGGAAAGGGTTCAGAAGACGCTTTGATTGCTCGTCTGTGAAGAATTATTAGCCCACATTTTTTTCCAGAGAAAGGCCAAACCACCTGTAGGGGCTCCTCTGTTTTTGTAGTCAAGCACAAGGCTAAAAATAATGTCTGTAAAGTTTGCTCATAAAATTTGTTTTATTTCTTTAATGAAACATTTCCAGAAACCCGTGTGTTGCTGCACACCGCACGCACAGAAGACAAACACGAGATGCTCTCATGCACCAGGGACCCAAGGGCTGTGAGTTATTTACTTTAGAATTTTTTCAGCATAGACAAGAAAAAATGCGAGAAAATTAAAAGAAGACAACACCATGAGGGATAGAATAATTCAGCTAAGGAACCACATAAACAAGCTTCTACTCTGAAATGTTTCATACCACAGTAAGGTTTACAAAACATTTAGCTTGTGTCCAGTTTTCAATGGTCAAAGCTGATACAACTGCAAGTCTAAATTGTGAGCTATTTTTCAAAATTGCTTTAATTTAAACAGAGAACAGAATATTCATCTCATCAGTGTGGCTGTTCTATATAACCTGTTTTGCTTCCAGGGCTTGGTGCCGAAATTCCTTTTTATGTAGAGGTGGAAATTATATAAAAAATATGATTTAGGAGGATTCCCAAACTTTCTGCCCAGTCCTATAACCCACATAAAGAGCAATTTTATTCAGGGACACAATTAGTCTCAGCTAGCTGGTAATTATTTTCAAAAAACAACTAGTTGTCATAACATCATCATTTATATGCATTTTATATTACTATCCAAAGGAAAAAACAGGATTCAGTAGTAATAACTGTTAAAGTAGACATGGTCCACAGTATATACTCAGCTGTTTTAATGTATTCATTTAGCAGAAGGTTAATATGTACAATGGACCAACTCCAAATATTTAGCAGAGATCCCCTGACCCAGCAATGGGTACCAATCTAGTCAAGAAACTGGGAGCCTACACATCCACATATGTAACTTCTAAAAATGAACTCTGATGACATGCATGATTAACAAGAGGGCCAAATTCAGTACACTCAAAAATTCACACAGAATGGAAACCATGGATATGCACAAACTCACTCTCACTGATACAGACTGACACAGAACACACACATACACACACAGGTACAGTACAATTACATTTACACATGCACACACACATAACTGTTCACACACACACACACACACACACACACACACAAACAGTGGGTGAATGCCTATTGCATAAGATGATGGTTAGTTGAGTCTAAGGTTTATTGGCCCAAAGGGAGTTCCCTCGGGGAGACAGGGTAGCAGGCTGCAATGGACAGCATGGTCCTGTGCCTCCCACACATTTGTATATTTACTTCTCTGGAGAATGATATAAAGAACAGTTCCCTCGTAAATCAGTGCCAACACATTGATATTTTACTAGTAGTTTAGGAGCTTCGACCTCCACAAATCTCAATCACTATTTATTTGAGGGACCTACAGACTGAAGTAAAAGATTCCAGGCTCATGTAGCATTTTGGTGCCATGTAGTTAAGCACAATCACACTTCCTTTTCTATAACATTATGGAAAAGAGCAGACGGTTAAAACAAGGCCATTTGGTCTGCATTTTTAGCCTCATGAGAATCAATCACTCTGTGTGTGCGCTTTCGTGTGCACGGACCATGAGTGTCTACGTTGTTACATTATGTGTATGTACATCTGCATCTACATGTATGCACGTGTGTACCTGGGTGTATGTGCATGCCTGTGCAAATGTCTGCATCTGTGGTCTTGTCCATGGTCACTGCAGCGATTATTAGCTTCCCCTTCAGAAAGCCGTGGCTTTTAAGATGTCCACACTGCCTAAAGCTGAGAGGTCCTCTGTGTATCTTTCAAGGGGTTTCAACTGTGTCCAACATTCCTAACTGGACACATAATGGAAGGCAATAGCAATGTCTGGGGAGGGCTTTGTACTGCTCATTCTTTCAGGGCTACAAGCTGCACTTATGCCTCATTACAGAAAATATTTTCATGAGAAACAGTTCCATGATAAACCTTCAGGTAATTCAAGTTACAGTTCCATTTGA
The DNA here is from genome assembly GCF_018555375.3 of Anguilla rostrata. NCBI lineage: Eukaryota > Metazoa > Chordata > Actinopteri > Anguilliformes > Anguillidae > Anguilla > Anguilla rostrata. The sequence continues at coordinate 46,759,040 of NC_057933.1, read as the reverse complement.
ACTGACAGGCAAGTAAACCTATTCCAAAACATTTTTTTTTTCTCGTTTTTCTAATTTCTTTAAAAACAATTCTCATGAAAAAAAGCAGTGCCTGACAGTCACTCGTTCCAAGGGTGAGATTTAAAAGAATTCTGAAATTAAATATTCTTCTGTTAGGAATCCCAGAATCAGTCAAACCTCTCCTTAATTCCTAACCCTATTTGTTCTACTGTCAAAAGCATTCCTGTGTGTAAAAGCCTTTATGTGGTTAAAGTGCTCATTCTCAGCTTTTATTTAAGGGTATTTTTATACATTTTGGCTTCACCATGAAGAAATTTGAGCACTTTTTATACATAGACCCCCCAGTTCAGGGCACCATAATGTTTGGGACAAATGGCTTCACGGGAGTTTCTGATTAGTCTGATGTGTTCAACTGCATCAAGTGCAGGTATAAGAACATTTACCTATCTAGTATCTAGTCTTGATTCTCAGTTTTTGATTGCCTTTGGAGTCTGTTATTGGGTATTTGTCAATATGAGGACCAGAGTTGTGCCAATGAAATACAAGGAAGCCATTATGAGACTGAGAAAAAGAACTATCAGAAAATAACTGTCAGAGACATAGGTGAAACCTTAGCCTTAGCAAAGTCAACTGTTTTGAACATCATTAAGATGAAAGAGAGCACTGGTGAGCTCAGTAATTTCAAAGGGCCTGGTAGGCCAAGGAAGACCTCTATAGTTTATGACCGAAGAATTCTCACAATGAAGAAAAACCCCCCAAACAACAGACAGATTAGAAACAGGAGGCAGGTGTGGATGTATCAGTGACCACTGTCTGCCGAAGACTTCACAAACTGAATTACGGAGGCTACACTGCAAGATGCAAACAACTAGTTTGCTGTAAAAGCAGGATGGCCAGATTACAGTTGATATGAAGAGCCTAAAAGAACCTACGGAGATCTGGTGGTCTTGTGGACAGATGAGACCAAGATTCACTGTATCAGAGTGATGGCAAGAGCAAAGTGAGGAGGACGAAGGGAAGTGCCCAAGTGCCCTCCTGCAGTTGTTATGGTTTCAGCACGTTTGCCTGCTACAGGTAGTGGCCCACATGTCTCCATTGATGATGCCACTGCTTATAGCAGCAACAGAATGAATTTTGAAGTGTACAGAAGCATCTTATCTGCAGAAGTTCAACCAAATGCCTCCAAACTCATTGGACGGTGCTTCATTCAACAGCAAGACAATGATCCCAAACGTACTTCTAAAGTAACACAGGAGTTTATCCAAAAGCTGGAAAATTCTTGACTGGTCAAGTCATTCACCAGATCTGAATCCAACTGAACATGCGCATTTCATATGCTGAAGTGAAAACTTCAACTATCCCCAGAAACAAGCAGGAGCTGAAGATGGCTGCATGCAGTATAGGCCTGGCAGAGCATCACCAGAGAAGATACACAGCACCTGGTGATGTCTATGAGTCACAGAATTCAATCAGTTATTGCATGCAAAGGACATGCAACCGGTAGGCTCATCTTACAGTATTAAGTCACTAATTTAGTTTGCTGATGGGATGATCAAATCTGGACTGTGCCAGTACCAACTGTGCCAGTACCTGACAGCCCCATAGGGCGGTACTTGATTGGTTAGAAGTTACTCAAGGAAAATAGTTTTTCAGTCAGCTGGGATGATAGCACCAAACTGTTGCTGCTCATTTGCCCTTAAATCCACAGAGCATACTGAATGTTAAATTTCATGAATGATAATACAAATATTGAGGGATATAAGAGTTTGCGGTGGTACATGGGGGTTAACTGAGGACTATGGGATGACCACAAAACAATAGGGGGATTCTGTGTGTATTATTAGAGGTTTAGTATTATTTTAGGTGGCAAGCCCACACTCTGCAAAAAGGTGCCTTATTTGTTTTGGTGATGATGCTAAACCAGTTATTCTGGGCCAAATACCCAGAGACTCAAGCACACATTGTGTATCAGCTTGTGTTGGGTTTTTTTAAAAACACCTTTTGTTCATGTCTGAACCAACAGGTTCCAATTTCAATTTTCACACCTCTAAAGATTGCTCTTTAAAGGAAGCCGGGCTTGTTGAGTGTGCTATATGAATCCAAATGTGGTTGAATGCCTTTCTCTTTGACATGGGCTATGAGCTGTGGGTGTGCCAGAACAGAGCCCTGCTTTCACCATGGACCTCCTCCAAAATGTCAACCGAGTGGTTTTAGAATCATATTTAATAAAAAAGGAGTCTGGTTCCCCCATACACCATTCCCTGCTGCCTGAAAAATGGCATTATACAATAACAAAAAACATAATATTTCATAATGTCTAATACATAAGTCATATAAACTCCAATTCTTTAATTGTTTGTTATTTTGTTTATTACATATCCACTGATGTAATCAAAAAAGAACACAAAGCAAGTAGGTATATGATTTAATTTAACTTTTCATCAAATCCCAATGGCATCATGACATCATTCTCCAAACAGCTTGTGTTCATTGGTAAATTAAAGTCTGTATCAGACATTTTGTGACATGGAGAGCTTCACAATAATGCACTATGACAGAGCTTTAAATCCACCTAGTGCTTTAGGTTTGTGTGCCAGGGGCATACTCATATTTGCAATAAACACATCCAGTCCTTTGTTGGATGAGAAACATGTTTTGAAAATTGTACAAGCTTCAAAGTGCCTTCGTTCCATGCTACACCTATGCCAGATGGCTTTTTTACAGATGGTAAAATATGGAATAATCACACAAAATAAGCAAACAGAAGACTGAAAATGGAGAAAGCCAGGCAGAGGTGGTTTGAATGACTAAATAGGTACCGTGTCAAAATATGAACTTGTGATCTCTGAGTTAGCATATTGTGTGAATTGTGCCATTTCTGGGCTCGAGTGCCATCTTGTAAACTGTTGTTAGACATTATCACTAGTATATCATGAGTTAAAGCAATACAATCCCCACCTTTTAAGTATACTAGGGTAAAAATAGCCTCTCTTTTCTTTACTTTTAAAATACTGCATTTAATTGCAGAGTTTCCATGGGTGGATCTAATTCAATGCCTGAAAACGATTGAAACTGCACTTGTTAAGATGTCAGTTTATACCGTTTCTTTATAGCTTGTACACAGTTTATAGCACAGATCCTTTTAGGACAGTCAATTTTGTCTGAAGTCACCACAATCCTCCTGCACTAGAGGCACGATACATAAAGAGCATGCTCTCCTGACGCACTGGCCTGAGAGCCAGTAACTACTTTACACAGTGCATTATATTTTCTTGACAATAGATACGTAAGCACCCTTAAAGGCTAAACTCTTTTAATCAGCTATGCAGATAATGAACAAAACTAAGAAACATCAATGTAAAGTCACTTAATGGGTCAATGGGTCATCATGTGTCAGCATAGCCTGTATGCACCCTGGCATAGTGCCTACCGCCTCCTTTCAATCGCATCTCTTCTCTGTCCTGGTCCTCCAGTGGTGGAATGAGCTCCCCACTGTAATCTGGGACACCAAAGTCATTGCACATCTTCCACCGCAGACTGAAAATGCACCTATTTAAGCTGTGCCTTGGCTCACCTAATGCTGAACATTTCACGTGGGCTACCTATGCTAAATTTAACCCAATACCCCAAACCCATTTTCCCTCTAATCTTTCTACATTCTCTATTTCCCTCTTGCTTCTATTATTGCATCTGACTTTATTTTGTAAGATTATATATTGAACCCTACTATGGGTGTGACCCTGATGACTTAGCATCAGCGCTGTTGCCTAAACCCATAGGAATTTATGCTCTGGATAAGAGCATCTGCTAAATACCTAAACGTAGATCAGCAATAAAGTATAGTAGCAGTGATCCCTTCCACATGCTTTCTGAACTGGAGTCAGAAGCAGAATGTAGGCCTATCTACATGTGTGCAAAATTTTAAATGTCCAGTTTGGCAGGTTGCCAGTCAGAGTGCATGTGGAAAATGCACAAGAGATCCATACTATTATTTCCCCCGGTAGAATATGTGCTAAGCATACCGATTCTCTGACTACGTCTGGCAGCAAAACTGTAATACATCTGCCATGCTAATGTCCCCCGACATACTGTGCAGGGCCACAGAGACTTCATTGGATTCCGTAACATTAAAAACCTCACATTAATTTTGCATTGTGCAAGCAAGCACTGTTGCATGCATGCGCCACCTGCATTATGTCACTGGTTCTTCGTCACGATGGAATTCGCATTACTCCATAATATTGACCAGTTGTCCTTACTTGAACTTAATCTGAAACTGAGTACAATGAAGGCCTCACACTCAACAGGAGCACCAGTGTTTTCCCCTCACTGTTCATTGAAATCTGAGCACACTCTGAAAGTTTTCATTTTCAGTATCCAAGTTCTCTTCAAAGCTATGTTACTTAAACAAAAACAAAATAAGCACTCTCCCTTTATTATGTCCACTCCATATGTGAAATCCAACTAGTTGGGCTGTAAAAGCAGGCTCAAATTTTTAGGCAAATCTGGCACACCATATTTGTTGTAACAATGGGCCAAACTGGTGTTTTATGGCAGAGCAAGGCTCGGCTCTATGGCGTCAGAAGTGCAGCTGAGTGAACTACTTAATGTGAAAAGGTAAACACTGCGGTGTTTGTTTGAGTTTGGTGTGGCTCTGGAGATTGGCCTGGAATGTGTCTAAACAAACATGCTCAGCTCCTGCATTCCCTTCAGAATGTGGTTGCTGTGATTTGGGCCCTTTTGATTTCACCGTTAATCACCCATACAAGCTTGCAGCAGAAAACCACATAGGTCAGTACAGGCATTATACTTCATGAGGAATCCCCTTCAAATTACAAGTTTATTCTAATGTTGATTCATGTTTCCTACTGTCATGCTAGGTTTACCCTTACAACCTATAAAAATGACTGTGGAAAAAAAAATCAACCTCTAAAACGGTTTTGTTTCTCTCACTGTGGCTGTCTTCCAAAAATGATCCAGCTCCTGAGACACTCTCGGGGATGCCATTTACACCAGAATTAAGTGTTTGGAAATTGTAGTTGCCCATGATATACCCTGCAAGGCTAAATATATTTGGTTAATTTGATACATTTCATCCTGAGACAGTCATTTGGCAAAGCTGGAACAGGCTCTCATGCTGCATTAACCAATATTGCGAGTCACGGAGTGCACTTCATTGACTAAAATCATTTTGAACAACTGTGTGAACTGCACATGGAACCTAAAAAAGGGAACGTTCCATTTTATTAACAATGATACCGCTCCATCCTTGTAATAGTTACGGTCATTAAACACTATAGTTCAGGGGGCCTCCAGTGGCGTAGCCCATAGAGTACTTTCCACATGCTCATTGCGAGCCACGACGTCGGCGGTTCGAGTCCGACCGCTGATCTTTGTCACGTCTCCTTCTGGTTCTTCCTGTCTCTCTACACTATCCTGTCTAATAAAAGCTTAAAAAAGCCCCCCCCCCCCCCAAAAAAAATTAAACACTATAGCTCAGATTCTATGCTGAACTCGAGTGTAGCAGAAAAAGCCATTTCATTGTTTTTACGGGCTGAACCATTCTGTATGTTTGAGAATGTCTGTTACAGTGCAAATCTACAGGTTTCTTTAGCAAGTCTTTGTGAACTTTACCACTTGTACAAAGCAACACTAGGGAGTACCTAGAAAAGACTGTGTCCTAGCGGGCTGAATCTAATTTGTTTGTTAGTTTATTTTTACCGATTTCATCATCCATTTTAACTTGTTCCATAGAAGGGTCTTTCAGTTTCAGCACAACCAAGGCTTGGAATAAAATATAAACAATGTCAACGGGAAGGAAATGATGTAATTCACAAAATGAACAAAATTTCATTTTTGTTCAATTTTGAGGGCAAACTGACTGAAACATCACTGTTTTGTGAATTTAAGGTACAGAAGAGAAGTTACATTTTATTAATGTCTCCTTGCTCCATGATTACGAAGGCCAGGCAGTAGGTGGTGTGTAGGCCTTTTTTATTCAGAGATTCTGTATGAAATTTCCCCGTGGGCAATTTTAAAATTATTTAGACATTTGCAAGAATTTTATGATAACATGCAATGGCAGCATGTGTCATTGCACAACTGTGAACAACCCTGATTTCTCTCTTTAATATGAACCCACAGAACTTGTGAAGCATTCAGCTGTTCAACAAAAATGCATGTAAGGCCTAGACTCTGTCCAGAGAACTAATTCAGGACAGAAGGCTGCCATTAAATTTTCCTTTCAACACTCAATACAATGCTACTTCCTGTCTGATGTTCTCATTCTTTTGTGACTGCCTCCCCTATGCCCACAGACCCCCTGCTACACCCCCTGATGTGTCTCACATTGGGTGACAGGGTAATATAGTCTAAAAGTCTGGCTAATCATTGCTTCCTCCACCCAGGTTGGCTCCTGTCCATGATGACATACAGAGTACAGCAGAAGTAATGCACAGGTCACAATAATGTGCGTTGGTAGCCCTCCTTCTATCATGTACCGAGAACAGCTTACATCATCTATGAAATACATAATTTTGCTCCATCCTTTGCCTACTTGAAAATATTTGTGTCATGCACTAAATACATAAGCTAATAGAAAAACAGTTCACAGTATTTCTTGGGAGAGATATTTTCGCGATTTTCACACCATGAAAATTCAATATTTGTATGTATGCACAGTGAACACCATAATGTTTTTTTCTTGATTTGGCTCTATAATTTTAGATTTCTAATCAAATAATGTGGTTAAATTGCAGCTTCTCAGCTTTTATTAAAGGGTATTCTTTTACATTTTGGTTTCATCGTGTATAAATAGGAGAGGTTTTTAGGGCACCATAATATTTGGGACAAATGGCTGTACAGGTGTCTCTGATTAGTCAGGTGTGTTCAGTTGCTTCTTTGGTGAAAGTAAAAGAGCTTTCAATATCTAGTCTTGAGTCTAGGCTTTTGATTGCGATCTGTTTTTGGCATGACACCATAAGGACCAGAGTTGTGCTAATGAAAGTCAAGGAAGCAATTATGAGGCTAAGAAATATTTAAAAAACAGCCAGAGACATAGGCCAAATCTTAGGCTTACCAAGATCAACTGTTTGGAACATCATTAGGAAGAATGAGAGCACTGGTGAGCTCAGTAATTGCAAAAAGGGCCTGGTAGGCCAAGGAAGACAATGATGACCAAAGAATAGCATTGTTTAGAGTACAGAGCCAAATAAAGAAAATGTCTTTGTCTCAAACTTTACGAAGCTCACTGTATATAAATATATAGTGCTTTATTATTGTACTGGAGTGAGTGCAATAAAAACAAAAGAAATGTTGAAAGAAAATCCTGCTGATTTGGACCCTTCAAAAAATGTTTCAAGGAGAAAGTACAGGGACAAACGGATAACTTCAACCACTGGTCTGGGCATCACCTCACTTTTCATTTTCAATGCAATGCTTCAGTTCATTGAAACAAGATATATTTTTATGGTATTTTAGGGGACATTACATGCCAACATTTCCCTCTGAATTATTATTCAGGTTAACTACATACACAACAACAGCAGTGCATATAAAATTCCTTATCTAATTTTATTGCTACTTCTCTCATAAAACACCTTACACATAAAAACAACTTAAATAAACCAGGTAAAATAATTTTGTTTCGCTCCCACCTCATAATTTTCTTATGATTAAAAAAAAAAATGTATGTCTTGCAGAAGACCAATGTTTGAGTTCCTAATCATGGAACATAAGCAGTATTAAAAATGGACAAGTTTCCAGGGCTTATGGAAATGTGGAAACATCCAACCCTGTTATTTCTTTGCAGATGATAAAAGTATATAGCTGTGAAAAGTCCGCGGACAAAGGTGGAATTCCAAAATGAGTCTTCCTACGTGCGGCTTTGACGTATGATTTGCAAGCTCCCAGTCTGGAACAGCGTCTCAGACACAGTCGGCAAACAGAGAACTGTGAAGTCTAACATTTTTCAACTTCCAGAGTAAAACTATTTGACCAGTTGTGAATCATGTCGCAGCATAAAATGGTGCCAACACACAGGTCGTTTATAGAGCTCATTCCATCATCTGATCCACGACCAAGAAAGTTAATTGGGGCTGGGCGAGCAAAGCGTTGTTTGTGGACTTCAGGAAGTAAATATTTCATTGATTCTTAAAGGGAAATGCAGGAAGAATGAAAGGAATGCTGCAGAGGAGATAAACTCCCCGAGCTGAAGGCATTTCAGGTGCAGCAAGTGTGCGCCCTGGAGTGATAGGAATGGGAACTGCACATTGCTTAATAGTTACATATTCACAAACATATTAACAAAACTGAATAGTGCAGTCAGTAAGCAGCTGTGTGGGATAATTAGTGATAACCGACCTCCCTGCTAATCACTAGGATCATTTTTTTGCCACCTGTTTATGGTATGTGGGGGGGAAAACTGAACACCAAACTTGTTGATGAAACAATGCCGGTATTCAATCAAGAATTTTTCTTCACAAACACAGTTTAACAACTTTGCCTGTGTTTACTTACAAACTCAAAGGGAAGTACTGAGTGCATATAGGGCAAAGTATTTTATAATCAGCAGAGGTTTCCAGCGTTAGTCATGACACATTTTCATAACCATACAATAACAGCCAATCACCCCCATGATACAATACCAGCCTCATACAGTAGCAGTCCTTCCTTGAGAATGAGGTAGATTGCCTGTTCAGTCCCTTTCTCTAGAGCAAAATAATTCCCAACAAACCCAGACACTGACATACACCTGTCCCAGTGATCAAAGTCATGGAAATGGAGGTGCCGAAAGACTGGGACATTCTGGAGCACAGGAAAACCTAGGTGTGATGTCATGGTAACATGGTTACAGACTCTTCACCCTGGTAACATTCTTCTCAGAATATTTATTTTCTCGACATTTATGGCAGGGCTAGTCAGATCCAGTCCTGAAGGGCTCCAATATTATTTTAGTTTTCTTCAAACACAGACACTCTCAGAACCATGGAGGCAAGACAAATGTTCCAGTAAGACAGAAATATTGCTGAATCAAATCATTAGGTTCCCAGCTGGGCCAAAAGTCTGTAGTCATTGCGGTTCTCTAGAACTTGGGCCAAGTAATCTTTAGTCCTTTTCCTCCTGGTTTTGTTCTCACAGGTAAATCCCCATGTACTGAATGAGCCAGTACATACATTACATAAAGCTTAATGCCAAAGAACATTAGGAACAAATATGATTTTACATCAGAGACAAGAAATGTTGGCCCCCAATACATGTGGCAATGAACTGGGCTTGTAGCGCAAACATTGAGTTTGACTTCCTGCTGGGGTACTGCTGTTGTTCCCTTGAGCATGGCACAGAATTGTTTCTGTAAATATCCACCTTCATAAATGGATGCAAAGAAGTTGCTCTGGATTAGAGGGTCTGCTGTTTGCCAAAATGCAAACAAATCATGAGGTAAGAACTTGGTGGGGTTAACAGGTTTTCAGTTTGGGACAGAAATGTTTGTTCTAAAAAGATCACATCAATAAATAAGATCTTAAGAAGCATGAGCTAGTGCAGCTATATCACACAATTAGTCACAATGCATTGTTGTTTTTGTGTTATTAGTTTGGATACAGCACACTGAATATCCCATTACTCAGCATATGAAACTTTGTAATATATCCCAGTTGTGTTTTGTAATCCATTATGACGATACAACAACGGGATTAACTATGCCCGTAAAGTTTTCTTTGCCATCTATAATACATTTATTGAGGATCAACGTAGAACTGGGTGTTTTAACAGTCATGTGATTGGAAGTTCTCTCTGTCATCCAGTAAGTCAGCCAAGAGTCCAGGGCTTCGCCTCCTATTTTTACCCTACCCAATCATAGCACTGCCTGCTTAGATGGCTTTATAAATTGTTCTGCTTACAGCGAGCAACAGAATTTTAAGAAGCGCAAAAGTGGAAACGCGAAGCTAGGTCGCGAGTCTGTGAAAGATGGCTAATTTTGTGGAGAGAGTTGTGCGCGTTTTTCTTTTTTGTGCTTCAGCTCAGGTAAGTTATTCTGCGCAAAGGTTACAACTTCTCCAACCCCGTTTTACACAAGCCTTTGCTTTGCACGAGAGGATACATATGGCAGCATAAACGCAGTAATACAAATCTCTCTCTTGTCACGGTTGCAGTTGTGTTCCCTGGCATGGGCGCAGTCATGTCCATCTCGATGCAGCTGTCCGCAAGAACCACCGATGTGTACACCTGGTGTGCAGCTCGTGTTGGATGACTGCGCGTGCTGTCTCGTGTGCGCTCGACAGAATGGGGAGGTTTGCTCAGATATGAACCCGTGTGATATTCGGAAGGGTCTACACTGCGATTATGCGGCTGATGTTAACAAGAGGACAGGTGTCTGTATGGGTGAGTAGCGGTTCTCATGCGTAATTTATCTGTTGGGAAGAACGGTGGAGAACGGAGACTTATTTGCTTTTACCGCGAGGTGAAAAGATAAAGTCTTTAGACTGTAAGAAGATAACAGTCCAGGGTCTGCTTTCCTACAGTCTATCTGTCTTCCTATTCCAGGGTCGAACTGAATAACTTGATTTGGTTTAAACGGATTTATTACTGTTAACTAACTTGTTTACCCACCGTATAATTTATTATTGTCGATTTAACAGGTCTCCCTGTACCAACATTTCACGACATGTACATAATGTTATGCTAAAAGAGAAATATTTGCCCTGCCAGAATACTGAATTTTAACGCAAACCCTTGATTGGCATTATTTTTCCACAGTACTAGGTTCCGAGTCCTAATACACAATTCGTGCAGGCTATTCCAATACATGTTATCGAAACTGTGCTTCTGAAGCAGTAACAAATTATTAGTTATTGAGGCAATACTTATTTCTTGCTCAGGGATAAAACAGCGGAATCTCTTGTATGACTCCGACCTTACAGTTTTGTTCACTGCATCACTGTGCATTCTGATGAGTGAACAGTGCAACATTGCCTATGAGGTTTGAGGTTCTTAAGGCAAAATGTTCATAATAAAAATGGCAATTGGTCACACATGCCTGTTCAACAACCTTGAAACATTGTCCTTTCCATGCCTGATGTTACTGCCATGATTAGACTAGAGATAACGGTTTGTCATCAAGTTTAATAAGATGCATGCAATTTTAGCAGCCAATAAATTTCTATTTTTTCAGCAGAGAAAAGGGCTAATTATCTTGTTTTTTCCCCTTCACTGGCAGCTCGTGAGGGAGACATCTGCCTGTTCGACGGCGCCGTCTACCAGAACGGCGAGACTTTTTATCCCAGCTGCAAGTATCAGTGCACGTGCCGAGATGGCCAGATCGGTTGTATACCGCGCTGCAACCTCGATGTCATGCTGCCGGGACCCGATTGCCCTTTCCCACGAAAGGTGCAGGTGCCGGGGGAGTGCTGCGAGAAGTGGGTGTGTGACACCGAGGCGGAAGTTAGCCCCCTGGGTGGCCTCGCCATGGCCGGTGAGCGCCCCGACCCCTGCTTTGACGTCACTGGCACCCTTGCGCGAGCGTGCTAAACCAACATTGCTTGTGGAAGCTCGTTTGACCAGTGAGAGTAGTCACTGTGCACAAAGCACAGAGTACTGTTGATCAATGACAAACCAGATAAAGGTAAAATAAGTATATAAGCAACACTGCCTCAAAGCACTCATGGTTTCTGAGTGTAAAAGCTGCATGGATTTAGAAAAGCCTAATGTTTAAATGCACAATCACGGACTACAGTAGAAGCATAAGTAACCCAGATTTATACACAATAACATGCTTTTTCATTCTTGGTCCCCAGCATATAGACAGGAGGAGACCGTAGGATTTAACACCTGGGACTCCAGCCTGAACTGTATTGAGCAGACGACCGAGTGGGGGGCATGCTCGCGTTCCTGCGGGATGGGCACGTCCACACGAGTCACTAACAGGAACGCGCGCTGCGAGCTGGTCAAACAGAGCCGACTGTGCATCGTCAGGCCATGCGAAAAACAGCAGCCTCGACGGACACCAAAGGTATGGCCCGAGATCGTGGACAACAACTGCTGTGCTGAAAGTACGAGAGTATATCACTATGAATATATGAAAATGTATTCTAATGTGGCTCCTGTGTTTCTCACTTCAAAGATATCTTTATTTTTACTGCATTACTTATTTAACAGACATGCTAACTGTAAGTAGCAATAAACCTGAAGAAATTTAGGTTCATTGCTGCTTAGTATCTTGCTTAAAGGTGCAATGACAGTGGCTCTCCTGGGTCACAAACATGCAGCTTCTAGGTTACTTGAGCAGTACCCTAACCATATTGCAATGTCACACTAACTGTTAGATGGTGAAGGGATGGGGGGGGGGACTGATGATAAATGTGGGAAATCCAAAACTTGGCGTGTACATTATGAGACAGACTATATATTTCTAACATTTTTTAAATTATCTACTTTCTATTAGAAAGTTAGCAAGTGCCTGAGAACAAGGAAGAGCCGGAAGCCTATCCACTTCACCTTCAAGAACTGCACCAGTGTCCAGACCTACAAGCCACGGTACTGCGGCACATGCAACGCCGGGCGCTGCTGCACCCCCCACAGCACCAAGACCGTGCAGGTGGAGTTCCGGTGCGCCCAGGGCAAGGCGATCAAGAAGCCCATGATGTTCATCAACTCCTGTGCTTGCCACCACCACTGCCCACGCGACAACGCCGTCTTCCACCTGAGAGACCTGGCGTATAGTGGACTGACGATGTAACCTTTGGCTCTCTGCTGCCCCCTATCAAATCAGATGCTAACTGCACTTGTGTGCTAGGGGTGACTCCAGGGGGGCAAAGTGCTGCAGGAAATTCACAAATGGGTTGATGGGAGGTGGAGTCTTGAGCTTGCCTTGGACATGCTTCAAAATCTCAAACACCAGACCCATTATGTTCTCTGAATTTAAGCAAATGGGTTTGAAGCCTGGAGCAAGTTGGTATGTTGCAGAAATATCACACTACAGACCACACATTACATTACATTACAGGCATTTAGCAGACGCTCTTATCCAGAGCGACTTACACAAATTAAGTGCCTTGCTCAAAGGTACAATGGCAGTGTCCTATCCAGGAATCGAACCTGTGACCTTTTGGTTACAAGCCTAGTCCCTTACCCACTGTGCTACACTGCCGCCCCACCACCCATTACGCTGTCCTGTGACACTCAGCTTCCTTCATGCACCCCAATTGCATGTGATAACATGCAAGTTTTTGGCATTTGATATTGCTACAGATTGAATAGTTTTCTTGATATTTTTGTTAAAACAAAGGAAATGGAATTTCATTTTCTGCCTCATTAAATATATTGGCATCTTTGCCAAGGGGCTGCTATAAGCTGGTTGACCCCTGAAGGTCTAGGGTTGGACAACCCTGATCTCTGCTTTTTAAAATGAGATATAGGCCTTATTCTTAAAATGGGGGCATGTCTTACTGAATCCTGACCAATGTTCCATTGAGTGGACCTCTGGAGTCCAAAATGTTGACTTGACGGCACTGAGTCTTCCCAAGACTGTCACTTTTCCCCTGGCTATGCAAAAGGTAAATCATGCAACCTAAGATAAGATTTGATTCCTTCATAGTGACCCGTGTCAAAAGCAGGCCAACTACGCTGGACATCTAAACTAGTGGAACTATTTTAGTACACTAAAATACCTTTTATTCTAAAAGACTTATGCTGAATATGCCGGGGAAAACACATGTAAATACATTGTATATTTTGTCCCTGTGTTTATCTAATGCATATTTTTTTGTATTGTAAGCTTATGTATATATGAGTTGTATATATATTGTTTTAATTACATCTGTCATACTCAGCTTTTCCAGCAATGATTAATGATGTTGTGCTACTTAAATATGCATTAATGCATTGGTATTAAATTTGTATTTTTTTCTATATAAGCTACGTCTCCAAGTTTCTTCAAACATTCATGTTTTGATATGAAGTCATCCATTCATGAACACTTATTGCACTATGAAGTATACACTGGAAAGTGATGTTTCCATTAACTGCTAGTTTATTACTTATTTGTTTAGTGGACAACCTTATCCAGGGAGAGTTGTCATGTTCCTGTGTACAATAGTCTCACACAGGATTCAGTCCCAGAATGGGTCAGATTCCTGCTGGGTAACCATTATTCCATGCACTGCATTATGTAAAAAAACAAAGCATGAATTGTAACAAATGACGTAGTGATTTTAAAAAAAATTTACTGTTGATATTGGCAGTAAATGCCATTTTTGAATTCCTTTGCATAAACCAGGGGTTCTCAAAATCAGTTCTGGGGGCCTGTTTTACCAACAGTTGTAACAACGGAATTGTAGAGCTGTTTGTTATACTTGGACAGTTTAAATCTGTTATGTCCGTGTGATGACTTGCCCTCTTAAGGTCAAATACTTAATATTTCATGAATTAATGTTCAATATTCACATATCCCAGGATTTTTATCCATCAGATCCACTAATGCTTTCATTTAGTGTGCTATATGGCACATGGATCCTTTAACTGATTATAGACTGATAGGTGAAACCAGCAGGGTCCTAAGGGCTGAAGGGTCACTTAAATGAAATTAAAATGTGGAAAAGGAAGAGCTCATATCAACAAGCAAAAAGCAAATTGCAACAATTCAAACTTGTATTGTGTTAATAAGTGTAAGTAAAATAAAAATATGGAAGAATTCTATTGGATCAAGAAAGTGGCTGTATTAAAAGCCTGCCTACACATGAGGCCACAGAATTTAGACCATACACAATTTTGCTTGTTTGAAAAGGCAGTTATACCAACTCAAGGCCTTCAAGTAAACAGTGTCACCTTGTGGCATGTTTAGGAACTTTCCTTTCAATGGAAGGAAATTGTATTCTCAGAAAATTTAGTACTTCCACTAGAACACCACAATTGTCCACAAACTTCTGTATATATATTTGATGACATCAATATTAAGATATAGCATAACTTGCAGTTCAACCTCAATGGACACACTCACAGAAACAATCCTTAATCAGTGCAGCACTCTGAGCTGTGGTATCCATTTTTATTAATTAGAGAATCCTTGAGTTCCACAGCTGTATAGCTCTGTTTGTCGGTCGGTCCACAAAAAGTGTCCCACCCCGTAGCAGCCACAATTTTCGCCCCAGGAGGCTGCAATTTGGCATGGACATTGGTCATGACCCAAGGGTAGAGCTGAGTAACTCTCAAGGCTGATTGACCAAAAGGGAGCGTGGTGATGGGCGTGGCCTATCACAAAAAGGTGCATAACTCCCGAATGGATTCACAGATCTGCACAAGATTTTGTGGAAAGGTTATTCATGAGCCAAAGAAGAGGTCACGTGTTGGTGTGAGGGTGTGTGCGTGGATGCATGCACACATGGATGCATGCACGTGTGCGGTCGCAGCTATTGCGGATTTGCACTTGTTTATTATCTCTGCCGGTGTGTAATGAACCAGGTGAATATTGCTACAGTCTGTCTTGTCATTTTTCGAGATGTCCTTGGTGCATCAATGTTACACTTTGGTGTCACTTTCCTTTAATTGCATCATAATGTGCACTGATCCTGACAATGTTTGTCTAATTACTTGTTGATGGTAATTCATTAGTGGCTTCTGTGATGTTAAATAGAACCATTTCCGAGTTTACAGTGTCAACAGTGACACCTTGAGAGTAAGAGTTCAAACGTCGATTACATGCCTAAATTTAGAAAAAACTGTTAGGGTTTAACTACAAAAAATTTCAATTACAATGGTGTCAGGTTCTCTATCACTCCATCAATTAAAGAGTTCAAATACTGTCCCATACATACCTGCATTACAAGAAACCCCTCTTCGTTAGAGATCTTTAAGAAGTTCATTCCACAATTTAAAATAAAGTCACTGGAATTTTTGTATCTTGAAGAAATTAGTCTAATTGTGCACACTTACATCAAGCTGTACATCTAATTGTGCACACCTACATCAAGCTGTACAAGAAAATCACAAACTTAAACAATGTCTTATTTTAACAAATAAGAATTGTAAGAAAAAATATTAGACATTTATTCACATTGCAAAACAATAACAGTAAATACTTTTCTTCATAATATAAATATAAACATTTATAAAATGCATTGTGTCATGACTGAGTGTTTGTGTTATTTGAAAATAGTAAAATTACTATTTTGGTTGAATTATTCTATTCTAATCACACGAATCTGTGATTTTGCCTTCCTCTATGTTCTACTTTGCAACAATTTATTTTGTACTGCCTATAACCCTTTATTACACTATGTTTTTGGTTTTGTAAAATTTTGTATTTTTAAAACATTTTCTGGGACAAGAATATATCATTGGTTCTCTGCTGGTTATTAAATTGATAAACTTAATCAGCTGAGTGAGTATTAAGTTCCACATAAGGACTGGACACAAACCAAAATAATTTAAGTGCCTTTTGATTTTAATACATGAATGTATACAAGTAGAATATGACTTTTGATTTGATCTTTTAATTATGACAAAAGACATACTGAATTATAAACACCATTGATGTGTTTATGTAATATTAATCAGTCTCATACTATGGAATAATTATAAAATAATGACAAATAATATTGCAGCTCAAACCTTCAAAATGCATGGAGAGCAACTGAAAAAAACATGTGTTACTGTCATTCACAATATTCTTAAAGATTCTCACAAACTGCCAGTTTTTAAAAGCAGATATGACTGTTCTACCATGGAATTTGAAGATACAGTATGATTAAAAGTTTGATTGCAAGGAGCAAGTGTCATGTATTTAGCATTGTGAAATTTTGCAGCTTGTGAAAAATAAAAATGTCCATATGCGTACCCCTGCCCAAGGTATTAAAATAAATTTAGATAACACAATACATTGTTGGACTGCTCATACATTAGTTTTGGTCTCTCTATATAATGATTCACAAATTAGTCATAAAAAGTTGTGACATGTTGAACTAGCGTGGCTCTAGAAAAAGGTAGACAGATTGAATGACATGATATGAAACTTGGATACCAGAACTGCATGGCCAAAGTTGAGACGTACACAAGTAATGAATTGCACCAGATGACATGGTGATAAAACTCTTAGCTTATCCTGTATACCATGTTTCAGTTATTGCATATAACAATATAACTTTTTTTCCAGAAAAGAATGCATGCAGTGTGTGTTGGGGTCCTTCAACCAAATGATCTGGGTTATAATGATGGTATTTCATTCTCAAAATACACAGGCGCAAATGACAACCACCTTACACTGATCTGCTTATCTCAGTTACAGAATTAATTTGGATACCATTGAACACAGTTAAAAATAAACAAATCAGTGGAATTTCAGTGGAAGAAAATCAATGGCAAACTTCTAAACTGAGAAAGATGAATGCCAAACAAGGACAATAATGTTGCCAGGTAAACCTATGAAAACAAACATTTAGCTTTTCTGTTCCTAATTTATTTTCGCCAATTTGGAATCTATTCCCCATGGAAAATTTATTTCATCACTTAAGTCTTTTTTAATTTTGGCATATATTACCCTCCATACTCAGCCCATCATAGTTCATGAGGTGGAGTCGCCTAGCAATGACGTCAGGGTGTGCTCCATCGGTGGTGACGCCCAGTAAATAAAAAACTGCTAATATTAAGACTAAATATTATTGCATTTCATTAATGGATAACTTACAGAAGCTTTATTTCTTTTATGAGTTGAATCGATCTTTAAAATAAATGTATTTTTACCTGTCATAACAAAAGGTGCGCAGTTGCGAAAACCGTTCAGTATTTTTGTTGTCCATCTGCGTTGGCTAAAGGCAAGTAGTGGAATCATTTTCGTTTGCTTCTAGTACTGGGGAGTCCACTTAACGAAACTGCTGCAATCTTTTAACCTGTTCGCAGCATTAACCCCAGGCAGCTAGCTAACGACCAGAACAGAAGACTGTGCGCAGTAGAAAACGGTGAAGTCTGTGTTTGTGCTGCAACGGAGAGGCTAGTGTTCTTCCAGGTGAGTTTGTCGGCTAGTTACATAGCTAGCTAGCTGCTCAGCACTGAAGTGTTGCATGTCGACCTAGAAAGGGCATTATCTGCCGCTACACACATCCCATTGGCACAACTAACGGTGCTGATGGCAAGCTACCGTAGTAACCCGATATAATCTTGAAGCAATGCCTCAGTTGCCAGCTCGCATAGAACAAACTAGCTTGCTAGTTACCCCGCTTTACAGGGAAGGAAATAAACGTTGATTACATTTTTTGGATTGTTGACTTTTTGGAATTTAAGGATGAGCTCGTGACGTATTGAGAAAAGTTTGCTTACCAGCGACTGTACCTACCTCAATGTTGTTAGCTGGCTAGCTATCGTTATATGAACAATGATCAGTTGGATTATATGAAATCCTATAGACGGGAATGGGATATTTATAATACTATATATGTAAATTAGAACCACACCCACTTTTGTGCACTCATTATTGACTAGCAATAATTTGCACTTGCTTTATCTTCTCAAAGTTGCAATTACCCTAGTTAGTTGCCTATACAGGTACAATATGGGTTTGTTAGATTACAGTATCTATTATTTTTACACTTATATTATTGATATTGTGGCAGCGAAATGTGTTTAGCAAATGTGACGGAGCGAACACAAACGTGTAACGGGCTTAATTCAGAAAGTATACGAGTCGTTCGAATGTTTGGAAGCTTGTGCTTGCAAAGGAAAATGAAAACATCTTGACGCAACGCCAGTGAATAAAACTAGTACCAGGACAAAGGGAAAACGTGGTTATTTTGGTCCATTGGCTACGCCAATGCAAACGTTTAATTTCAAATCTGGACAAAGAGATGCCAGTCTAAAGTGTTGACAGTGATATTGAATCTAAATGGGACTTTTCTGACTGGATGATACAATACATTTTTGTAAAGTTTCATAAACATATTCCTCTTAAATTTAGTCTCTTATTTTCTCTTTGTATTACAGGGTAAGAGTGAAATGACGTACTCTGACAAGTGGCTAACATGTGATCATTAACTGTCTGAGGAAGCACAAGCAAGGGAGATAACACAGCACTGTTCTCTAAAGACACCTCTCTCTGGGTGCCAGTTGATGCAATGGCAAGCAGGAGGAAGTCAACAACACCTTGCATGGTCATTCCTTCAGACACTATGGAACAGGACCCAGATATGGAGGTGACAGAGGGGGAGGATGGTGCAGAGAATGCAGCTGAAGCCCCTTTAGAAAGCGCCACGATCCCCGCTGAAAATGAGCCAGATGACGACGACACGCGAGACGTTGAGCGCTACGTCAAATCCATGGCATCGAGAATGGTGGAAGGCGAGTACAAATGCGCTCACTGCAGCTACCAGACCCCAGAGCTCAACGCGTTCACATTCCACGTTGACTCTGAGCACCCAAACGTGGCCTTGAACTCATCCTACATTTGCGTGGAGTGCAACTTTCTCACCAAGCAGTATGATGCACTGTTGGAGCACAATGCCCACCACCACCCAGGGGAAGATGGCTTTGCACGGGTTATAGCGAGGCACGGCGGCCGAACGGTCTCCGATCAAGCCAGTGATGCCCCCTTCAATGGTGATTCGGTGCAGCAGGAGGCTGGAGCTTCTGAGGATGTGGCAGTCCACGGAATCTCACTAAGCAAGACGCCCATCATGAAAATGAAGAGCAGAGCTGAGGCTAAGAGGATCGCCGTGTCCCACAAAGTAGCCGATGAAGGTGAGGCGAGGGCGGAGGGTGAGGAGGCGGTCCCCTTGGCCATGCCCACCCCCGCTGAGGCGGCAGTAGCTTCGCTCCCTGTTGAGCCAGCAAAACCCAGTGTAATCGTCAGCAACCCTAACCCTGTCCTGGCAGAATCAAAGAAGGCCACTGTAAACCCCGCCACCATGCTTCCCGCGGGTCTGGCCCAGATCCTGTCTGCCCTTCAGGCCCACCAGAACGCCCAGACGCAGCTCCTCATTCCAGTTAGCAGCATCCCCACGTACAATGGGGCCATGGATAACAACGCTCTGCTGATCAGCACCTACAACAAGTTCCCTTATCCATCCGCATCGGAGATTTCCGGACTGGCAGCCCAGACTAAGTATGGGGAGGAGCAGATTAAGATCTGGTTCTCTGCCCAGCGGCTGAAGCACGGCGTGAGCTGGACTCCCGAGGAGGTTGAGGACGCCAGGAGGAAGCAGTTTAATGGAACAGTGCACACTGTGCCACAGACTATCACAGTGATTCCAGCCCACCTCTCTGCTGAGGCCAATGGCCTGCAGTCTATACTACAGACCTGTCAGATCATGGGGCAGCCAGGCCTGGTGCTGACACAAGTGGGGAGCCCCAGCAGCTTCCCTGTGACCACGCCCATCACCCTAGCTGTGGCAGGGGTCCCTGGCCAGGTGGCGCCACCTAAGCCTGCTGCCAGCCAGCCAGCCTCAGCTACTGTAGAGACCAAAAGAGCCACCACTATCCAGCCCCCTACATTGACCCCGCAGGAGAACTCTGCGCTCAGCGCTGACCACTTCGGCTTGCGGCCCAAGAAGTCCAAGGAGCAGCTGGCGGAGCTGAAGGCCAGCTACCTGAAGAACCACTTTGCTAGTGATGCTGAGATTGCCCGGCTGATGAAACTGACCAACCTCACCAAGGGCGAGATCAAGAAGTGGTTCAGTGACACACGTTACAACCAGCGCAACTCCAAGAACAGCCACATCATTGTCTTCAACGAAGGCCCCTCTTCTGGTAACAGCAGCACCATTGTGATTGACTCCAGTGACGAAACAGCGGAGCCTGTCCCACAAGCACCTGTACCCATGAAAGAGAAAGAAACTCGAAACAAATCCTGGAACCCGTTCCCTGACTTTACGCTCCAGAAGTTCAAGGAAAAGACCCCAGAGCAGCTGGTGGTCTTGGAGGAGAGCTTCCAGAAGTGTGATACACCCACAGATGAAGAGTTGAATCGGCTGAGAACAGAGACTAAGCTCACCAGGCGAGAGACTGATGCCTGGTTCACAGAAAAGCGGAAATCAATGGCAGAGCTGGCTGAACTCCGATCAGAACGTATGTACAATGAGGCGACTAAATCGCCTTCAACCTCCAGACAGGGGGCCCGGGCTCAGACCCCACCTGGCGGGCGACGGGGAAGCAAGGATAAGTTTGGGAAGAAAACCCCTGAGCAGCTCCATGTCTTGAAGAATGCTTTTGTGCGCACACAGTGGCCCTCAACTGAGGAGTATGACCAGCTGGCTGAGGAGAGTGGCCTACCCAGGTCATACATCGTCAATTGGTTTGGAGACAGCCGCTACGCATGGAAGAACGGCAATCTGAAGTGGTTCTTCTACTACCAAAGTGGAAATGCGGGAGCCATGAACGGAAGTGGGAACAAGAAGAGAGGGCGGGCCCGAACTCGGAGCAAAGGCCGAGGAAGGTCTTGGGGGAGGAGGGCCAAGAAGTCTGCCCTAGGCAGAGGCAAGTCGCCCCCGACAATGAAGTTCAAATCGGGGAAAGAGATCCTGAAGGAATACTACCTGAAGTACAAGTTTCTGAATGAGCAGGACCTGGATGAGCTTGTGGCGAAGTCCAATATGGGCTATGAGCAGGTGAGAGAGTGGTTTGCTGAGGTCCATCGTAGGGAGGACGCTGGTGTGACCCTGTTTGACGATACTGCAGAAAACGAGGAGGAAGAGGAGGAATCCCCAGGTGAGAGTGAGATGGTAGCTGAAGAGCAGGGAGATGGCATTGGTGATGAAGATGATGAGGAAGGTGAATCTGATGACAGTGACAGTTGGGAGCCACCACAGAGTGTCAGAAGAACGCTGGCTGTATCTGAGGCTTGAGGCTTGATAATGGACAAAAGGTAAAGCACTCGCCTATATGTTTTAAAGATTACTGGGGGCTCTACTTCGAATGACTGATTCATGAGCCAAACCTGGTAGTCTTCCTACTGATTTTCATAATATTAAAGAATTATTTTATCGGCTGTGGGAAATGTTTAACAAAACATACCGAATAAAGGGAGAATCTGCGCATCTTATAGCTACATCTTATAGGCTACTACTTGTAGCCTAGGTGCCCGAGGAAAAACTGTATCAATGATTGAAACTTTGGCACACTAGAAATAATTGCAGATCCTTTTAATATAGCAGATCTTTTGGTCAGAAGACTTTAGTCAGAGTCATTCACAATTCTATGATGAAGGTCTGATAATCTATAGTAAAATAGTTAAAATAGTTACTACTTCAAATGCATTTTCTTGCTTTAGACCACAAACCCGAATGCCATGTAGGCTGCCTGCCACCGTAAAATCCGAAACATCTGTAAATGTCTAAATATCCTTTTTCACACACAAAAAATATCTAAGCCAAGGTAAAACAAGAACTACAATAACATAAAAACAGAAAATGAATGACCCATTTAAAGTACTAGTAGAAGCATCAGAGAATTAATGTCTTTTTGGATTTAATTGCCCTGATTCCAATATGCAGCCTTGTATAATGTGGATGAACAGAGGAGTAACCTGATGTGCGCCAGGTGTTTTTAGCTAGCTAATGTGGCTTTAGATAGACCTAAAGTGCTTCCCACCAATTGAGGAGCCTTATAAAACTTCTGAAAACTTCAAACACTAGAGAACTACATAAAGTAGACGTTCCCTAAATCTGAATTCTTTGGGAGATACTGCTTTTTTGATATTGACCATCAAAGTTAAGCCACTTAAGTATTGCAGCAATGCATATTTATTTTCTGCTGCCATTTGTAAGTCACCATTTTGAGTCGGATACAGTGGTGTCTGTATTTGGACAGTGACGCAATTTTTGTTGTTTTGGCTCTGTGCTCCAGAACTTTGGATTTGAAATGAAACAGTGAATATAAGGTTAAAGCCCAGACTGTCAGCTTAAATTTGAGGATATTTAGGCCTACATCCATTCTGGGTGATCCATCTACGAATTACAGCCCTTTCTATACAAAGCCCCCCATTTTTGGCGACCAAAAGTAATTGGACAAATTAACAATCTTGAAGAAAGTCATCATATTTAGCATTCCATTGCAATCGATGACTGCCTGAAGTTTGTGACCCAGACATCACCAGAGTGAGAGTATCTTCCCTGGTGATGCTCTGCCAGGCCTGTATTGCTGCCATTTTCAGTTCCTATTTGTTTTGTGGGATTTTTTCCTTCAGTCACGTCTTCAGCAAGTGAAACACATGTTTAATTGGATTCTGTTTCGCCAGTCAAGAACATTCCACGTTTTTGCTCTGAAAAACTCTTTGATTGCTTTAGCAGTACAGTGCGTCCACACACAGCTGGCCAAGAAACAGCTGGGCAGCCATTTTTCCAATAAATTTAGGTTCATTAAAAAAAAAAAAAAAATGTGTCACTGTGCAAATGCTTATGGACTGCTCTGTATATGAAACTAACCAGCTAGGTCTATCAACTAACAGTCTGCTTTGATGCTTGCCGTAGCAATATCGGTTAGACAATATCATAGACTTTTGCAAAGGTTTTGTGAAATCTTGCAACATTTGACTTGCTCTGGCTACTGGCTAGGAGGGTTGATTCCATGGCTGTCTCTTGGAACACTGACAGAAGCTAGGAAGCTAGTTTAAACATGCATTAGAAAATTAAAGCATTGTTATTTCTGATCCAGCACTGAAATGTTTTCCTTATTTTTTCAGCTGACGATTGTGACATTAGCATTTTAGCATGCTAACTAGATAATGTTAGCTAGTAAAGAACACCTCTGATTGATTTTCTAGTTGCTATAGATAACTAGCTTCTTTAGTGAACTTAAGAAAAAATACATTTAGGCCTCATTTTGCAATTGCTAGTAGTATTATACACTTAAAGATTTTGATGAGAAAACATATTTGGCCAATTGTTTGTTTGCTATACAAGGCTGTTCTGTGATACGCTCTGAGCACTGTTTGGAGGTTGAGATACATCAGTGGGTTGGTCTTGGACATTAGCAAGCATGTATCCATGCAGTGGTTGCTTCAGAATGTTGACAGGTAGGAAACAATCAGGGTTGCTAGAATTCAGCTTTTTGCATTGACTGGTTAGTGTGGGGAAGAAGCACTGCCATTTTAGTATATTTCTGCCATTTTCATGGTTAAAGGTATTAATTCTGTTTTAATACATATTAAATAATCAATACATGTTCTTATTTTTTGTATAATTCTGAAGACATCTTAATCCTAAATACTTAATTTTGGCATTATTGAAAGTTATGCGCATGGGAGGAAAAAAATCCAGTTCAATTATAACTTCATTTGACTTTGCAACACAACAAAATGAGAAATGATCAATGGGGGGGGGGGGGGGGGTAAAAACTTTCCAGCCACTGTATATCTTGATAAAATAAGGCCTCAGGTGGCACTGAAAATTCCCTCAAAAAGTGTGTAATTCAGCTGTCCAGCCAAGGGTGTCAAGCCTGACTGATCATGATAGGAGTGAGTGAGAGAGAGAGAAAAATAAATGCAGCAAATGAATCAAGGCCCCTAGCAGTAAAGCAGTAGGTAAACGAAGCTGTGAAGAGCGCAGAGATTGAGTTGGCAGTTACAGTGTCTTGTCATTGTCTTTAGCAACAGTGGACCACCAAGAGGAATGCTAACAAGAATGCTAAAGGAGGTACCCTGGACGAGGTCCATATTCACTGTTCAGAGTGCACAGCATTCTTCGCCTGCCTTAAAAGATCTAATCTGTGATGTAGGCTTGTCACAGAGTTACTATATTTGACACCAGTGTTACTTCCATCTAAAACACAGTTGATACCAGTATTACCGACCTTTGTCGCTGGGGGGGGGCTTGCTGACAGTGCAACTGCGAAGACCGCAACACCTATGAAGTCTGCACCTTATTTCCAGCTTCTGTGTCATTCTCACATAGCAACCCCTTATTTGATACAACTGTATCACATGATTGTACACTTTCACATTTAGTTTTGCGCTTGCAGATGTATAGCTACTTGTATGCTATTTAACTTAGTAGCCTCACTAGCCTGTGAGTTTGTAGCTAAGAAGGCTACCTAGCTAGCTAGCAGTTGTGAATTACACAGATAGCTAACATTAGCTAGCTTGGTGGATACACTTATAAACCTAGAGAGGTGATTAAGACATGTTAAACATACAAGATGAATTAACTTTGCTAATAAATAGCCTAAATTTAATTTCCCTGTTACAGACCTAACAAAAGTAAATAAAGTAGCATCAACATTGCAAAGACGCAACAACTAGGCCTATAAAATGAATGAAAACAAGGTACAAAACTGTAACCTATCTATGGCAGTGCAAAATAATTACTATAAAATAGGCCTGCAATCTATTTTACAACTGTGCCAGCCAAATTCTTGGGTGGACTGAACTGAAAACTACCTGCAACATCAGTGCTCAGTGCAGGTTTATTCAAGTGTTTCCAACTCTTACTTTTCTAATGCTGTCATTGATCAGTGGTAAGGACACGTAGGCTATGTAATGTGCTTCTATTCATCTGATAACACCAATTTTGAAACTCTGCAGATGCACTTCTATTTTGTACTTTAATTTTATTTTAATAATGCGATTACAAAATACTGGTATTGGCAGTGTGGAGATAAGACCAGTGTAGGCTCATGCACTGTATGCCACTGGTTAAACTGAACACCACGGCAAACCTAGTATGATGTCAATGGTAAGCCATTTTCACTGCTTATTGAAGACTGGAATGATGTGTCTTCTGAAAAGAATCCCTGTGTGGTTGTAAGATTCTTCAGTGAGAGTACAGGGAACCGGGGAGGATTTATTCAACACATTGAAGACCTGAGTAGAGAGTATAGGCCTCAAGCTGTCAAGTTCAAGCTATTCCAAGGTTTTGGAAATGATAGTGCATCAGTCATGGGGAGAACACAATTCCGTTTTGTCCAGACTCTGAATTCCCAAATTGCATTCAGATGAACAGATTAAGTATATTCGCCATTCCCTAGCTTTCTGCATCTGGAATATCTTCAACCACCTCCCTTCTAATCTGGGTGTTCTATTTGCTCAAATCCCAAAGTGGTTTTTAAGGAGCACTGTCTTGTGTCATCAAGCCTCTTTTCGAGGTATTGTCCCCCGAGGATGAGCACAAGGGAACAGTGCTTCCTTTTAAAACTGACCGTTAGTCATCTCTTGTGGGCAGTGCATTTCTGGAGAGAATGTTCTCAGGAGTCAGTTCAGTGAAAACCAAACTGTGTAATCTGTGGATTACTTTTGGTTAATTTACTTGTGGGGGTGCACTCTGTGTTGCAGTTCCAAGGTAAATGTTGGCAAGTCAGCAAAAGAGCACTGCAGCTTTTCAGTGCCGATCAGATATATGGAGCAAATGACCCGCAAGAGAACAGTGCTTTGAGTTCAGACACACAGTACAGTAATGTAATGGATAATGATCAGATGTCATCTTACTAAAGCTAAAATAAAAAAAATAAAAAAATTGCTGAACATTTGTAATTTATTTGTGACAGTGAAACTTTGGTTTTAAAAATTTTTTAATTTGATTTAAAATTTTTTATTATAAATATACATTTGAAAATGAAGTGGCACAAATGAAAATATTTGATTTTACACTTTGAGTGGACGTTTATTTTATATCTCGTTTCCTAGGTCAAGATAACATTTTCATTAGTTTTGTGACAGAATGGAGCTTTCATTTGAAAAGAAATTAATCAGTTAAAGGATTTCTGTAATGTTGTTTTTTTGTCTTTCATAATGTGCTGTGATCCCTTTTCCTATGAGGGATTAGGGGAAAAAAAACCAAAAAACAAGCATTTTAATGTTGTTCTCTTTGACATTAGGTCCCAGTTATTGTACTCCATGAAATATTAGGCTCATTTCTGGAGGAAACTTTTGCGGGGATAAATTTTACTTCTTACATTTTACTTTGGCGTTGTAGTGGTTTTGTTTGACTTCATTTTATTGTTTCTGCTTTCTTTGCCACTTGTCATCTTTTGTGGACACATGTGGCTTTAAGTCTTTAGAGATCTGGCAACGATAATTTTCAGAAATTCCACCTTAAAATAAGGCTAGAGGGTATTGTATGTGCCGTCACTCTTCACTGCCAGCTACCTTCCACCAATGGAAACATTATTTAGTACAGTGTCTGCAAAAAGTGCTAATTAAGTGTAATAGAGGAGAAAAGTAATAGGCTATACCACAAAATAAACTGGGAACCAATTAAAGTATTGGGCGTGCAGCTGCTGTGTTGCTTGGCTACTAAAACAGGAGAAATTTAAAAAATAAAGTCGTTACCTGAGAGTACAATATGGCACGAGTTTCCAAATGGGCTGTGGGCTTGAAAGATGAGATGCTGCAACTATGCTTCTGCTCTGGACTGCTGTACTGAGTGGATGAGCCAACTAGCTGGAAGCAAACAGATTAGCTAACATTACAAGCTTTCAAGCAAACATTAAATTAGTTATCTGAGTAACTCATTAGCATCATAATGACATATGAAACTCATAAGAAATAAAATAGGCATGACATTGACAAACAAACAATGAATCCTAACAAGCTAACTAGCGTCACAAAGAAATGAACTAGCTTCCAGATAGCTAGCAAGACCATAGTGCTGTAGTTTACATTCACTAGCTTCAATTTCAATGAAATTGGTAGCTATATGAAATGAAAGGAATGTGTAAGATTACCACTGTTATTTTGAAGTAGTTATAATGAAGTACCTACCGAAAAATGATTCTGACACTGCAAGTTAATGCCAGGTTTTTTTCCCTGTGTTGTAGGCATGCATTCATTTTTTCCTCTGATCCCAGATAAAAAATAAGGTGTTTCAATAGCAGTTCACTTCCAGATTGCATTAATATATTGAAAATACACTTTTCTGTAGCAAAACAATGGTGTGCAGGAAGAACATCTGCTTCAATGTCACTTACTCTAGAGAACAGGCAGGTTACCTCCAATTGATGATATACATCAGTGGGCCCACAGAGACTTCAGCCTCTCAGTCTCACACAGTATAGAAACGTGTATGCGGGATTCAAACCAGGACAGAACCTATGCTCTAGAATTCAGTGGATAAAAGCAAGACATTTGAATACTTCTCATGTTACATATTGATGTTCTGTTTTTGTGTCCCTCTTTTAGAATGATCTGTGTTTTAAGAAGAGTGAAGCTGGAAGACTATGACGTGCGAATGGAGTGAGGAAGATTCCATTACTGTGTCTAACAGTAAAGTGCCTGGATGCGAAGGAACGGTTCAAGACCGCAGTGGATCTGCGGTGCCAAAGCAACAGTGCTGGCTTTGGTTTCCTGTGCTGTTAGCCCGGTTCCCCATCGCGAATCATGTTTGCACCTTTAAGATCCAGCAGATTTATTCTCTCAGCAAATAATGCGTTCAGTAATTTGATCAAAATGAGAACATCTGTCATGTCGGTTTGGTCATCTTGAACTGTGTGTTAAAGATGACAGCCCCCTGATTGTTTTCCTTTCTCTTCTCCATTCTGTTAATCAGAAGGAATTGACTACATTTAGATTAAAAAATTTTTTTTATTTTTTAAAAACACACACACACACACACAAAGGAGTAACCTGTGCTTTTGATTTTAGTCTCCCTGTAGATCGGTGCTTAACTGCGGTTATATTAATTTCAAAGGGTCAGATTTTTAAAATGTTTTTACACAGCTGTTGGAAGTCTCTTTAAAGCACAGAGAGCAGGCAGTTTCCTGAGATGTGAAGAGGAGGAGCCATTTTTTTGCCCTGCAAGTGTTTAAAAAAAAAATAATAATAAATAAAAAAAAAAACACTCCCTGGTTCAGTCAAGTTGGACTATATTAAACCCCAAGTTTTCTGGTATGCAGAAGGAAATCAGGTGGCAAGAAGGAAGCAGAACTACATGTACATAGGCCTTGCCTGAAAAAGAATTTGACATGCATACAATACAGTGAAACAAGTCTTTCAAGCATCTTTAATTACAGGGTCTGTAATGTTTTAAAGTAGTATATACAATTATTTATTGTTTGATATGTTTGTTTTTTTTTTTTTTTTTAAGAAAAAAAAGAAAAGGAACTAAACTGTAGAGCAATAACATTTAATTTCGAAAGGACTTGGCATGTCCAGTGATGGACAAATAAAATTTAAATGCATGTAAAGCAATGCACTTTGCTTGGATGTAGCCTGGAGAGAGTATGGAGAATGCCCTTCTGTACCACTGAGAGCATGTGCCACTCATTATTGACACTGCGGTGCAGTGCAGAGGTTAGGGGTACTCTAAAAATGCACCCCTCAAATGTTCTGTGTGCGTACCTTCAGTGCCCCCACTTACAGTAGCCCACGAGGGAAGGCAGAAGAGAACCTTACTTTGTACATAAAGTATTTCTCTCGGTCGTATTTTACAGTAGTAGTTTTTAACGGTTTTATACTTTTTTATATTTAAGGTTGTGATTGATCTAGCCTTAGCTTCCACGCTTTGCTCCTGTGGTGTTCATAGACATTTAACGAATACAGTGTTTATTTTTCCCCGATAAGCAATGTCGGGAAATTGGAAGGCATGAAGATGTAAACCGATACAGCATCTGTTTGTCTTCCTGTGAACTAGGTGTCAGTCGCTTCTGCCTGCATAAGGTGACTTTAGCTTGTAGCTTAGGTATTCACTACACAGTGGAGCTACACCTGTATTGTAATTTGATAGAAATGTGGTGATTGCTGGAATGAAGGTTTTTTTTTTTTTTTAAACTGGCATTTTTATCTTTTAAGAGATTACAGCTCAGCCTTGTTCCATGTGCCATATCATGTGTCAATCGGGAGGATGTGTCAATCATTTCTTTATCGTGGACTTACTTCAAATAGTGGTTACACAAGCCTGAATTTCTTTAAACATGGATCCTCTAAAATGGTTGTTCAAAATCATTAAAAAGCTAAATTGTATTATTTTATGGGGTTGCATCAATAGCAAATCTTGTAATTGTTTCTGGCAATTAAAAAAGGTGTTTGCCATTACTGTAGTAATTTAAGCAAACAGTCATGTGATGATTGTGAATTATGCATGTAAATGAGGTATACACATATAACACGGTATATGAATTACGTGCTGTATATGTATACCCAAACACACATGCTTGTATATAATATAGGGATATACTGTGGACCCTTGAATGCACTTCATCTGTGGCAAGAGCTTTATTCCGTAGAATAGGCATTGTGTAACACAGTTAATTTAAGTTTGAGTAATGATTTAAGGTGTAGCCTAGGGATAAAATATATATTTATATACTTGTGTTTGAAAATCGTATCTAATAAAATGCAAGGAAACATTTGTGTTTTCTGTTTTTGTTTAAAATTTGACCTGAGTGTGGGGCTCTCAAAGCTTTTCACAGGCATATCAGAAATTTGGGCTGTAATGCTCACATGCTAACATTTTCACCTTAAAATGTTGCATGAAGACTGAAGAGTTATCCTTTGTCCCAGCATCCTGCACTTTGAGCCCAGCAATCTACATCTCCCTCTGTTGGTTGCAAGTGGATAGTAGTGGCCTGTGTCCCCTTCAAAACTATGCACACACTTGGTATTCTCAGACTGCAGTCAGCTCACAGGCGATCTCATGGCACTCAACTTGGGTAGGAACAGCTCAGACTGTAACAGGTCAGATTCTAAGCTGATATGTGCCCCTCACCTGCCTTCCCTAAACTGATGTAATTGGTTAAAAGGTACTGGGTTATGTTCTGAAAAAATGAGCAGGTTTAGCACTCAAAACTGCTCCATTTTAGCCAGACTTATAACTGAGAGGTGTGTGCCTGGCATACTGTTCAAGGCTGGACCATTGCCTGTCACATAACTACAGTCTCCAAATTGAATGACATAAGTAACAGCATTTAATTTGTGCACCTTGAACACTCCTAAAATTATATTGCAAGTGCTATAGTATATGCATTTGTCTTTCTTTAAGATGTATACGGTTATGAGTTTTAATTTGCTATTTGCAACACCACATATCTGTTCCAAATTGAGTAGATCACTTGTACATCATGAATGTGGGCTGGCTGGGCCCAATGAAATACAGTTCAGTGGCTGGGCCCAAACAAATCTTTTCAGCTTTGCAGTGCCTGGCTGTTTTTAAGCACAGAATGCACTGTTACGGCTTATTATATTTTAGTTTTTCTTTGCAATACCATTAAAGTGATGTATTGAATGGAGACAAGATAGTTGGCTTTAGAACTCAAAAAACGTGATTTAGTGTTTGTTAACCCTTTAAATAAAGATTACAAGATACAGAGAACTGGTAAACACTGCACCGGCATCAACAATATGTAGACCCTTGTTCTTTACCAAAATTAGATTTTTGTTGACAGAATTTCAACAGCACATCAGTTCATTGCCAGCTGTAGCGAGCAACATTCTTATTAACTCTAATCTAAAGCTATGTATAAAGCCATTTGGCTTTGATGATGCGGAACATTGTGCATGAAGGCCTCTTTCTTGTCGGTCTTTTTATTGTGTCACACAAAGATACCTTTTTTTACTGCGCTGACTGCATAGCCAGAAATTTGCCTCGTCTGTATAGAGTTCCGGTCTGTAGTAATATTCGTTCTAATAAAAAAAGTTCCGACAATGGATTATTGAATTAGAAGCATTTTGAAGAGAGAACGTTTAAAAAACAATCCAAAATCCGTTTGTGAATAATCTTTGAGAAGCTTGCATGCGCTGGTCACAGAAAGCAATTCAAACTTAAATTAGCGAGTTAGGAAACTGCAATGGAAATATTAGGGAGCACGTTTGATGATTCTGTTTTTGAAGAATCCAGAAATAAGATCTCCATTTCTCTTCCATCTTATAACGCAAAATTATGTGAACCAGAGGTGAGTCTGGGGAATTTGCGCTATTCTTATATGGCTGTGCATTGCAACCACTAGCAATAATTCGCTGTCGTGTGACAACATTGCTTTGTAACATTATAAGATATAAACCTGTAACGTATTCTGTAACGTTGTGGCTGTGTCAAAAGATGAATTTATCAGATAAGAGTTTACGTGGAGCCGTAATTATGTGCTGTAACGACTATTTCTATCTTTAATTTTCATTCAGTGGTTTTGTGAAAGCATTACCACAGAGGATGAGTTGGAGAAACAGAAAGGCTTCAAATTTCGGGCAGAGCTGGCTTACAGTCGAAAAGACTATCAGGTATAAACTTGCATGGTTTAGAGTTCAGGCCGGTCAGTTTGATTTATCTGCTTTCGGAATTCGGATGCAACCTTATTGGTCTCTGTGTTCAGACAGCACTGGGAGATTACTCCAGATGTCTCGCCTTGGTGCCAGAGGGCAACCTCACCATCAGACGCGACGTTTTGGAGGGCCAGGCGCGATGCTGCTGCTACCTTGGCAGACGGGAAGAGGCATTGGAGATAATCGACAAACTAGTGAGGAACCCGTGCCATTATCGGTTGCTTACTCTAATGTGGGATATGAATTTTAAAATATATGTGCAGCTGATACGTATTTTAAACCGTTTTTAGTGAACCACTCATATGAAGGTAACCACATTTACAGACCTGGTTACCTGTGGCCCCAGTTGTAGCTATATCTGGCAACTTTGGGGGGAGAAAACCCAAAAGGGCCATGTCATAATAGGTTGGATTTAATGAGGAATGACCCAGATTTACATGACCTATAATTTCTTTCATGGACAGAAAAAAGAAGCAACCAACACTTGCCACCTGACCTGCGTTTTAAACCTGGAGCTGGCTATCAGTCAACACTTCGGGGAACTCCGGGAGGAGATATCAGTGCTGCAGCACCTCATTTCCCTCCATCCCTACAACCCCTGGGAGTGGAAGAAGCTGGCAGAGGCATCTCTCAGGCTTCTGCAGTCCCTCTTAGCTGCCTCCAGCTCTGGCGTGCACTTCCTTGGAGATGGACAAGAAGAAAGAACAGACTGTGAGGGGTCCTCAAACCTGCCAGAGAGGAACCATCAAAACTCAAAGATGGGTCCTGGGGAGCATACAGAGGGAAGGGGAAGATGTGTTGGGCTGGGCTGTACACAGAGGGACAGCGCTGGAGCCCACTGTGTGGCAGGCCAGATCAGCACCAGAACGCAGGATCAACACAAGGAAGAGTGTGAAAGTGTGTGGCTAAAGGCATGCATGTGCTTCATCAGAACCAGGTGACTGCAGTTTTTAAAGAGCAACTCCATTCACATTTTCAGTTTAAAACTTATTTTCATAGATTAATATGTCATTGTTGGTCCTAAAATCTAATTGTAAGTGAAAGTACATTAAATTTTAAAGACAGAAAGCACAAACCTTGGCTGAAATAAAACTTCCCAGTACTGGGACCGTTTGTGTCAGGATACCCAGGTATCATGGATTAGGATAGGACTTGGCCACACTTTGGAAACGGTGCAGTACAACCAGAAGATCAACGGAACTAAAATGTGGCCTTTGTCAACTGAGATGTGCATTGGCATTTTTCTCCCTGGGAATTTTGTTAATTTATTTTTTTTAAGCGTGGTTTACATCAGTGGCCGTTAATCCTGGTCCTGGAGAGCTGCGGGGTCTGCTGCCTTATGCTGTTACTCTGTACTTAAGTAGCACAGCATCGGATCAGTTAATGCAGTTGATTTATTACAAGGCTAACTCAGGTCACCTGGTTACTTGGGCCTTAAACTGCTGCTGATCTTAAGGTAAAGACAAAAACCTGCTGACTCTTCAGGACCAGGTTTGATGATAACTGCTAATCCAATTTTATGTGGAAAGGCTGATGTGGGTGCAGGTTTTTGTTTTAGCCCAGCACTAAGACACCTGATTCTACTTACAAGGTCTTGATTGATTAATAAGTGGCTTAATCTGGTGTCATAGTGCTGAGCTAAAACAAAAAAACCTACATCCACACCAGCCATTTTCAGATAAGACTGAACATCCCTTATCTCAACCAGTTATCCTTAATCCTGGTCCTGGAGAGCCACAGAGTCGGCTGGTTTTTATTTTTGCCTAAAGATCTGCAGCCGATTCAGGAAACCAGGTGACCCGAGTTAGCCTTGTAATCAACTGCTTAACTGATTAATATCTGTACTTCTCATGCACCAAGTAACAATGAAAGCCAGCAGACCCTGCAGCTCTTCCAGGACTAGGATTGAAGCCCACTTCATCGTTTGGCATGTGTGGTGATGCACACCAATTAGGTAGCCACCTAACGAGGGCACCCTAATGCAAATTGCAATCCTACATCAATTATCCATCCATTTACCATTTACCAATTAAAATATGCACAGGTAAATACGCATAGTGTTCACTTTTGAAAGCTTGCCATGCAATTCACTATCAATGTACCATGCAACTGCTGCTATCACAGTAACATTATTCATAACTATGAAGCAATCAGTGTAGCCCATCTCAACAATTGCAGGAAGCTAACATTAGATAATGACTTGCACTGAGTCCAAATCATCCATCTACTCCTCATCTGCTTTGGGTTTTACTTTGCCTGTCTCAGCCATGACCATTAAATATGTCCATACTATGTATTCTTGCAACCTATGTGGTATTTTGGAGAGCTGCCAGTTGAAGATTCAGCACGCGTTTTACATAAGACGTTAATGGTAATGAAACCAGGCTGTTCAGCCCAACTAGGCTTAGCCTTTTGGTTTCCCTAGAGAGCATCCAGCTCTGTGGGAAGCTTGTTATTGCAACACCCCAACGGTTTCTGATTCTACTATGTGACCTGCCATGAGCTAAGAAATGTGTGTAAAACTAATTTCCCACCTCCTCAGGCTTCTCCTCCGGATGCTGCGCTTCCAGCAGTCTTCCTTTGTGCTGAAGAGCAGCGAGAAGGCTGTGCTGGCGGCTGAAGAGACACTGCAGTGGTTGGACCCACAGGAGAGCACACATCAGCTCATCACCGAGGTCAGGAAACTAATTCAGCTGTAGGGTGTGGGTTAAGGCCTTGTAATGGTGGTATTGGGCCTGACTACAAGATGACTATTGTCTAGAGCATGGGGTCTGCAACCTTAGTTCTCGGTCCTTGCTGCTAGGTTGTTGCTACTATGCACATAACCAATTAAAACAGTTGATTACAAAGTTAACTATCATCACCTGGTAAATTGGCTCTGAACTGATTGCTGACTAAGGTGAAAACAAAAACCAGCGGAGACTGTGGCTCTCCAGGACCAGAGTTGCAGAACCCTTGTCTAGAGCTAGGCAATGAAAACCCAGTCTATGAAACTTGTGTGATGTAGCACAGTAGAAAATCATTACAGGTAAAATTTTGAACTGAGGAACAGGAGTCACAATTTTATTATTTGTTGGATTATTTAATTATAAATGAACAAATAACCCCTGAGTTAAACAGGTTGGACCTATTTTAATTTGTTGTCTTCCATGTTGGGAGGGGAAACCTTTTGTTAGTTGTGTAGTCTATGATTAGGGATTGACTCTGTTTCCACAGTCAAGGTGCTGCTTGTCAGTTTCGCTCCGAGGCAGTTTAATCAAGATATGAGAAACTCACATTTCTTCCTGAAGTGTAGTATTATGATTCGCCAGCAGTGCCCATCTGGGCTTCGAACCAATAACTGTATGGAAATAACCATCCAGGCACTAAACTACAATTTAGTTGCTGCCTGGGATTACAATCCAGTCACTTAGAAAATCCGCTCCAGGCTCTACACACTGTTCCTTTGGCTTTTTTTCCCCCAAAGTCTTGGCCTTGTCCAGTTAAGGAGCGGGTCTATTCTTTGTGCTTGCAGGTCATGGGGAAGGATCTGGTTGCAGAGAAGATGAGAGAGGATAACCAGGACGGCGAGAGTTTGGCTGGTCTGTGCATCTCAGACTTTGAGGAGAAGTGGTTTAACAAAGTTAAACAGACCGTCCTGCTGATTGATGACTCATTGAGTAGAGCAGCTCATCTAAAGATGCTGAAGGTCACCGCGCCCCTCGTGGAGTAACCGAGTCAGCATGTCTCCCCAGAGAAGACTTCGGTGGAGTTCAACCAAAGAGTTCCTCTCTAAAACATCTGGACAGAGCAGTTACTTTGTGAGATTAGTTTCTTGGAATCTTGCTGATTCTAACATGTATTAGCCCAAATTACATCACAGGTGAGTGGTTGAATCAGCTTGAACCACTGCCTCCAACTGGAGTCCCACCTATAAAAGATCATGAGTTGCAGGATAAGTAACTGACTGTTGGTTTCTTGGGAAAGCACAATCCTCGAATTTGGACAGACTGATCTCACATCAGTGTCCACTTGGTCAGGCTAATTGTACTCTTCGATTATAAGCCTGACCTGTGGCCAGTGGGGTTCCTCAGGTTGGTTGCAGCACTCCTACAGCTGCTGAACAAAAGATGAGGTTTAGAGTCTTTATAGTTAATTTATTTTACACTCTTTGTTTGTTTGGCATCTTGTACTGTACCTGGAAAATGTAACAAATTAAATAAAAATTTTGAAATCACTCCGTTTGTTCGACCTGTAAAAATGGCTAGATTCCGAACTATGAAAACAAAGAATCTGAATCTGTACCATATTTTAGTCGTTTTCACTTTAATGAGCTAACCAGCAAACAAGCTAAGGAACACATTGCAATAATTCAACTTTCACAAACACGCACAGGATCTGCAGTAGAAGAAACAATTTATCAGATTGAATTACTTCTTTGATTCGAATCGTTTCAGTTAAGGAGTCGCATAATAAGGTGATAATATTGAAATCTGGGTTTTGGGAATGTGTCTGGGAAGCAGGTGCGCTTTACAGTGTTATGGATGACTAGCGTGAGTAGTGATGAGGAGTGTCATGTTTTCCCCATTGAGCCTTCTAAGTAGTGTTGAACATGCTAGATGTCAGTCACAGTTAACCTCTCCAGAGTTAATTGGGCTGATAGAAAATCTGCCTTTGTGCTGCAGGGCTAGGCCAAACTGTTTTCTTCAGCAGCAGTCATGCATGCTGTAATGCATATAGCTAAAAGTCGCTTATTTTCAAAGTCAAGTCAAAAGACAATACCTTCTATATTACTGTGGGTTATTCCTATATAAAAGTGCTGAAAGACTTTTTTTGCTGAAGTTCTGAGAGGGTTTGTTTGAAATGGAAAGGATTGTAACTCCTAAATGGATGGTCAACTAAACAGAACTGAGGTTTAAATCATTTTTATTCCAGTTCAGATGAATGTCAAAATCTTAATTCTTTTAATGCTATATCCCTTTTTTGCTTTCACATTAATATACAGATAATATCCAAAAACATTCTCTTCATGACATCTAAAATAAGTAAAAGAATTTGAGTGAAACTTCAGTGCTTTGAAGGTTTCATTGAACCAAAATGGTCAGTCTAGACATAAGCAATAATTTTGATACCTTCCTTAATTTCTAAAATGAACACATCTTTGTTTGTAAAACACTTAATTTTTAATTTAGTAAAATTAACATTTGCATTTGGCACTAAGTGAAAGGCTGGAAACTCATGGGTTGCTTAGTTTCAATCATGAACATGGTCACTGTGGTTTGGTGTCCGGTTTATTGAAGGAGGAGTAACCAATGGTTGATCTCAGAAACTGGCCATTCGACCTTCCAAGTGCCCCTCCGTAGATGTTCCTCAAGCGCCAGCCCAGGTTCCCAGCAGTGTTGTCATTTAGAGACCTCAGATGGACGACGGGCTGGCTTACGGGCTGCATTCGGCGGATGTACTGCGCTCTGGCTGCTTGCGTGTAGCTCTTCTGGGGCGCAGGCACGGGTGTGGGTCTGGCGTCGCGCGGCCTGGGTGGGGCTACGTGCTGAGGTAAGGTATGGTCAGCCTGCACGGGGGTAGCTGCAGCAGGGGGCGGGTGCACTGGGCGTGGCTGCGCTCTGCGGCCCGGGGGCTGGACGACGTCCGGCGGGGGAACCCTGTTGGGGAACTCTGGCACGGGCTTGGAGGTGGCGTAGAGCCGGCGGAACTCCAGGTCGAAGGGCTTGATGCCGCTGCCCTTGATGAGCACGAGCATGCTCCTGTGGACCTGCCAGGACAGCCAGGTGAAGCTGGGGAACAGGGCGGAATGAGAGGTGTCTGCAGTAGGTGTGTGCCAGTTAGCTTGCTACTGCTCTTTAATTAGAGGAAAAGGTGTGAGATGAGGGTCTGCAACTAGGCAATAAGTCCAAAGTAGATTGTGGGGTCGGTTGGTATATCTCCAGGCTCCCAGTTATAGGAGACTAATTGCATAACGAAACACATAATGATGTAGCAGATGGTAACTGCATCAGCTACTTTTCATTTTCTAGGTGAAGACCCTCATCTCACCTCTTCATTTAATTAAATGAATAACTGCTGTAGCTAAAACCAATTTCTCAAGAGCACTACTGCAGTTCAGATATCTCAAATATATTCAGATGCAGACTCACCCCTCTATTGGTCTTATGCCAGTAGGCCATTTTTGTGTTCCTTTTTTTGTCCTCTTTTAGTGTATGCCTCTTCATTGTTTCTATAGCACTGTTGAAGGCATAAGCCAAAACATTCTTTTTTTTTTTTTTTTTTTACCTTTTTGCACTTTCACTTTTTGTATTAGCCAAGTCTACTATTTAAATGTCTTTGTTCATAGTTTCAGTGCCAGTGCCTTTTTGATATGAGAATAATTATATTATCTCAATCATTTATTTGGTCAGACTGTTCAGATAATGTCATGGGCTGCAGCTTCAGACCACAAATATATCTTTGGTTAAAACATTTTGCTGTGGTCCAACATAGGGGTGAGCCAACTATGGTAAACTGATTTTTAGGAAATTAAGCAAGGAAAAACAACTAGGGTACACACAAACCCCCTGAACAGAGTTCAGCGCCCCTGTTGTACTGGCTGACAGAAGCATTATTTTAGTATCTAGTGCAGGTAAATTAGCTGACGTATAACTCTTATTGTAAACTGTAATCAGATTTTCTTAAACTTGACACACTGCTAAACCCTTGTTAATCATGTACTTTGGAAAACTGCCGTGTTCTATAGAAATGGAAGTACACTGCAATTGACCCATGGGGTTGTCAACCAACTAGCGGAGTTTTGAGACATTTACAGTCCATAATAATGGATGATGCCTTTTGCTAAGAAAAAATGTGCATGAGTTTTTGTTTTTATGACACTGGCATGCTACAGTAGTCCTTATGTTGCACTAAAGGTAGTTGAACAAAACAAAAAAACAATGTTACCCTAAAAAAATGTTTTACAGAAATTTACTGTTCATAGTTTGCAAGCATGTCATATTCTGGAGATCCGAGAGAAGGAAATGTCACCCAACACAATTTACCTGAATGAACCCGTAAGGGCGTGAGTACAGTCGATGATGACAAACTTCTCTTTAATCTGACCGGTGAATTTCCTCCCAGATTTCGCACAGTACGTCGCTCCTTGAACAC
Source organism: Anguilla rostrata (assembly GCF_018555375.3). NCBI lineage: Eukaryota > Metazoa > Chordata > Actinopteri > Anguilliformes > Anguillidae > Anguilla > Anguilla rostrata. The sequence goes on along the minus strand of NC_057933.1, from coordinate 46,719,751 downwards.
TACGAATTGACATCTTCTGCAAAAAGAGTATTGGGGATGTAGTAAGAAAGCCCCAAATTTTAAACACTGAAAAGCAGCTATTGTAATTGTAATTATTGTATTGTAAAGTATTTTTCTGAGTATCATCTCAAGTTGTATTTCATTAATATTAAAGTACAGAGATCCTCAACCCTGCAGGACAGATGCAGGTTTTTGTTAGCGATTAATTACATAGCTAACTCACCTCACGAAAGGGTCTTGGGTCTGAATTGGTTGCAGATTTTAATATGAAAACAAAATACAGCATGTCCTGTGACCCATGACTGCCAGAGTTACTACAGGATCCCTATAGTATAATTATGTATCTTTCTGGCAAAGTTATTTTTACTTTTGAGTGCTTCCCAGTTTGTTTGCTTGCTCAACAACTGACTGGATTCATGCAGTTGCCTTTTTTATTACTTGCAAGACAAACAAAAAAGGCTCATTAGTTCTTGTGAACTTGCATGAAAGCAGGGGTTCTCAAACTTGGCCCGGGGGCCTCCATGCTGGTTTTTGTTTCAACCATAATTGTGACAAGCTGTTAATTGCTCTTAAGTTGACACAATGTCTAATGGGGAACAATTTAACCTCTTTAGGCCAATTTATGCCAGAAATTGGATGAATGTTAATGCACAATGAATATCCCACATTTAACTCAGATTCAAGAGTAGTACTCAGACTTTCACATCCTGTAATCTGCTATGAATTCCTGTCTGATCGCATGTGATTGGTATTTTAAATGTACCATGTAGCATAGTTAGGATTGGTTGCTTATCAAGGTATCACAAAGCATATTTGATCGGTTGAATGGTGGGAATAGGCATCAGAATGTGGCCAGTGTTTGATTGGTCGATCAATTAATTAATTATGGTAATTTGTTAATTAACTAATGGGCCCTGAGGGTTATAATATGAGCTTTCTATGGAAGTTGGAAGGGAAAGGAATGAAGAATTTAGGGAGAGGTTAAAATGGCGCCTAAAAATGACATGCTTCTGGGGGTTGTCGGCTCTTTCTCAATCAATCAAGTGCTTAAAGTGTGAACATCTAGGCACTGAAACATTTGTGGACAGATATTCTCAATTCTCAATAACCTGAACTGATCCAGAGTTTGGCTGGCATGAAAACCTTAGCATACATGGGGAGGCCCCAGGAGAGCCCCGTGTTAATGTAAAAACGTCAGAGACGGTCACTCACATTAAGATGAGAGCTGCTTATGCGCAGGCTCTCGCACATCTCCACAAAGAGGTGCAGGTTGACGTGGTCCAGCAGGAGGTATACGGACACTCTGCGCTTCCTCGTGGCCTCCAGGATGTCACAGAGGATCTCCACGTCCGTGAAGGTATCCATCACAATTGCCAGAAGCTGCAGCATCAAACACATCATCTTTGCGTTAATCCTCAAACTCAGTCAGGAAATACATGTACTTTAATGATAAAATAGTGACTGCCCTATAATACAGTTGCCAACAATAAATAAATGTGAACAGTATATTCTTAATTGACCTATGATATGCCCAACAGATTTAAAGCCTGACATCACATTAGCAAAGGATATCTGAAGGACTTTTTTGTTTATGTAAAGCATGAATAATTTGGTATCCACAAATTTGCCCCATCCTTTTGTGTTATTCTAGGGTTGGATCTTGGGACCTGGGGTCATTTGCAGTCTGGTCTCCTGAGAAAATTAACATAAGAATTTGGGATTTTTATATTCCTGTAGATGGGAGAAATCTTAATATGCAATGCATAGTTAAATACACACAATATAGCAGGTTAAAAAATGTGTGTAAAATTTAATCTCATACAAACTACATTTAAAAGGTTGTGCATAAATTTTCCTGCGCATAAATTTGGGGAGAAAATAGGGGGGTTCGATCACATGAAAAAATAGAAATATGTCCACTTCATCAAGGATGAAATTTTTTTTGTTAGGGTTTTTGCGTGCTTATGTCTACAGGATTTTGCTGTGCTTCCAGGCAGGGTGGAGCAGTCTAAAACCCACTGGTGCAGAGCTAGCAGTGGTAAGGGCAGGCCCCTAGAGAGCTTTCACCAAGAAGCTAAAGCTAGTTACCACAACTTTGCTGCATATGAAAGTGAAGCAGGAGCTTTTACTATCAGATACATACTTGTGACTTCCTGACTGGTATGGATGCAGCTACTGCTATATTTTTGAAGGAAATGTGGTTCCAACGGTTTGCAACACAATGTTACAAAGCTACCAATATTGCTAGCCAATGCAAAATATCTAGTTTTGTTGTGTTTCATCATTTTGGGGGGGTAGGCAAGGTTGAGAACAGAGAAGACATTCTTGATTGTAAACACAGGAGTGCAGCAAAGAAAGAAATCCTGCATAGTATGCCTTTAATTTACGTTTCTGGAATAGGCTTCACATGCCTTTTTATTATCTGGCAGGTTACAGTTTTAGTATTGCGGTAAGTTATGCCAAGCAGACTGTTTCAGAGTACTTTATTTTTTGAAGAATGTTTGCCTTCTAATAGGCCTACTGTTTTTGTATAAATAAAAATCCAGTCAGAAAATGAGTTTGATCCCTAACTGTTCTTGTTGCAGAGATGTTCATTATCCATGTATTAAACCACAAAAACGTTTTGTCCATATTAGGGACAACCCTATTGCTTGCCAAAGGATTTCTGTGTATTAATTTTCTGATTAAACTGTGTCAACTTGTACTGGAGCTAGACCCATGCCTGAAGTAGTGCACACTCTCTCCCATAACTACCCAAGAGGGGATAAGCTCTTACCGTAGTGGCTTTGTTGATGTACTCTCTCAGCAGATCTTTAAATCTGGAGGATCTGTCAGACTGAAAGTACACATCTACTCTGGGCTTGCCCTGCAGGTGATAGCCCCAGTCGGCCACAGGCCATCCGTAGTCCAGGCCCGGCGGCTCGCTCTCCGAGTGGAACGGGAGGTACATCTCGGAGGACCCCGAAGGGGAGGACACGGTCTCCTGCTCTTCCTCGACCTCACAGCGGCGGCCGCTGTCCGTCAGGTCCCTGGCGTTCCCCAGGATGTAAGCTTTCTCCTCCTCAGACAGGAAGTCCACCTCCCCTTCGCCGGCCAGCGCTTCCCGATAGGCTGCGAGGCCTCGGTCCAGCAGGGCGTCGGTGGCCAGCCTGGCGCTCTCGTTGTGGCTCAGGTCCATTTTCGCCGTCGTGGCCGAGGGGTACCGCATCTCCTGCACCCGTCGCCTCACCTTGCCTACCTGTCTGGACCTCAGGTACCACTCCACCATGAGGCCACCGCTTTCCAGGTTCATGACCGGTTGGGGCTTCAGCGAAGTCTGAAAAGTCTGCTATGAGAGTGCATGTAGAGCACTGGTCGCGAGTGATGCGCTCTCTCTCTCTCTCTCTCGCTCTGTGAGAAACCGAGGAGCAACAGGCAGAGTCCTGGTTGCTAGCCCCACCCTGCCTGGGAGGTGAAGGCAGGTGAGGGACGAGTGAAAACAGGGCTGCCAGATGAGATCAGCATCATCTGAGCGCACACATTTACACTCGCCTGTGCAATTACTGAAAAGACTTCATTCATCACTCATGCTTGCACATCGGTTGGGTGACGGCAACACAATAAATAGGACTACTTGAATGATAAACACAGTAGAAGTATTCTACATTATCTACATTTCTACATTACAATTACAATGCAAATATCAGTTGGGCATTTGTTAATTTATGGTAAAATATGTCAAAACATTCAATATACAGTGAATGCCATGATTGGGACAAAGACATATATTTTATTGGGCTCTGTTCTCTACAGTTTTGGATTTATAATCAAACAATTCACATACAGTTAAAATGCACACTCAGCTTTTATTTAAGGATATTTTAATAAATTTTGGTTTGAGCATGTAACCAAACCACACTTTTTATAAATGGTCCCATTTCAGGGCACCATGATGTTTGGGACAAATGGCATCACAGGTATTTGATTAGTCAGGTGTGTTCAATTGCTTCCTTAGTGCAGGAAAGAGAGCTTTCAGTACCTTGTTTTGATTCTAGCCTTTTGATTGCCTTGGGAGTCTGTTATTGGTGTTTGTTAACATGAGGACCAGAGTTGTGCTGATGAATGTCAAGGAAGCTATTATGAGGCTGAGAAATAAGAAGAGTCAGAGATAGAGGACAAACCTTAGGCTTACCAAAACCAACTGTTTGGAACATCATTAAGAGAGCACTGGTGAGTATACAAAGAGACTGGTAAGCCAAGACTTCTATGGTGAATAGAATACAATAAATATGGAGGCATTTGGTTGAACTTGAGCAGACAAGATGCTTCTGTACACTTCAGAATTAATTCTGCTACGGTTATCTGCAGTTACATCACCAGTGAAGTCAAGTGAGCCAGCACCTGTGGCAGCCATACATGTCCAAACCATAACGCCACATTTCACAGATAAGGGTGGGGCGGGGGGGTCTTGGGCAGTTCCTTTTGGCCTCCACACTTCGCTCTTGCCATCACTCTGAATTAGACCAATATTCACAAGTGAATATTGGTCTAATTTATCCACTTTTTCCAGAACTCTGCAGGCTTTTTTAGGTACATCGTAGCCACTGTATTTCTGTTTGTGAAGTCTACTGTTGACAGTAGTCACTGACAGATCCAGTCATTTACATTCCCCGGAACAGTGTTTCCAATTGTTCGGACAGGCGTTTTTCTTCATCATGGTGAGAATACTTCAGCCATCAATTGTAGAGGTCTTCCTTGGCCTAGCAGGCCCTTTGTGATTACTGAGCTCACCAGTGTCATCTTTCTTCTCAATTATGTTCCAAACAGTTGGTTTTGGTAAGTCTAAAGTTTAGCCTATGTCTCTGACTGTTTATTTCTCAGCTTCCTAATGGCCTCCTTGACTTTCATTGGCACAGCTCCAGTCCTCATGTTGACAAACACCAAGAAGAGACTCCAAAAATAATCGAAATGCTATAATAAAAACTAGATACTGAAAACTCACTTATACCTGCACTAAAGGAACAATTTACCACACCTGACTAATCAGAAACACCTGTGACGCCATTTGTCCTAAACATTATCACGCCCCAAAATGGGGGGACTATTTATAAAAAGTGCTGTAATTTCTACATGGTGAAACCAAAATGTATAAAGAATGCCCTTAAATAAAAGCTGAGAATGTGCACCTTAACCACATGTGAATTGTTCGATTATAACTAAAATTGTTGAGTACACAGCCAAATCAAGAAAAAAATGTTTTATGGCGCTTGCAGTATATTAGTTGCATATTTTCTTATATAACGTACCTGAGGCAACCTAAGCCATAGAGTACAAAACAGTGAAAAGGTGAAGAGAGGATTATGGAAAAAAGCAAAAACAAAGCATAATAAGAAATGAACAGATTGGCTGTATTTAAAGTGCATTCATGCATTCCTCTGTACAGTGTAAAATGGACACAGAAAAACACCAATACATTGACACCTTAAACCAATCACATTTAATATTTAAAATTCCAACTCCCTGAATGCTGATTGATAGCCTTTTTCTGTGCGGCTACCACTAGCAATAACCACTAGTGAACACTCAAAACGTAAGGAATTTCAGTAATGACCGTTACTGATTAAAAACGTCAACAGAAAAAAGAAACCAGAATGAGCTAACAGTCACACATTGATGCTACAACTTAATTACATCTATTTTTGAATAACAACGGCTGTACATATTGGGTGCCTGTTGACTAGATGTCCACTGATGTCCATCGTTCTCCAGTCTGAAATATGGAGTTGAGGTCCGTAAGCTACGCCAGAGTGTTTGTGATGGTGTCCTCCGAGGCTAAGCTCCCACATGTGATCGAGGGCTGAATGCTGGCCGAGCACGTGACGGAATTGGCGTTTCTGGAGCGGTCGGCGAGCCTCCGTCGGAGTTCCCGGACGTCCCGCATCAGCTCACGCTCCTTGCTTTCCAGCTCCCTTCTGCCACGGTCCAGGGAAACTGAGTGGAGGGGTCGCAAGGTAAATCGGGGTCAGACAGAGAGAGAACGGGAAGGGGGTCGCAGGAGCAATTTACGGCTGTATAGACAGGAATGAGGGGTTACAGGCAATCAGTGTCAGACGAGAGTGAGAGCTCTATGAACTGTCAGCTGAAGAGGTCTGCTCTGCCCTCCATTCGACAAGATTATGGGAAGCTAGCGGAATCCTGAATGTCTTTGAAGGGATAAAAGTGGACTAGTAGGATTATTGAAATATATATGCTGTGATTATTCAGGACTGTGGAAAACATAAGTGCCTCTCTGCTAATCTCTTGTTTTTTGGTACATTTCTTGTTTTTTGGTCCTACCCCTAAAAAAACTTCCTTTAGCAACAATAATATTAAGTAAACATTTACTGTGTTGTTAAGTGTTGTTCAGTCTCTCACACTGGTTGGGAGAAATTCAGGACCACCCCATCTTACAGAATTGTTTCAACACTAGCTCACTTGCATGTACAGCTCTGCAAAGCATTCTGCTCCAGAATATTCTGGTACGGTGAGAAATACGTGGTGGCCTCATTGATTGACTCAATGGCCAGGTCCTGAGCAATCAAATCAACCCAAGAACATCCACCACAATGCTACATGTTGTCCGCAGGAACTCAATCAGTTAGTTCATCCATTCTAATATTCCTACTGGAGGATGCCTTAACACAACATGCCACCCAGAAGCTGCCCTGGTCTCCACTCTTATCCTTTGAGCCCCACAGGATGGCTGGTTTTGGTTTTAAACCGAAACCAGCAACCAGATCAGACCCAAGGGATGAGGTCAGGCGTTAACTGTAATCCGTTGCTTTAAGCGATTGAAGGGAAAACCTATGCACACTGAATTTGAGACTGAATAAAACCATTTGATGGAATTTCCCTGGGGTATAAGTGTAGCACAATAGTTAACCAGGGTTGCAACTCCAGGGTTATATGTTTGAATACCAGGTTGGGCACTGCCAGTGTACCCTTGAACAAGAAACTTAACATGAATTGTTTCTGTGAATATCAAGCTACTGTATATACATGGATTATGTATAAGAAGAATAAGCAGTGTAAATGGCTCTGAATAAGAGCACGTGCTAAATGGTCATCATGTGAACTGGCCACAGGCGGCACTCACACTGTGCTGAACTGGAGGAAATGGACGAGGAAGGGGAAACAGGCGGGGACGTGCTGTTCAGACAGATGTTCTTGGACTGCGAGTGGGCTGGGGTAGGTTTCTGCAGAAGTCCTCTGACAGAGCAGGGAGACCTTAGATCCAGCTTCCAGTTCCCTTCTGCAAAACACACACACACACACAGGCTCGTTATCCCCCTCTCCACACAGAGGACACAGTCAGAGCGTTACCGGCTCTCCTCTCCCTCCCCTCGCCCAGGCCGGACTCACGTGGCGGCTCCTCCTGGCTCCTCCGCAGCCGGTCCAGGTGCTCCCCCCTCTCCTCGGCCTCCCAGGCCGGGCCGTCGCCCTGGCTGGCCTCCCTCTGCTCTGCCAGCCGCGCCCTCTTCTCCAGCACGTCCTCCCACTGCGCGGGACAGAGGAAGGCTTCAGACACACAGCGGCCCACGGCCGGTCTCTCTGACCGCACGGTCAAAGCGCAGGCTGGACCCCGCGGTTTCCCAACCACACAGCCAAAGATTGGACCAGAAACACAAGAGTCAGGTCCCTTCTATAGGGATTACTGAAACTCTTTTCTTGGTTTCATTTCAAAGCTGAATGATCAGCCAACAAAATGAAGGATAGTCTTTTATACCACGGACATTTCAAACAAGCTACTGGACAAGCTCACAGACTGCTGGATGTCTTCTAAATAATGGAGAGCCTTAATCACTTTGGAAGTGATACAATGTTAAGGATTTGAATTATTTTATTGTAGTTATCATTTACCTTAATGTTACTATAATTTTCTAGCTATAAACTATAGTATAAGTTAACCAATAATCAATCCAATGGCACTCCTGATCTTTGCCTTACTGCTTTTATCTCCTTTGTACTCCTGTTCTTGTGCTTTTGCCCCATCTTAGCAAGGTCTCACTTGCAAAAGAGGTTCAGTATCTCCTATGCAACGTCCTAGTAAAACATTACAGATAAATGAGGAAATCTTCACTCCAGTGACTCTCTGAAGAGTGCTTGAGTACAGGGAGCTTCACCTTCTTGCCCTCCACCTCCTTCATGGCGAGGATGAGCTGCTCCTCCTTGTCGAGCATCTGCTTGCTGAGGCGGGAGAGCTCCTGCTGGTGCCTCTCCTGCTCGCCTCCCACCCAGTCCAGGCGCCTCAAGACCCCCGCTTTCCAGTCTGCGTCCGAGCTCAGCTGCTCAGCCTCGGCCAGGGACTCCTCCAGCAGCTGGGGGGTGGGAAAAAAGTCTAACTGAAGTCATGCTGGGGAGGGAGCCACAAGGGTTTAAGGGTTTAGCTTCCTCCCACTAACCATACAACCATTCCAGGCACTTTCTGCATGACATGAATGAAATTTCTTTAGCCAACACGCACATAAAAAACACATAAACATTAAATGTAAAATACACCCTATTCAAAAATCAGACAGAATCCCAGAGGAAACGGGTGAAAAAACACACACAAAAAAAAAACATGCAATCCAAAGTGTATGATACACCCTTTTCAAAATGTATCGTTTGAGGATGAAAGGCTTGACACCGAGCGACAGCGGCGCACCTTCTTGGACTTCACGTTGTGGGCGGAGTCTGCGTCCAGCGCCTGCTGAAAGGCCGAATCCTCCAGCTCGGCCACGTGCCTGCGCGCCGCCACCTCCGCCCTCACCTCCTGCGTCACTCTGTCCTGCTCTTTGGCCAGTTGCTGCCGGAAAGGGGGGGGGGGGGGGGGTAAATTCACGCTGTGTCACCTGCCTGATCAGCTGCTCTTATGCACAGAATTCAAGCACAGTAAAATAAGGCGATGGGGGAGAAGTCCTCTGTGAACCGTCAAACACCAAACCGATGTCTAACATCACAGAAGCAAACAGGAAAACTGGAGGAAAAAAAACTAGGAAAACTCCAACCTGACAACCTGATCCTTGATGCACGGTCTTTCAGAAAGTATTATATTTTTAAAATTCATGCTGTGAACTTCCAAGTAAGGTAACTGGAAATATTTGAATGCGCAAAGCTTATGGTTACTTGACAATCACACAGGCTAGTGTACTTGCACTCTTAATGCACTTTTGAAAGCGCAGACACCCAAGATTACATTGTGGTATTCTGAGCCTGTTTCTCCAGCACTGAGATGCAGACCTGCTCAAACAGCCCTCTCTGTGCTTCCAGCTCCATCTGCCGCAGCTCCAGGTCCTGCATGGTGATCGCGGTCTCCTGGTCTCTGAGGGTCATCTACGGGCAAAGGCACACCGTTGCTGGATTTCCAAGGAGATTGTGTAAGACAAAGCGTGATGCGCTAACTGGGAGGCAGGACCAAAATTTCACTCTGTTGTCTGCCAACGGTGCTGAAATAAAACTGCAAATAGTGATCAGACGGTTTGTGTAAAATAAGCAACAATCTGGTTGAGGAAAAGACTGTTTTATACATACCACACATTTTCTGAGAGGAATTCGGGACAAAGTCAAATATTTCAATGACAGAAACAAAAAGAGTGTGTGTGTGTGTGTGTGTGTGAATGCGTGTGTACATAAGCACAAACTTGAGCGTGTTATGGTTGCCAAACCTATTTTGCTCAAATATTGGGGGGTACCACATAGCAACCAAAATTTATTCGGTTATATGACACGGAATGAAAAAAAAACAATCATCATTTCTATTATAAAGCTAAATCATAGTCATTTATGGATGACAGGACATGAGAAATGCTTGAACACCCTGTACAAACCATTCTTGGTTGAAATGCATAACGTCCTGGCTAATACAGGACTGTTGGAAATCCTTGCGTGTGAGAGACTGTGTGTGCGTGCATGTATGAGTGTGCGAGACTGAGTGCGTGTGTGTGTGTGTGTGTGCGTACGCGAGTGTGTGCACGCCTCTGCGCACACACACCAGGCGCGCACCTTTCTCCGAATCTCATCGTCCAGCCGGCGGAGCTCCACCCTCTTCTGGTCGTGCTGGTGCTTGAGGAAGCGCCTCCTGGCCGCGTCGATCAGGTTCAGCTCCTTCAGCTTCAGCTCACGCTTCATGGCAGCCAACCTGAGCAGAGCAGCAGAAGGACTTTACCCCAGGGGAGCGGGGCTGCCAGTACAGGGGAAGGCTGGGGCCCGAACCAGTCAACACAAACACGGTACAGTTTGGCTCCACCGAGCTGCATATGTTATTCTTTAAAATAACATATGCAGCTTGTTCTATCCTTTCCTAACTTATTGCAGAAAAACATACCTTCTAATTTATGAAATCTTCAATTTCAAGTACTAGGAGAACAACAGCCATATTGGTTCTGCAGTGCGAAGCAAACGTTACAGCCGCTACATAAAGTCTGGATTCGAAAGGCACTCAAGTAGGAATGCTGATCCTGGATTAGGTTTCCCTTGTCAATATCCCAACTGTCATGAGCCAATAAGAAATCAGCACTGCTACTCGGGGGGAATTTATTAATACGGCCCCGGATCTTCAGTGACCCGATCGGGTCTCTGGCTCTCTTTCAGCGTTACGTCCTCGCCGGGCGGCACCCTAGCGGAGGGGAGTGATTTCGGAGAGGGGGGGCGGCAGCGGCGCGCTGACCTGGCTCTCTGCTCGGCCAGCTTGTTCTCCTCCTCCAGGAGGATGCCCTGGCGCTGCTCCTCGGCCTGCTGCAGCAGCTCCTGCTGGGCGTGCCAGGCCTGGTCGGCCGCCTGCCTCCGCACCGTCTCCGCCTGCATCTCCTGCACCATCTGCCTGCAGCCCGCCCACACAGACACGCGCTCGCCTCCATCACAAACTCATACAGGTGATTACATAACTCATATCTATACATTTATTGAAATGACTTTATTACTTTTTTGACTTCTTTTTTTCTTAGGATTTGCTATGTTACTTGGGTCTGTTCCACCTTCCCCCCATGCTAGTACCACTGCAGCTGTGTGTGCTCTCCCCTGAAGCAGGAACCAGCAGCTGTTTCTCACACTGAAAACCGCACATTCATAATTTAAACTGCACAAACAACACAATTATTTTAAGCCTTTGTTAGACTCCACCAATGCACCTGACAATTTTACACCTTACAGGCTGTTGCCAAGGTCAACTTAAACCCGGTATGCCCCTGGCAGAACCCCCCCCCCCCAATTCCTCCCCCATCCCCAGACAGAAATCATATCCAGTTAAAGTAGGGGCGTTTGAGTGAGTCTGACATTGGGGGGGGGACATTTTCTCCCCAGCCCCTACCTGCTCGTCGCCACAATACATATAATAGTTAGTGGAAAACTTAATTGGTTCCACTAGAGCCAATTAAAGTATTAAAGATGAAGACACATGCTAGGCTCATCCATTCCCACCTGCAAGAGCTGGCTAGCTTTGTTGTCTCTTTATTGCTCTGTATGTACAGTATGTGAGATACCTCATAGTCAGTAATAGGCTAACAACAGACACTCTCAAGAGGGCACCAGAATTAAAGTATTAAGTTAAAGCAACTTAATTAAACTGATTTAACACTCAAATACTGAAATTCCTGAATTAAATACATCACAAACGTTCTGTTTTTAGACACATGACTAAATGCATACATAATAAATGTGCTATAAGTGTGTCTTACACAGTGTGGGGTGCCATCTGAACAAGGTTGAAGAAGAGCTACTCTACATTCCCCCTATCCCCTCTGCTTCCTACACCCCTGAGTTAAGGACACAGCCTGAATGAACCTGCGACTCTAGGCCCTACCCTGCACTGCGCCTTTACCCACTGAGATACTCAGGAGCCAAGCACAGGCCATGTGAATGGCGACATATGGATGAAGAGACTGGTCTGTGTCATGACATTCAGATTATCGTTCTGCATACGCTGACGTGTGGAAGAGCGCCATCCCTACCTCTCTCTCAGGTACTCCATTTCCTGCTGCCGGATCCTCTCGCGCTCCCGCGACTGGTGCTCCACGATGAAGGTGGGGTACTTGTTGAAGACGGGGTACTGGCCCTTGGTCAGGGGCTCGAAGTCGCTCAGCATGGAGCGCGGGTGGAGCTCCGCCGGGGTGGTGTCCATCAGCCGGTACGTCTCCTTGATCACGGCGGCCACGTCCAGGTGGTTGCGGTGGTGGAAGAAGTACTGTGGGACAGGGGACAGGGGACAGAGGGGTTTTTCCAGTAGCTTTTCCACAGTAGCTGGTTGCTGGTACAGAACGGGACGCCTCTGTTTAGCCGGGCATCTGAAATACGTAGCTTCGCTGCTGACCACTTTGTGCGTCAGAATTCCATGACTTTATTTTACTCAGGTTCATGGAAGTTGAAAAGGCAGAGCGATCCAAATACAAGTCCTTGTACATCAATTCACCAACATTACAGTTGTCCCCCCCGCTTTGATATGAATCCAACCTCAATTCAAATACAGCTTATTATGTGTTCTTACGCCTTACTGTGTTCACTTTCATATGTCTTTTGAAAAATACATAATTTCAAGATCAGACCACTAAAAAAATACCGCTTTATAGGAACTTGGTCATTGTAATTTAGCATGGCAAGTCTTTCCACACTGATTGCATTTTAGATACAAGTTTCGCTTTATAGGATCATTCTCAGTTCTCAAACTTCTTCAATACCACATGGTAGCCAACATGAATGCACATACAGTTGATTGTACTAACAACATAGTTAATCTCTGTAATATGGGGCACAGCCTAGTGAAAGTGAACACTTACATCCATCCCACTTTCCCCCTAAATCATATGCTTGTGTATACGCGCGTATGGCCCCACCTCAAAGTCCTCCCTCTGGGTGCAGAGCAGGAGGGGCGCCCGGCAGCAGGTGACGTACGACACCACCGCCATCAGCAGGAAGGCCGGGTGATTGGAGAAGACGTTGTCGAAGAGCTTCAGCCACTCCTCCCGGGTGAGGACCTCCGAGAACAGGGTCTCCAGGAGCGGCCAGACGTACAGCTGCCAGACAGACGAACAGGAAGAGTTAGAGGGAACGTGACTGAGACAGATGTTTACACAAACAGTTTGGGATTAATGAACACAAACAGTGTGACTATATGGAAATAGTTCCTTACTGTATGCTGCCAAAAAGGAAAATTAATTCATATAAAATCCAAAGAATTTACTGAACGACTAGCACGGACTGATAGAGGACCTAAATGTTCAGCAGTGTCGGCTTTAGGCCTGCGGTCTCCACAGAAAGCACCTTCCAGCAATAATTAGAAGTTCTGAATTTGGGACTTATTTACTGTTGCTATGACAACACTTTCACAGATTGTTGCACTTTCCTTGTTTGGATCATGAGAAAGTTGTTAACTGGTTTTTATTTTATTTTTTTATATCAGCTATTCCATTAATTTATGTGAATGGTGAACAGAAACATAATTACACCTAGGCCTGGGTCAAATACATATTTGTTTTGGATTCAAATACATTTCTGTGCTCTGTTGATCTTGCCTGGTGTAATTGAGCCTGCCAATATGACCAGAAGGTGGGGTTTGTACTTTTTAGCCGCGTTTCCACCGCAGGAACTATACCCCGGAACTAGGAACCTTTTGAGGAACTCGGTGCGTTTCCACCGCAGGAACTAGGGTCTAAATTTAGTTCTGGGGGCTTTGTTTTACCCCCCAAAACGTTCCTGCTCGGGGGGTAGTACTTTCCGAAAGTACAGGAACCTTTTGGGTGGAGCTTGCAGCGCTGAACATTTCTGATTGGTCGAGTATTCGTAGCATTTGTGTTGTATTTATTTTCCGCCATTACCCGCCTTGTTTGAAAATATGCAGCGGCAAACCAATTTATTTTCATAATAACTTCAAATCAAACTTGTATGTTATGCGGCGCAGTAGCCTACTTTTGGTTATAGCCTGTCAACGTCTTGGAATTATAACGTGTGCTCTTCTGTTCTTTTCTTGCTTTAGTATTCGTTTTATAAAATGCTAAGCATTCGTGCTGGGACAGCATATTACGTAGGCTACCAAAACATTCAAACGGATTAATTCGGTTGCTGAATATTTTCTTCCGGATTTTCTTTGTTAGCCCGTTGTAACTGACTCAAAACTCATTAACATTGGTGATACAGTACAAGCAAACTGGAAATCACCTTCCGCACTTTTTATCCGGGTAAAATAACAGGTTAATTCTAGTAATCTTCGCTTTAGCTTTTTCAGACTGCCGTAATTTTACTCAATTTTACTGCCATTTTTCAATTCCACGAAAAGACCAGGAAGACTATGGACTCATTTATGGTGCATGGTTCGCATCTGGAGGGCACACTTCGCTGCTCGGCTAGCAGTAACTTCGAAGGAAAGCAAACGGTGGCTGTACCACTACTAATTTACATTTTCACGCAAGTCCGAGTTTTCGTTCTATTCTTGTCATTTTGCGATTAGCCTATATGGAATTGACGACGAGAAAGTAATAAAACAGCAAATTGTTTACAACGTGTGCATGTTTTCTGCTGTTAATGAATGTGTTTGAGAGGATATATGAAAATCAATAAATACAAAAGTAACCATATATAGTCATTGTTGGTAACCCGTTGTATATAAGTGGAATAAACCCCTCCGGGCTGTCCCGGTTATTAGAAAATAATGTAGGCTACTTCGGTGGTAGTATGGGGTTACAGAAGAAATCATATGACAGATGGACCGACGACAACGTCAGTGGGCTAATTTGCCTAATCTTCGCGGTACTTTAGACCCCGGTGGAAACGCAGACAACCATTGGCTGAAGGAACCTTTTAGTTCCTGGTAAAGTAGTTCCTGGGACTGAAAGTTCCGGGTAATTTTGGTGGAAACGCGGCTTTTGAGAGTATTTAATTGGTTCCAATACACCACAGAAGATCAGTAAAGTGTAGAAAAGTATTTGAATCCAAAACAAACACGTATTTGACCAAGGTCTGATTATAGAAAGAAATTAAAAATCATTTGTTCCTAACGCCTGCCTTAGAATCCTATTATAATGTAGCAGTAGTAGTAATAGTAGTATTAGTAGTAGTAGCAGTAGTAGAAGCAATAGCAGAAGAGTAGCAGTAGAAGCAGTAACAGAAGTCAAAGCAGAAGCAGTAGTTTAATGATAGGAAGCAGGAGGCCCACCTGTGATGTGATGCCGCAGTTCATGAGATGCTGCAGCAGCTCCTTGTCATGGTGGGCCAGGGCATTCTCCACCATGCTCAGCACGTTCAGGGGCGGGTTGGGGAAATACTCAAACCAGTGCTGGCACCAGTTCACTGTAAATATGGGGGGAGTCCATACTGTTAAAATCCCACAATCTACACAGGCACCCGTTTCAAATATTTTGGTCCACTGGGCATTTACCTAACAAGGTGGCGACCACTTCAAAACAGATGAGCGGATTGTTCTGGAAGAGCTTGACAAATGGGAATGCCATCAGAGGTAGGTAGTCTGTCTCTCCGAAAATGGCAGACCAGTAAGTCAGAGCTGACAACAACCTGTACGGGGGGTGGGGGGGAAGGAGGGAGCGGGAGAGATAGAGAGACATAGGTGGACAGATAGATTTCAAAAAAAGGAAGAAAAATGTAGCAAAATTCAATTCAATTTGGTGCAGCAGATTTGAGGGAATGAGGGTGGGAGAAAAGCTGTCCCCCTGTGTTGCCAAGGGCAGGACAGGTCTGGTGCCTGCTGTATCCTCAGGCAGTTATGGGTGGATGTTTTGAAACTGGCCTGTCGTCGCCAGGGGCAACAACAGGGTGGGCGTGGTGAACGCTGTCCATTTTGAGTTGCTAGGGGCAATAATGGTTGGGCGTAGTGCCAGATGTGTCCCCAGGGGGCGACTGGTGGGCGTGGTACCTCTGTAGGCCTCGGTGCAGCTTCTGGCTCTTGATTGGATAGCGCTCGTGCAGGGTGAGGAAGGCGGAGTGTACGCCCTTGTCCATCAGGCTGTTGAAGGCGGAGTGGTTCTCTGGCAGGCGCAACAGGGAACGCCACACAAACATCCTGGAAGTAAGGGCCGACAGGAAGTGTTCAGCCTGCACTTCCTGGCCACATTTATAAAAATCCTAGCTTACAATGACTGCTTAAGACCTGCTACCTGTATTTGGCTGGGTATTCCCCAAAAGACTTCAGCAAACCCTGAAGCCTCCTCTTGTTTAATCCGTCGGGCAATTCGTTCTGCAAGGCAAAAGCTTATTCTGTCAAAAACAAAAATTCTCTCCGTGGCGTGTTCCGCCAAGACAAACTGAGCCACTCTCCTTTTCAAAGGGAATGTTATGAGTGGGAATACATCACAAGGACTAAAAACACTGTGGCACTCGATCAGCTGCTTGTTCCAGCTATGAGAAAAAAACACTGGGAGGGCAGAATTCAAATATGCCTTTGACAGTTACATATAAAATTGCTATAACAATGTACAGAAGTTAATTACATACACATTGCAGGTGCTTACACTGCAGGTATCAGATACCTATTTATTATGTTAGTAATACGGATGTGGCTTTCAGAGAATAAACAGCGTGCATGTGGGATGTGTAAATGTGGGGGGGGGGGTATAAATTACCTCTTTGTCATCTGGAGAGGGGAGGTCCCGAGGCCTCAGGACTTTGGCCTTGACCCTGCGGCCGGATGTCTTGGCTGGCCTCTGGACCGCTCCCGCGCGCACCTTCACCCTCGGACCCGGCTCTTCCCCGTTCACGCCCGTCACGACCTTCACCAGGGATGGGGGAGGCTGGGCGGAGACAAGGCCGACTCATTTACAGGGCGCAGCATCGCACAAACCGTTCCACGCCACGCACGGGACATACACAAATCCATTTCATTATACTGCTCTGAATGTCCGACCCATGAACAGCTTCATTTAAAACGTCAAAAACCGATCTTTTAAAAAAAGAAGGAAAATAAAAAGGCTTTCCAGAGAAAGATTTGAGGATATGTAACACATTGGCTTTCAAGCTGCAATGCTTAGTCAGCTGCCCCGAATATACGTATACTTCAAATGTAATGTCCAAGAGCTAATCATGTGCGCTGTGAATGTTAGTTTTGGAAGACAAGGAGGTTCGACGCCCCCCCCCCCCCCTTCCCCCAAGCCCATTTTGTGCTTGGCTGCAAATAAACAACAGCCGCTGTGTGCCTGCCAGCCCAACCCAGGCCGTCAGAGCTGAGGCCTGCGCTCTCAAACCAAACTGCCTGCTGGCTGCGTTTCCCTGCTTCTTCACCTTTCACTCCACTGCTTCTAACCGCCCTCCTGCAGTGCCCTCCCAGACCCTGGGGAGGGGGGCGATTTGTGCTTTACTGCCTAAAACGTTCCGGGTGACTCTGTGGTTCCTTTCCCCAGAGAGATTATACAAACCATTCTGGTGTCTTGCTATGATAGCCACTTATCAGAATTCCAAAAATGTGTGTCTGTTATTGTTGCCATCTCAAAATATTTTGTAATATTATAGACTGCAATAGGTCACTTGTATTTTTACATACACAATTTAAGTATTGCATTCTTCACTTAAATGTGAAACTTTTAGCGTGCCTTCCTTCAACAAGACACACTAATTCTTACACTGTCAGAAGTAGCAAATAACTTAGCAAAATGGGAAACAATAAAATCAAAATGGAGGCAACAACTTCTTTGAAGTACTTTAATAATGTGATCATTTCTGACAGAATTAGCGAAAGTGGAAGAGAGTTAAGGAGCAGAACTTCTCCGGCACTCGAGCGGGCCTCCAGCCGCTCGGCGTGCCAAGCCCGGGCTCGCTCCGCCATGTGTGCCGGGCGAAGCCAGCTGGCACGGCCGAACAGGCGACGCCTTTCCAGCGCGGCGCCAGAAGCCAAATCGCCCATCTGCGCTGTGTCTCACAAAGGTGAAGGGCTTGGCACCACCGTGGCTGAGTAGCTCTCAATGCCTCTTGTTTTACCCACGACTCCTCAAACGGGAGAACTTTGTTTCCAACTAAAACAACTGCGCCAAAACGTTCTCATAAAGCATCCTTTTTCTCCGTTTAGAATACTATTTGAACTCTTTATTGAAACAGAGGTGATATTCACGGTAGCAGTGCTTTGGCTAACAACTGTAGCCATCTGCTTAATCAAGTCAACATAACCTTTTTATATCATATTTGTGCCTGGTTAAAACAGTGGGACTGCTAAACCAGCTAAAGAAACTTTGAACTGAGAGACTGACTTTACCACCCCCTGTGGGTGGACGGTAAGAAAACCTCCTTACCCAACAAAGTGATGGCAACCAATATTTTTGTGCCTCCATAACCAAAATTAAAATAACACTGAGTGTCATTTTGGGAGGGGGTTCCTGGAACAGATGGTCTTTGTGTGTGAGTGCGGGGCGGGAGGCTGGCTTGGGGCTTGCGGACACGGGTCATTACCTTGTTGAATTCCTGGGTCAGGGCTTGCACGCTGAAGATGCTGAGGCCCCCGCTGGTCCATCCACCGGTGATCGCAGTCCGGTCGGGCTTGCACGCTGGATGTGAGGCACCGTGCCAACACCCAGGTCGGGCATCGGGAAGGCCCAGTTTGATGGCTCTCGAGGGTGCCGATGTCGAAAAGGAGCTTGCACGTCTGGATGTTGATGAAGCGCATGATGCCGTCCTGGCTCAGCACACCCAGGGTCTGAGGACATACAGATCAGTAAGAAGCACCAGATAATTTATACCCAGTTCCCAAACTGGGCTCCATGAAAGAGCAGAAAACTATTCTCCTAAGAGAATATTCAGCTTTTTTAAACATTTCCATATTTCATAAATTATATATTTTTGATTTTACATGAGCTAACCAATCTATGATACATGCATACTTTGTAATATGATATCTGTCTTTATTGAATAGTGACACTGTTCTAAATAAATATATCATATTGGGACTATCACAATTCAGCGAGGAGCCCATTTACTTATGGGTTACATAGCTACAGCAATGCAATCCGAAGTGGTAATTATATAAAGGGGGTCAACCCGCAGAAACAGGGCTGTCATTTTAAGGGGCTTAGACATTAATAGGTTTGGGAATCCCTAATTTGTAGCACAGAATGAATCCCTTCATTTAACTGAGGGCACGATTAATGCATTTCTTTGTTAGTTCTCACTGTGTTTCTATTGAGAGAGCAATGTCTAGGTGCATATAGCCCTGCGGTCCAGATAAAAGTCTTCAGGCTGTGTCTGTGTGATGTGTGGGCGCTCTGACGTGCTTTGGCGTACCTGGCTGGACCCGCCGTCGAAGTTGTCGGGCAGGAACTCCAGCTGGCGCACCGTGCGCACTTTGGGCGGCATCTGTATGACCCTCAGGAGCTGCCGGCTGTCCAGGCTCCAGAGGTGCAGGAGGTTGGACCGGCCCCCCGCGGCCAGAGTGCGTCCGTCCCTGTGCAGAACATTTCGGAAAACAATTACTGCCGAGCCTCTCTCCACCTGCCTCAATTCAGCACACACCTGCTACCCGTTCTTTGCACAATTTTTGTCAATTTTCTCTTCAGTTCTGTTGCCCGGTCATTGCAAAGAGTAGCATCCCCATGCTATGACTCTGCCATGCCTAGGCTCCACTGTAAGACTAGTGGTAAGTGGGACTTGTGCATTGTTGTCGGCACCAGACTAAAAAGTTCAATTCCTCAGAAGAAAAAGAAGGTTTTTCTGTGTTTTTAGGTGGGTTACTTGTGTATTCTTGCAGGTTTCAGATGAGTTTAAGTAATGGCTTCTTTCTTGCCACCACACTATGCAGGCCAGGTTTTTTTCTGAGCATGAGGTTAGAATAAAAGTATTAAATTGATAAACACAGGAATATATCATTGGTACTCTAGTAAAATGTAAACGCAGTCCAGGGTTTTGCAAGGCACTTTACATGTATGGGTGTACAAACCTGCACAAGCCTACAAACTGAAATATCTGCATGTGAAACCAGTGAAATGTACTGAACAAACACTAAACAAAAATAAACTACTGCTCCTCTCACTGACTGCTGCATCAAACAGAGAACAGTTCCAAAGTCTCTCCACAAACTTTTCTAGTTGATTATTCTTGCTCGGCCCATTTAATGGCCGTTTGCAGCTATATATTTATTCCAATTATTATTTACACTCACTGTGTGAAAACACTGCATTTTTGCTATTATTATCATGAATACTTATATTTTAATTTGCCTATATAACACAAATTACTATTAGTCTAACATGCTAACATTACTGAGGTTATTATGCTTGTTACTATTAGGATTCTTTCTGCTCACCGTGTGACAGCGAAAGCCCTGTAGTATAGCCTGGGCCCCTCCTGTGGCACTGGTAACTGGTATTTACAGCACAACGTGTCGCTCTCCCAGGCAAAGATGGAGTCGTCATTAAAGCAACTGAGAATGGTGTTACTCAAAGGCAGAAAAAACACCTGGAACAGAACATCCAAGAATTAATCTTTGTGTATGTACACAGGCTTGTCCACATGCATGCACACACAAACACACACACACACACAAACACACACACACCTTCATACATACTGAAATTTGACCCAACCATCAATACACATCAAGCCTTTCACATAGGGGATCTGCTTGTATTACACAGTATGACTTCTCGCTAAATTTCATAGAACACAAAACATCAAGTAGCATAATTATTCATTAGGTATCTGCTGTCATTATGTAAAAGTATCTGAAGAGGATGGTCCATGTTCACACCCTGCCCTCATTCCCCTGGGCACCCCACCTTCTGTATGCCCACAGACTGGCGCACGTTCAGCTTCCTCTTCCTCTGGAAGGTGTCCAGGTCCCACAGCTGGGCGGTGTCGGCCGAGGTGGTGATAGCGTACCTGCCAGAGCTGTGGACCGACACCGAGGACACGGAGCAGTCGTGCCCACGCATCCAGCTCACCAGCTGCTTGGTGTCTGATACAAACAGAGGGCAGGTCGGAGAGCACGCCATACAAAATACTGCTAGGTCTCTGCAAGAGTCCAAGTTTCCTTCAAAAGAAACATAGTCCTCTTCTCTCGTTATTCTGTAAGCACTAACTCCTGCTCTGGGTTGTTAGGAAAAACAATGTTCTTGTGCTGAATGGCAGAGTTGACATACACATTCAATACAGATCCATCTCAATCTGTACCTAACACTCTCTAAATCTGTCACTGACACTCACTTGATCCAATGGCTTGGCAGTTGGCACAAAGCACTTAGACTTGAGGATGAATGAAAGGCCGTCCTATAGTCAGCAGGACGATTGGCTGGAAAGCCACATTCAATAAGGCTGCAAACTGTGCGTCCAGGGAGCGTACCTTTGTCGAAGCACTTGATGGAGTAGTCTGCCAGAGCGACCAGGTACTCTGAGGTCCTCCGCAGGTTGAAGGCCAGAGCCGTGCAGGCCTGAGCCGTTTTCTGTACGAGCCGAAACCTATCAAAATACCCAAACCAGAGGTACGGGGTTCAACTCCATACGCTGCACAAAACGCAAACCTGCTTTATTTAACCTGCTCAAACAAATAACACTTATGGACCAAGAAGAATCATTTGTTTGAATAAAGAACAAGCGTGACCTCAACTCACACATTTTCATGATTTGATGACAGGCAAAATTTTTTTTTACATTTTGCTTTGATTTATGATTATTCATTCAATTGGCAGAAGCAGCATATACAGTATTTTTGCATATTTAAAAAAGCTGGATGAAAAGTTGTTCAGACAATCAAACCATTTATAACATGCCTGAAACTGTGTATGACTAAATAAATCAAGGGAGCAAACTAAAACAAAATTTTTAAGTGCTACAAAATGACATCATTCCCAAAAGTGTATCAAGTGATAAAGAGAGTTCACTTTAGCTAAATCCTAGTTAGCTTTATGAGAGGACAGTGCGTTCACCAGCACAGTGATCTCCAAACAGTGGATTGGACTGAGTCTTGTGCCATGGGAAGGGTTGAAGTGTGTCATGAGACAAATCATGAAAAAATTTTGTAATCACTTCCCATTCACACACTTCAGTCAAAACACTCCATTGCAGTAGTCAGGGTGTGAATATAATTGTTTTTAACTGTTAAAAACATTTGAATTCCACAACTTGTGTAGTTGCATTTTAGGAGGTTCATCAAAGAAATGTATTCATACATTATTTGGGTTGTGGGTACCCTCAGACTATTGTAGTGTATATCATACCCCTTGAGTGAACTGTAAGTGCAGGTCTTTAGACTGAGAATATGACAGTGCAGTAACTTAATCTACTTGTTTTCTGCTTCCATAATTAACATGTCTGAAGCCACAATGAACTGCTGGTTATTACCTATTTCTGATGATGTCAAAAACGTAGATATTTCCATGGTGGTCCCCGGCCAGAAATTCCTCTCCCGTTGTGTCAAAGGCCACGTGCAGAAAGCGAACCGTTTTGCTTCGATGACCACCCGTGCTGCGAATAATGTTGACAATGGCCCTGTGGAAAATAACCAGAGAGAGATGAGTAAAACAGACAGCGTCTACCAATTTATGTACATATTTGACCTTTATATTTACATTATCACACTGAATGTGAAGTCTTTCCATTTTAATACCGTTGTGTTTGTATATAGCTAATCGTGTGTTGTCGGCATAGCTGAACACTGCTTCCAGTTAACGTTAACCGTGCACCTTTTACTTTAAATACAGTATACCCCGCGGTATCTGAAATAAACTAACTACAGATTTGCTCCGGTACGAAGGACAGCCATATCGAACAATGTGCTGTTGAATAAAACGATCTAAAAACGGCACTGTGGAAAAATTCGGGAGTAAGAACACTTTATATTATAAAACACAGATGATTAAAGCACTTTAAATGTGAGATTTAAAAAGTAGCAAACCAAGTGGCAGAAAGACATCTTTAATATTTTTTACTTATTCAAATAAGTAAACTTTTTTGCAGTTCTCCGTGACGAGAACGCCGACGCACAGGTAAAAGTTTACTAACAAGCTAACAGGCAGGCATGCAACAGATGTAAACAAAAATCAGACTTAGCATAACATTACCCGTTACTTGGTGACGTTCCTGGGTTTCGATACCATATTTTTCCACTCTCCTTGTTCCCGACGTCTGTTGTCTGCATTTTGGCGTAGTAAACAAACGTAATACTCTAATGCTATATAGAGACTCTGAATTGATTAAAGTTACCGTCGCTATGCCTTTCACCGGCGCAAGCCGGCTAGTTAGCTACCTGTATTTAGCTACGCCAGTGTTGCTGGCGGTGAATACAGCGGGAAATTTGAACCGACTTGTAGCTACCTACATTTAGCTATAGCTACAATTGTACAGCGGTAGAAGTTGCTTTAGTTACAAACATAAAACACGAACGCCCTGCAAAACAATTTCACTATAGTAAGTTTACCTTGTAATAAGGTTAAGTGTAAATTTCTTCTGCTAATATCTCAGTTGAGTGAATCTCACTTCGTTTTACAAGGAAGTTACGAAACAGGTAAATACTCAGGAGCATTGTGGGTATTGTCGTATTCTTCGTGGGTGCGTAACACTTTAGCCTACAAAACGTCAGACGCAAGGGTCGCGTGTGTGTTGTAGATTTTAGGCTTGGTTTAGGAATATGTTCCGATCCGGAGTCACACAGTAATATCGGAGCGTTGTGTGCTTTTACTATGCAGTCTTAACAACCAGCTTACCTGTGGAATGGCAACATAAAACCCACAGCCACTCATCAGTCAAACATGAAGACCACAGCCACTCATTACTCAAACACAAAAATCACAACCACTCACTCACTACTCAAAACATAATGTTAAAGTGAACTCGTATTATCTTACCCACATATTCATGTCTGCCAATATAACATTGCATTGTCTCAAGTTTACTTTAGAGCTATTGGTTTTAATTGTACGTAATATGTATGCCTGCACTGTACCTGGTACAACATTGTTTGTCAGAGTTTTGTGTCACATAGCAGCATTTTTACTCACAATTATTATTTTGGATTTTTATGGTGCCTTATCAGGGACAATTTGAGAACTCACACAAAGACAGGTTTATTTAAAAAGGGATTTCCATGGCTTTTGTCTGGGCATTGTGTTGAATTCAAGTTGAATGCACAATGGAACATACAAAAAATGATGTTCAATCAACAAATCATTTTATTGTCCCACAGAGGGAAATTTGATTGCAGCAAGGGTTAAAACAAACATTTAAAAAGAACATGTAGGCATTAAACAGATTTTTTAAAAGTTAGGAGGTGAAAGAATATTCGCCTTTTGTCCTTTCACGGAACTCAAAATCCAAAATTTGAACACACTACCCCATCAGTGCAGTGTGTTCAGTTGATTACAAATAAGAATATAAGCATATTAAATTACACTTTGAAGACTTTTAACATTATTGATTTCATTATATCCTTTGAGCATGGCTTGCACCCAGTGAGTTAGATTTATCATTCTAGCAACAACAGACTGAGCTACCTGTGAAACATGCATTCAGTTGGAATAAATGCAACTGGGAACCACTATGACCACCACCACCACAACAACAACAACAACAACAACAACAATAACAATAATAATAATAATAATACATTTAATGTTATTTGAATAATAAAAAATAATGGTAATAGTATTGATAATAGTGTTGATTATGAATAGGTAGTAAGAACAACAAAAATGAAAAATAATACAATTGCTATGTGACTTTGTTGGAGTTGTCCATCTTCAAGATATGTGAAACACTGTTAAAAAATGTGTCTTCACAATATTTTTAAAATAACATCACAGACTTTGTATTTTGCAGCAACCTCATTGCAACAATATAGCACACATAAAATTTGACAAAATCACAGCTCGAACATTTGGCCCTTTTCATTGCTCTGATATGACAGATTAAGAGCACTCTTCCCTTACAGGAGTACACATTTTGTTATACCTGATATGTTTTTATATAAAGCCCAATATAAACAGGTTAGTTAGTTTTAATTTTTTGATGCTTGAACATTGGCAGTAGCCTTGAGTTCTGGTTTGAACCCTTTCGTGGCTGTAACAGAAAGGCCACAAGGTGGAGCCATTCATACCAATTTTCTGCAATCTCTGGATTTACAGCTGAGACAATTCAGCTAAAGTTAAAAGTTGGGGATGTGTTGAACAGTGGTTTACACCAGAAAGCCTCTGGCTTGCTGTATTGTACAGTATTGTAATTGTCATTTCGGTTCCATATATGATATGAATATGATTCACTCAGGTGTCAGACTGAATTCCAGATTGGAATTAATGTGACAAAACAAATGACTCAGGGCATTACAGTTGTTACTGTACTGTTGGTACTCCCATTTCATACTTACAGTGGTCAATAGATACCTGCTGTACAATGTTCTGTATGGGACTGTCAATAAAAGCACCTAAGGAAATGCTTCATGACACCCTGGGAGGCAACCAGACTTAGGAACAATGGTATTAGCAGTTGCTTTTAGGACTAGTGTGGTGTTCTGCTCTTGCTTCAGAACTTTCCATTCACATATTAAGAAGCAAAAGGAGTAATTCATTTGAAATTTTACACCTTGCAAAGGTTGGTCTTAACACATCAAACAGCCATAACTGAAACCTAGCTTCTCACCTGAAATGTTGTCATAATAGCAGCCTAAATTACCTGCATTATCCGGGCATTTGCACATTACCACAACATCAGTGTCTGAGCACTGAGTCATTGACCAGCTCTGGCATGCCCTGGTGTTTGAGCTTGGCGTGGGGACATCCAGAACTCTCGTTATAACACCTTGTACATTAATGTGAAAGAACAGCCCTGGCAACCCCGTGCCAGGACTGTATGAAGGTGCCTTGCTTAGAACCTCAGAGGTGAATTATGTGCTGTGGTTGTGCCATGTGAATTGATATTGATGTGAAGTCTATGTGTGAATGCATGTCATGGAATGAGTGTGTATAAATAAAAATAGATTCCCCACAGCACTGTCATATCTGATGAGCTATCCCTTTCTGGGCCACAGCCAGTAGGCAGAAAGAATAACTCGTTCCTCATATTCTTGGTTGGAACAAATATCAACACAAATCAACAAAAATCTAGATGGCCTGGCTAGCTAATGATCCTTATCTCCTAGGCACCATTATCCATGATCTAGCAGTTTCAGATCCTGAAAAGAAAACACCACTTTGGAGGGGGGGGGGGGTTTGCTTGGAAAGTTAATCCTTTAGGGGTGGGGGGGGGGGGGGTGTTTTGCTTGGAAAGTTAATCCTTTAGGGGTGGGGTGGGGGGGTGGGGGGGGGGGGAGGGACTCCTAATGGGGTACAATGATTTAAAGGCGATGTCCTGACAAACAGATCTACCCCTCAGGATGACCTGCCTATGCAAACTACGCAGGTGCTTCACAGGCTTTCACGTTGCTCTCTTTTACAGTTTATTCTGCCCATAATTCTGCGCTGCTGTGCCACCAACCATTTTGGAAAACTGCCTGAAAATCTGTGAAATGGTATGCTTTTCTGTTTTTTAAGTTTTAAAGTTATGATGAAACGATGTAACATTACAGTTTTCTGTCGGAATGTAGCACAGGTTACATAGCTAATGTTAGTTAGCTTACCACTAACTAGCTAGCTGGTATCAAGAGTATTCCCTTAGGCACACCACACATTTGTATGCCTCAATAGTCTAGGTTAAGATAAAATACACAGACTGCTTCTGTGAAATATTTATACTTAAGCCATTCAGTGCCTGTTCATTTAGGAAAGGCATGATTGAGAAAATGTGATCATATTTCTATATAATGAAGAAAATATAAAATAATCATTTACATTTTATTTTAAAATTACATTTTAACTTCAAGAGTCATGTGCAGAATAATTTGATAATGTCAGATATATGATACAGGTCTATTGTACACTACAGCCAAGGTAAGGATCACAATTTGAGCTACTGGGTAAAATCATCCTGAGTCATCCTGGGTAGGTAGGTTTATTTGTCAGAACACTGGAACATTTTGTCCCATGAATAATGTAGCATACACACTGACAAGCCCTAGTCTCTGCTTGCGATGTGCACATAGGCCTACTTCAAGGTCACAAAGGCCAAAACGCCAGTGGAGTCAATGTGACAAACTCCTGACATTCTAAAAAGTGTCCATTGATACAATAAATGTAACTTCTTTGTGAAACTTGATTAAACAAGTACAGAGATAATTGCTGTTTTGGCTGCCACAGTAATACAGAACTCTAGAACGTCTCCCGACTTTATCTCTCATACTGCTGATCATAAGAGAGGCCATTGTGACCAGTTCCCTGAATCTAATAGGCCTAAGCATTAATTAATTCACAAAATAAAATTCAAGTTTTCGGTTTGGGGAATTTGATGAGCAGGAAACATAACAGGAGTGCTGCAGCAGTTGACACAAAATGACAAATTCGTTAGCTGTATACCCATCTTGCAGAAAGCATAATGGTGACCATATAAATGAGAACTATATAACAATTGCTTTGCAAGCTAATTAGCCATTTAGTTTGCAGCAGGCATTGTAGGCCTATAACATCAGTCACAAACTAATTGCCTAACTAACTTTCCAATGAGCCAGCCATGCAAGTACTGCTGGTCCACAATCGCAAATTGCAGCTCACCCTTAAATTTCATAATTTGCACGTAGCGCTGTAGACCAACAACCTTTATAGTTCACCTCTGTAACAATTAAACAATGGATAACTATAACTGATGTTTCGTGGGAGCCATGATGAAGAAGAGGACGTACAAGTCTGGGGGAGGACCACAAGGTTAAAAGTCCCGGGGGTGGGTGCTTGAAACGATACACTACCCAGCCTACCGAATCAATTGCCACAACAGACAGATTCATATTTTTCTGTATAGGAATAATACAAATATTTAGTTATTAAGCCTAAATATACTGTATAGATACAATGCTACTAATTGATCACTGGGTTGGTTGTACTGCTTCAGTAATTCTCCAGATGCACAAATGGATGCATGTATACAGTAAAAACGTAAGCCATGCAAGCCATGACTAAATTGCCCGTTAAGCAAATACGTTATAATGTATTGTATTTAGCTGATTAACTGACGAAAAGTTAAAAAATAAAATAAAATTAAATAAAATAAAAAAAACAACAATTATTTATTCTGTCTCATTATTAACGTCAGGAAGTCTGGGACAGAATCGAGACCTACGCAAAAATGCAGAGGGATTTTTATTCTTACAGTTCTTCTTGAGAACCGAACAGTATTCATATGTCACATTTGGAATTTAAATGTCATTAGTGCAACTAAGACACCCAGCCCTTATTTCTTTCCTTGCAGTTTCTGAACAAACTGCAGAATTGGCTAATGAGGCTACATTATTTGTCACACCAGCCACTGTGGCACTTTGGTCACGCTGGGAATACCGCATGAAGTTCCTAAGATATCCGACCTGTTAAATTTCAGTGTAATTTGGGGTGTGTCGGTCGTGATCTGTATTTTCTCAGTGTGAACACGTGTATTTCCAGAAACTTCTGCACACTACCGCGGCAGTTTTACGATAAGGGATGTAGGCTATTGACTCGGACATTTCCGTTTAATGGATTCTGCCTGTACTGAAATGTCACGGCGTGTCATGGACGTGGACGGTCATGTCTGGTAATTTATGCCAGGTTTCTAGACAAGAACACCTCCGTGCACAAAATTATGTCCGTTTCCGACATGTGGTTTCCAACGTAGACACATGCCACCCACGGCAGGAAATGTGTCCGTTTTCGGATTTGTGTCTGTTGATAAATGTCAGGAATATTTTGCATGCGTGTACTACACGAGGTGCAACTGCTTGGCGAGCGGCCACCGGCGTTAATGTTCAGTGGGCATGCAGACGAGTGGCTGGCTGGCTGGCTGTGAGTCTCTGATGGAGGGGGTAACGTCTGCTTACTGACCCAGTTATCTATGCCAAGGAGGGAGTTATGAAGCAGATATGGATGACGGAGCAGATACATTCGCCCATTTTTCTTGAACGTCCTGTCTGTGCTGTCATCGAGCCTCCGCCTCAGTCACGCTTGTGCACAGTGATAAAAGACTTGTCTGACACTAGCTGGGTGACATAAGTTTAGATGCTGATATTTTATTATGTCTTGTTTTTGTGGCAGCATTGACTCCACAGGTCTACTGTATCTGTCACAGCAGCTAAATGCCTACATTCTGGTGAAAAGAAAAAACACATTTTTCCCAATTCTTGCCGCTCAGAATGGTTTTCATACATGACTGGTTAAACACTTCCATTTGCATTCAACTAAAGTTTTGTAATGACACTGGTATGCAAAGAATAAATGGCCTGATTAATAAAAACAATCCTCAACAACTGTTGTCTTTATCTGCAAAAATGGCAACTGGTATCTTCAGCTCTGCATTCCCTATAGGTTCTTGAACAGGATTTTTCCATAGTTCGCCAACCTGCATTTTCTATGCCAGTACTCGTCCAGCCTGGGAACAGTCTGGACATTGCACCCACAGGCCAACAATAATTTAATTAGTGCCAGTGTTATTAGTCTGAACGAGTAAGAGAGATCAGTTTATGGGCTGAAAGATCCTGGTGTCAGACCTTAAGCCCACCGAGACAATGCAATAAGCAATCAGGCTCACAATGAATTATGAATACATAATAAGGGAACTGTTGGGTGCCTGGATAAGACAAAGACCTCATTCAGGCAGGGTGCAATATTTGTTTTCCACGTGGCATTTCAAATAAAGCTTTAGCACATGCTGAATTGTGTATTAAGGAGTAGATATCGTCCTTGACTGTTCTAGTCTCCTGATAAAAACAGATTGTGGGGTTTCCCTTCGGCACATCCAGCTGAGGCACATGTGATGAGGTGCAGTGGGTGAATGCAGAACATGCCAGAATCAGCTATAGCTATCAGTCCTGCATAGCAACCAATAATTAGCCAAAGCCAATAGCCAATAACATAGCTCACTAATGATTCCTCTGGTTGAACTGCCACCTGCAGCCTTCCTTTGCCAACTCCACAGTCCACCAGAAGCTCAGCTGCAGGACTGTCGAGGTGAAAAGAAGTGGCTGGCAGACTGAATGCATTTCGGAGGACATGTGGGCAATGGGATATGATTGAGCATTCCAAAACATGGAGATACAAATGATTTGCAATCACATTATTGAGATACACGCACTTTATAGAAGACACTCAAACTCTAAAAAACAAAAAATGCTCTGCCTTTTCCAGGTGCCTTTGATGGAAGGCCAGTCACGAACATATTAATCCTCTTCTTTATCTGGATTTATAGTGTTGTTTTCTAAATGCGCAATAGTGACCACTGGTCTAAATGGTGAATAAACTGGAAATTATAGGTTTGCATGACGATATTTAGATTTGGATAAAAATATTGCCATTGTTTGGCATTGTTTCTCATTGTCATTTTCACAGTATTCAATTTCACAACAGAGTCAATTTGAAAGACAAGCAATTAAATTACATTTGAATATATCAGTCTACTGTTTGTGACATAGACTAGGTAAGGTGTCCTGATTTTTACATTAATATTCCCCCTACAAAATGAAAACGCATTCTGTGGAACCACATCTGATGTTTTCTGGGAAGGGGATGTCCATCAGTGCAGTAAAAAATGTGATTGATGGGCCTGGTGACAAGCCAAAACTCCGTACTGCTCATCAGACAGACACTAGGTTGCCTTCCTAGTGTCAGGGACTTGAATGCCAGCCTGTGACTCTCCTGGAACAGTCTCTCTCATTGATCATGCTTAGTTTTCTCTCTCCGGCTTGACACACCCCTGTGAGCAAATCCGGTCCCTTCAGCAGCTGTGCCCGTGGTAAGCCGGCCGTGGCCAGCCGGTGACACCTGCAGCAGTGACCGCCGAGGCCAGCTCATCCCTATGGCAGCCCTACCACACCATGCCATAGGCGTACCTCAAAACCCCACGGGAAAAGCTGGTGTGTAACCTTCACTGTCTGACTTTATTCTGTCTAGTGTTAGAGTGGTTTCAGTCAGATAGTGTGCCACTGCCGTGTGCTCTCTCTGGAATCGCAGGGGGTTATGAAGGGGTTCCCTGGATGGCAGCTGACATCAAAGCCTACTTCCTGAGCGGACATTTCAGTCATGCTGTTTTAACCTTCTCAAATGTCACTGATTTAAGGTCCATTTTACTGCTGGCTGCTATCAAACAGTCTGATGCGTTCTTTCTCTTTTTGTATTCAATAGCAATTGCTCGGGAAAGTGAATTACATCTCAGTTTTTATCTGTAAACAGATTTGCTCATGTGGTGCTGGGTTGATCCCCATGCAAAGTTCTTCCACCTCTGAGTCAGTTTGAGGGCAACTTGTGATATTCTTTTTAAAGCGATTTGCCTGATGTCATACACATATTACAGGACTGACAATAGATTTAATTCTGTCCCACTGCAGTTCTTACCATAAACTTAGATATGATGACAAGAACACGCCGTTCAGCCTAATAAAATATTGAAACAGTAAGCTGGGCAGTGGGCATTGTCTTGATCACCCACCCTCCCTTTCTCTACATTTAAAGACTCTTCAAGTTTGAGGTCAATTCAGTTTAAGACAGTTCTATTGCACTGCAAAATTCCACTGGTTTTGTGACCATAGAGTATAGCAGTCCACCAAGATTCAAGGCACACTACAGAAAAAATATAGAGCCAGTTTCCCAGAGACAGATTAAGCTCAGTCCTGGACTAAATTGAGTTTTGTATGAAAAATCCATTCAAAATAGAATTTAATCTAGGACTAGGTTTAATCTGTGTCTGCAAAACTGGCCCATAATCTTATAGCCTAAATATACAATTTGCTATTTCATACTTGGACTTAGACTTGGCACCACGGCGGCACAAGCCAATTTTGCCAATTTTTTTGAAATGTGAAATCAATTTGCTGGAACTGTTCCCCCACCTTGCCTATCACCCCACCCCCTGCCCTACCCCACCAGTTTTGTGAATGAGTTGATTGGAAAACAGATGGACCACCTGTACTACATTCTGAAGTTCAGGTTCAAGTTCAGACGCACTCCATCAGTATATTTCAAATCATGCCTGTGTCAGTGTCCATGAGCTCATGATAGTACAGAGACAGTTTGAATAATACATACTTTAGAAGTAATTAATACATAAATCTACAACATAGTTAAATTCTATTGTAGATACAGAAAGGAGACTGGGAATGTAGTGCTTCAAATAGCAACTGGGCTTGAGAATAAAGTTTTAGATGCAGCATAGGAGGGGCTAGTAAAACCACAAAAAATAATGAGGTGAGCCAAGATGCAATTTAGTGTGTTTTCAGTCTATGGCAGAAGACTGACAGTGACTCTGCTGTCCTGCTTATAATGGAGTTCTTATTCCACCACTGGGGGCCACAGTAGAGAAAAGTTGTGACAGAGGAGGAACTGTAATAACACAATGTAATGACACTGGATAATGTAAATATAGTCATAACGTGATAACTTTTGCATTTATCATCTGATAAAACCAGAAATGTGCCAAATAATGTTAAATACTGTATATGTTGAATGGTAATGCCATAACGTTTTCTAGGTAATGTAACAACGTATAACATTATCTGGTAGTTATATTATCAGGTGGGCAAAACATTTCTGATGAATAATGTAATTAACGTAAATGAAAAATGTAATTACTGAGCAAAATCACCGTCATTATGTATTGTTCAATTCACTGTAAGTTATTACATTATACATTGTTACAGGGACCTTTAACTGAAGGGAGAGTAAGGCAGCCAGCAGATGTAGAATGGAGTAGAAGGGTTGACTGCAGGTGCTGTTCCTTTTGCTGTACTTGTCACCTGGAAGGAGAAATTAAGGAGTAGTAGACTCAGCAGAGATGGACTATGGCACAGTACAAAATGAATTGTGTATTGTTAATTTTATGTAACTACAGGGTTTGATGCTCATTCAGGTAATTTTGTTCTTGTTTGTACAGTATAACTTAGTTCAATGTTCAATTGCATAGGCAACAAGTTGTAAATTTAATTAGCACTTCTTGGACGTTCTGCGTCTCCTGGGACTATATTTCCCCCCCTCTGGGGAACTGCTGCATGTCCATCCCTTTGTTTGCACTTGTGTTTGCATTGTAAATCTCTCTGGACAAGACCATCTGTTAAATGTCAGAAAAGTAAAGATGTGTACACATTACAGCCCCCTATACAGACTACAGCTCAATTAACACCTCAGGAGATCCCAGAAACATCTGCACAAAAACCAACATTTGGGAATTTTGACAGCCCGTACAGTTTCTGTTCCAGCATCCACTCGTGTGATGTTATGTAGCATAAAAATACCTCTGTGATGTCTCACCTCATGACTTTTGCTCAGCAAACAAGACAAAGTATCAGATTTTGGCGTCCTATCTCCCAAGCAGGAGTTTAGAAATCAAAAGCAAAAGGGAGTGGGGGTGTGGGGTGTGGGGGGGGGGGGGGGGGGGTGGAGGGGCAAAACTGGGGTCAGAGTTTCCAGCTAGGGGAGGACTGAGATGGGGGGGAGTTCAGTTTGGTTCTTCCTCCAATCTTCACGGGATAACTGAAATGGACATGATGCAGCACAAGGCTTATGTATCATTTTTTTTCCTTGGACTGTTTACAGGAAGCAGATTTTTTAAACTAGTATCACAGCTGCAGGCTTGTTCAATGCTTTTGTTGACATTGTATGATTGTATTAGCTGTTTCATAATCCTTCGGTTAGCTCCCACTGGTCTGAGTGTGGAGAAATCGAGAAATTATGATGTGAATACAGCCCACCAAAGATTTAACGGCAAACGTGTTTCACAGAATCTGATTGGTAAAAGGTCAGCACTAAGCTGGATCTACTTCACCCTTGCAGTGTCCAGTTGGGTGAACTCAGCCCAGTGCATTACCATTGGGATCCCCACATAAAGCACTTTTTATGCAATTTGCCAGGAGCAGAGGAGAGGAAGCCAAGCTCTCAATAAGCTGCCAAATGATGCCCATCACATGACTTTCCACTATCTGGAAAAGAGTGGCTTAATAAAGACTGCAGCAGTGATACACTGGCATTCCTTAATAGTTTAAAAATGACACTGAAGCACTGAAATAATTTCAAGTGCTGAAAAACAGTGACACTTCTGAAAAAAAAAACCATGTTGAAGGCAACATAAGACCAAATGCCATCCTTAACTTACCTTACTGGTACCCAATTTAAAACTATAGCAAACTATCTAGTAATGACTGTGTGTTTACACTTTCCCTTTTTAATCCATGAGTGGTTGGACAGAATATAAGTAAATTATCCTATATGAGGACTCTCTGCTGTTAAATCACTACAAAAAATTAAATATTATATTAAAACAGTCTAGAGCAGTTTTCAACAACCTTTCTTGCAGTGACTACATTTCTAAGAGATTAAATAAATCTTTGATACAAACTACAATACGAATTTTAAAATGCTTTCACAGGAGACTGATTATGTTCTGCCGTCTTATGTTCAAATCCTTATAGTATTTCTCTGCAAAAACATACCAAGAATACATCTTTAAATTGATGGCACATATTTTCATATAGTCTATCTTGCAATTCCCCAGTTTTTAATTAGGTCCTAAAATATTACTGTTCTCTCCGTTTGCTTTTACCATTAAATGTTTATCTTATAGAAAACCTGTGTTTAAAAAGACAGCCAATTTATTCAGCAAGCACAAGATTTGTGCAGCCTCAATTCACCAGTTACCCAAACCCAGGATGTTTCTTGTGGTTTGCTTCATCATTGCACTTTCCCCCCATTGTTCTAATGATAATGCATTTAAACAGGTATTGGAAATCCCCTTCTACAGGCTCAGGCAGAAGAGGCACTCCCCAAGAGTGCAGGCTGGGCCCAACATTTGCCTCACTATTAGCCGACTATGAATGATTCTGCAGCAGTAGGCTACGATAGGTGTCACCCCACCAGCAGTAAGGTGCCTTTTAAATTACCACTATATTAGTTCCTTTCAACAAGCACTAGTTGTCCATATGATACCACTCAGATAATCAGTGAGTGATCGGCCTCTCCTCCAATCAGTGCTAAGTCTGTCCTGTAGTACTGTGAGACCTACAGGGTGTGAAAAGTTTGTTGTTAAAAAAGTATTAAATTCATGGGCTTCAGTAGTCATGGGTTACATGGGTATACTTTATCCAACTACCTACATATGAATAATAATCTTCCTGCATTGATGAGTTCTACTCAGGTTTGTCCCATTGGTCTTAACAGTTGAATCTAAATCTGTTAAAATGATGTGAATAATGGCTGAAAAAAAACATACAATCTTAATGTTGTCCAAATTGTAGGCCTTACAATCCTGATGTTCCCAGTTTAGGAAAGTGTAGAAGTTAAAGAAAACCAGCTAATCTGCAGGACTAGCTGATTTGTGCTGCTACAGCAGGTGCTAAAACACTCAAGTGGCTCAATGCTAACTTTAAATTGACTGCATTTTATTGGGTTACAGCAGACAGCAACTGTTTCTTTCTTTCTTTTTTTAAATAAAAAAAGCAAGCAGGATCTCTGAAGCAGTACAGTATTCTCAATACATGTCTGAACATGACAGTACAGCGGCAGTGAAACACAAGAGCTATCGGAAAAGCAGGTTTTGTATCTGCAGCTGAAACAGAACTAGAACTAGGATACCTAGAAAACACATATAAGACTGGTAATGTGTCTTGTTTAACAGAAAATAATAAAATGACAGTTACAGAAAAAAATGGACAGATGGCTAGTGCAGTATGGTTTTGGGTTGAATTCAGTGTGATTATCGTCCTGTTTGTAACTCTAGTTGCCCAGTAGAATGCATCTGCCCGACAGGATTTATGAGTCAGTCAGCTGTCCCAAAAACATGTCACCTCAAGTGGGGTGGTCTTAGCAAGAGGGGTTGCTTGTTCTTTTGGACGATCTCTGCCTCAGTACAGCCAACACTTTCTGAAGAAATGTCCTTCATACAAAAAAAAAGAAACCCAGAAAGACTTTTGTGTTGTAAAATAATTTGAATATAGTATTGCCAACATATGTAGTGGTTCACTGTCTTTTTACAAAATGCAGAACATTCCACCGTAGGAACTAACCAGAACATAAAGGAACATGTTGCTCCAATTATAAATGTAACAAAATTCCCCCCAAAATGGTACAAATCTGTAGTAGTACAGAAAAATATTTACAAGGGCCCTTTTTTCTAAAAGTGTAATAATGCAGCAGTCCAGCTTTGGCACTCGCGATCACCTCCTGGTCAGTGTGTCAGGCGTGCTCTGATTTCACAATGCTGGTGTGAAATCATTGGTTCCTCATATGAAAATAGTCCACCTCCTTTTTCATCTCCTATGTCAACAGAGTAGCCACCACTCAAGACCTGCAAAAGGCAAAATTACAGCACACATTCAACACTGCCGTCTACACATTATTGATAGTCCCATTGAGGGATGTGTACATACACTTGTTAACATGTTCCTGATGACAGAGACTGTGAGGCTTACAGCAGTTCCAGCTCATGGGTGAGCAGCCACCCACTGAGGTCAGAACAGCTGGAAAACTGGAGAGTTGCTCATCACCTGGAAAATGCCACTACGTGAAGAGAATGTGCAATATCCTCACACACAGAGCTTGGCTGTGCTGGGCATTTCCCTGCCAAGCTGCTTTTCTGAAGGTGCAATCCGACTGAATTGTGCCCTGCCAGCATTCTGGGTAGCCAGGGTACAGCTATAGCATTTCTCTTGGATTGTTAATGGTCTCCCTTTCAGGCAAAGTGAACTAACAACAGACATATTTGTTCCCTCTTCAGCTATCAGCTTTAACATTAAAGGAAGTAATGGAGGATTGTTTTATATTGTTACATAGAACCCACTCGACTCACTCAAGCGTCAGGGTGAAACAAAGCAGTTTAGAGCAGAAATTCATCACAAGAGAGGAAGTTATGCCACCTTAAGAAAAATAACTTACTTTGAACACTTCATCCCATCACTCTGCCAGAGATTTCTCCCATCACTCCCTCAGCATTAGAGACCAGCTCCTGTTCCAGGCCAGTGTTCCTATTTGTCATCCCCTCATTCTCCTTCAAGCAGCTCCCGTGACCCTCTCGTGCCTGTCTGTGTTGATCATCACCCTTGTTGGCCTCAGACGCATTCTGTATCAGCTTGCTGGCAAACCAGTCTGTGATTTCCTGGCTGCTCAGCTTTGACCGTTCCGACAGCTTCTCAACGTCCTCCCCGCTCAAGGTCTTCACTTCCCGGAAGTACTGCTGAAGGACGCTCTGGGCACGCTCTGCGCTTGTCAACGAGCTCTGCCCGTTTCGCCCATTGCTGCTCTGCTTCTGGGGATGGTCCATCCACTCCAGGGTCCCATTCTTCAGGGCCGCTCGGTTGTCCTTGAACCACCGGACTATTTCTGTGCGAGCCAGGCCTGTTTGAACCTCCAGCTGATTATACTCCTCGGGCGATGGCCACTGAGTTTGTGCAAAAACATCTTTGAGAAGTTCCAGTGATCTGCTGTCAATAGGCACAGGGCAAGAGGCAGGGGCAATGATAGGGAGAGGAGAAGCCCTGGAGACGCTCTCCTTTTCTTGCACACCATTGAGAGACCCTCGCTGCTGCGGCAGATCCTCCTCATCCACCTTTTTAGATCCCATGGAGTTCAGCAAGGCTTGTTCCAAGTTGTCCCTCAATGCACGGCGCTCCGAGAACCAGCTGTCTATTTCGGTTTTGGAGAGCCTGGTGTTGGCCACTAGGTGGTCGATTTCAGCCTGGGTCGGGAAGCTAGTCTTCTGGAAACTTTCTTCCAACATTTTTAGCTGCTCAGTGGTTTTCCCCTTCACCCTCTCGAGAAGAGGGAACTGAGTGGGGACTGACTTCTGGAGTACGTCTTTAGGCAGAAACTCATTGCTGGGCTGCAGGATGCCTTTTTGGTTACGGTAGCGCTGGTCACTGAACCACCTTTTGATCTCACTCCGGGAAAGGCCAGTGACCTCAATGAGACGGTAAAGTTCTTTATCATCCGGAAACTGGCTCTGACTGTAGCTAGCCTTCAGTGTCGTTATCTGATCCGGGGTCTTCTTGCGGTCCAGAGAAAAACTGGGAGTGGGCGAAGCAGACTTGGGCGGAGTTTGAACTGACTGAATTATGGTGGGCCGTTTCACTTCAGGGGCCACCACTGGGGCAGCAAGAGGCCGTTTGAGAGCCTGCACCACCTGGTTGGCTATTGTCAGAGCAATAGGAGCGCAGGTCACTGGGGACCCATTGGCAACAGGAGTCAAGACCAGACTGGACTGCCCAAGAAGATGGCAGGGAAGGGTCTGAAAAAGAGATTGTGAAGCTTTGGCAGACTGAGTCAACTGGGCGGGCAAAACAGTAAACGTGTGTTGTACTGGCTGGATGGTTCCATTGAACATTTTCTTACGAGCCTCTTCTACTTCCTCAGGGGACCAACTGATGCCTTGCTTTAGCCGCTGGGTGGTGAACCATACTTTTATTTGCTCCTCTGGGTGCTTGGAGGCTGCAGTTAACCAGGACAGCTCAGCTTGTGTCGGGTACGGAAATTTATTAAAGGAGGTGATGAGAGTTGCATTACCATCCAATGAAGGATTATATTTAGTGGTGTTCAGAGGGACTGCAATTTTTGGTACCAAGTTGAAGTTGGGTGGACGCTGTAATGACGGCATTATGTGAGAAAGGCCTTCTTTGAGTGTGGTCTCTGGGATGATCACTGTCCTGGGCACATTCATGGCAATGATTGGCTTTTTCGGGAGCTCCGCGGTAAAAGCATCCAATTGACTTTCGACTTCATCCCCTTTGCGGAATATCCGTTTGCCGTCTGTTTTTGGCTTGCCCATCTTCGCAGCTATTGATTTGCTCAAGGGAAAAGTGGTCAAGTCTTCCCCATTCTGGGGGCTGGTCGCATCGTAGATGACCGCGCTGTTGGCTCCCTCGATTGTCTGCTCCAGGATGGTCTGACTGTTAAGCTTGATCCGTTTGAACTTGAAGTTGCTCTCCCCGGGGTGACACTTCTCATTGTGCTCTGTTAAGGAGTCAAATTTCTTTGTGTTAAAATTACAGACTGCGCACAGGTACAGTGGGTTGAGAATGACATTGGGGTGGTTCGAGTCCACGTGCTCTTTAAACTCGTTCAGGTTTTGCGTGGAGAAGGGACAGTACTTGCATTCATAGCCTCCTTGCAGCTTCCGCTGCGGCCGAACATCCGCCTCCGATTTCTCCTGATCGGTCGGCTCCTTTCCTGCGCTACCGCAGTCCTTTGTCAAAGCCCAGTCCTCACTGCCCATCGCCTCCAAAGACCCGTTTTCCAGCACGCCGTCAGCAGAAGTGTCAATCTCATCTGAGTCATCTTGCTCCACCATCTCACTAGCTCGGATCATGCAAGGGGTCGTTGACTTCCTCCGACTGGCCATAACACGGTCCTGAAATTGGCCTTATTGAGGAAGGGAATCAGAGAGGAAGGGACAAGTCTGCGCTGGATGACGAAGGGCCTGCTCTCTGTCCCCTTCCTCCTGCACCACAGTTTTCTGCTGACTGTAATTGTCAGCTCCAGTTGGGGACTTCATCAGACTTCATCACAGGCAGCCTGACCTAAATTAAGGAGAAAAAGATAACAGTCAATCAGCGATTCAAATACTCAGGTACTGGTTTGAAAGGCCAGACTTCAAATGACAGGAAAACCCCACAATCAAAAGCAGCCCCTCCTGTAACTTTAATAAAAAGGCATATGTGTCATGCATTTGTGCTACAAAAAATCTATATTTTTGACAATAAGCCAGGCACTAAAAATACAGTTACATACTAACAAGTGCTTCATAAACAGCAATAACTTTTATTTCACAGCACATAACAAGTCATCTTCCCACATTACACTGAAGCATGCACACATCCAAAGCTAACAACTGTTAAAAATCTTTCAGAGCAATCTTCAGTCTTGTCACATCCACTAAAGATTACGTCTGATCTTTCTGAGTCTCAAAATCTGTGCTCTCGGAGTGCCAAGCCAGATCGGAAGTTTTCAGTACAGACATTACATAAAAGAGCTCAGCAGTTGCACAATTGCCATCGAAAATAGAACACGATATGAAGTTATGCAGCATCAAAGCAGAAAAATTCTGGCCATCAGCATTTTACATACATTAAATGGCAACATTTGCCCTATTAAAGAATTTAAAACAAATAATCTCTCCAAATGGATTTAATCACTGCAGGCATTTTTTTATTCAAGACACTGAAGTGTGAAAAATATTAATTTGTAATATTCTAGTTCTCAAGTGTTAAATTTCAAAATTCCTTCCAAATTAATTTAAAGCTTAAAAGAGGATGCATAAGGCTGCATCATCTTGGCTCAAGAGATTTAAGTGCTGACCAATGACCTGACAATGTTATGGATTACAATAAGAGACCACCAATAGGCAGACCATGCTCTTGAGGACACTTGCAACTTCCCAGATCTTTGGTACAGAGCCTTTAACTGCAAGTGTCCAGTCAAGGTTCTTCTGTCAGGATAGGGGATGGAATACAATTTTTTGGAAGAAAGAGGAAGATGAACAACACACATTTCTGACCCTCGATTACTTGCTGTCTGAAACTGACAATAGATTTTTTTTACCATCTGACATAGGACACCACTAAAAAAAACACGGCACTACTTGAATCAGTGTGGATCACAAGATTAAAATATTTAAAACAAAAAAAAAAAGGAAAAAAAAAATCACTATTTTACACCCAAATTTGGAATCAAAATTGTGCTCAATTCAAGTCACTGCTGTGGCACCCACACTCCACCTAAGGCATACTGCCAGTGAAACTCGTTCACTTCCCCGATGAATGCGCTTGCAAGCCAGCAATAGGCTTCCATTCTTCAGGCCACACATTCATATTCTAAATAACTGTTACGTTTAATAGCTATTATTTTGCCTGTCAAGGCTACCGTTAAACTTTATGTCAGTTATATATTTGGCATCAAAAAAAGCGCTTTTAATTATCCAGTAATTTAGCTTTTAAG
The DNA here is from genome assembly GCF_018555375.3 of Anguilla rostrata. NCBI lineage: Eukaryota > Metazoa > Chordata > Actinopteri > Anguilliformes > Anguillidae > Anguilla > Anguilla rostrata. The sequence goes on along the minus strand of NC_057933.1, from coordinate 46,678,835 downwards.
GACAAACAGCCACCTAGTTTAGAAATGTATGTGCCATCAAAGTTCTAGAACATCTGATGAGGCAATGCCAAAGTGGATCCGATTTCATGATGTCATGATCTTGGTCCCAAAGAGCAATAGAAAGAAAAGTGGGACTTTCTTCAGTCCATTGATAAAGGGCCTGTGTAGGCCTGAGAGCCATACGTTACAATTTATCTGTCTATCTGTCACACTGCACAAATGTGTTCTCTCTGGCGCCTGTGCTGAAATGTGCGCTTGCTGTTTGTATTGAAGCACGACTGCCCTATTTCTGTAGGGCACGCGTTGTTTTTGTAACTGGAACTGGATCACTTTGCGGCCCACTCAATAGCAGATAAAATACTGCTAATAAAACCCTTTCATATGCGAAGCCCACAGAGCTCCATCTCCCAGCAGGCAGTGAACCTAAAATGAATCACTCCCCAATACTGATGCGCCCACAGCAATGCAAATCAGCCAAGACCCAATCTATTCATTCCATGGAGGGTCCACCATGACAACCAGAGCCATTTTTTCTTATTGCAGTTCAGCTGTATAACCAGCATGGAGTGGTTTAAAAACAGAGTATATGTGAATGGGAAATACACTCAAATGGAAGGCAACATAAATATGCTTATGGAGACATACTGAAATCAAATTAGTATTGGATGACAAAGCTATTACTGACAGAAGTGAGACTGTACTCATAGTCTGTGAATCACTCAGACAGGTACTTTGATGGTTAAACTGAAATGTGTGAGCAGGTTACAGTTCACTGCGGTAGGTTATCTGCATACAGCAGTTAATTTGCATTAACATGTAGAGGGAATTCACTACAGTAGAGAAATGAGAAATGTCTGAAGCTTACAGCTTATGAATTTATTCGCCTACAAGGAGAAAAAAAAACTTGCAAACATCGCCTGCATGTCTGTCCCGGTCGCTGGAAATTTCTAGATTCTAACTTTGGTCGCAGTAGAGGCTTCTCATTAAACATTAAGAGGGGCTTCATTTCCATGTGGTAGCCATGGCAACGGCAGACATTGAGATGCCCTTGCGTTACCTCGCTGCTGCATATTAACGATTTTCTCACAGGTATTAATTAGGCGCAATGCAGTGGGGGAGGGAAGAGAGCTGCAGTGGCGATGAGGGTCTGGCGTGAAGCCCCCCCCCCCCATTTGTACATCCAACCATCCTGTTTTGGGATGGTTCTGTCCCGGTCTAAAGCATCTGCTTGGCGGACCTCACTGAGGTAGGTCCCTGATTAAACATGCATGAGCCCTAGTCTTGTTCTGAGTCCCCCGTACGCTCTCCAATTGCCTGTCTGAGGAGCCTTGCGCTCTGGAATGACCCGGCACTTTCCGCAACCCAACTTCAATCACTGCAGCCACAACTCAACAGTGAAACGCAGTAAATAATAGATGTCGCTGTTGTACATAGGAATATCTGGTCCTCTCATGATTATAATGTATTATTTATTATGATCAAATAATAATAATTATTATTATTATCATTATTACTATTACAACAACAACAACAATGTGGTATTATAATATTATACCATATTTTATATCATTATTATAGGGCAAAAATGTTTTGGAATATCAGTTTTGTTTTTGCTCAGACATTGTGTGGTAGAAGTGTTATGCTTAGAAAACTTCAGAAAGCCTTAAGGTTACAGGTCAATACTTCAGCAGCCTCGATTTTCCCCAGACGGTTTCACTCACTTGCCCCTTCTATTGATCTCACAGTGATCACATGGATGGGCAGGGAGAGTGCAGAGAGTGCACCGCAAAGGAGAGAGTCTTCTCTCTCAGCCTCATCACTTGACATCCCTGGCCTTAACACCATCTGAACTTTATCATGGTTTATAACCAAAAGGAATATGGTTATTGTGCATGCACACACAACAGAAATGGGATAAAATGGCCTAAGCTACTGAACAAATGCAAAGGGGGATGATGTCAACTTTCTCAATATTTATGTGCAATATATATGCATTAATTTCAAAATGCACTTGTCAAAAAGTTAAACTTTAAATATTGATTGATATGTAGGTGTATAAATTACTTGCATGCACAACTGCATACTGAAATTAATCCTGGAATCCAAGAATGACAGCCTGCCCATGCAGTCGATAATATAATAATAAGAAAAAAAAGACTTTAATGAAAAAAAATCGATTGCAAATTGCAAAACGAACCAAAATAAATAAATAAATCAATTAACCAAAAACATTAAACAACCTTAACCTTAATGAGTACATGCTTTAAAAACTAATAAGATCACACGTCAATCCAGATGCTCTTGTAGGAAGCAGCCAGACACGCTCCACAAGCGGACAGCGGTGATGATAGGCAAGAGCCGATAAAATATACTGAAATATACTTAAGGCCAAGTAGCAAAAACTTAATGAAAAAATGATTTCCGTCCTCACAATGACAACAAACATTTGTGGGAGGGGGGGGGCATGACATACTGATGCCCCGCAAAGAGGAACAGTGACAGAATACAAGATCTCCACAGGGTGAGGATGCAGGCTTAGAACCTGCTTCCTGGTTCATCTGAGGATTTCAGTCTGGAGAGCAAAATTCAGCAATACAGACGTTGTCCCGGCTTAAGTGTAGCGTTCGGTAACTTAATCCCAGACTTTGATATGTACAGATGCCATTTACATCCAATCATCTGTGCACATGCAGAGATTCACAGGCACAACTGTGCAT